>NC_044321.2:110103977-110403977 GCF_007474595.2 Lynx canadensis | reverse complement strand
CTGCTAAGCCATCTGAGATAGGTGATCTTTTACTGTCTTCTCCCAAGGTTATGAGCTACTTGTTATCACCCTCATCTTCCATATGAGGGGACTGAAGGTCTGGCAAAAGAAAGGCCTGGTCTGGGGTCAAATGGGAGAGCTGGGATTTGAATCCAGATCAGGTTGGCTTTAAAGCTCTTTTCTTTGCACGGTGACTACATCATGTTCCACAGATACCACCTGCAAACAACAGTGTTGATGAAAGCGGCCCTGTTCCAGGGTGTCTATCGATGTCAAAGGAGAGATTATTTCTACAATGCACTTGTGTGATCTTCTCCTGGGGGATGGAACAGTAAGTGCTTACTGAAAACCGCCTCTTGCCAGCGTTCAGCTAAGACCAAGGCTTGGCGAAATGATTTCAGAATGTTACTGTGCAGAGTCAGTTGAGACTTCTGTTGCCAGAGAAACGGAAGGTGCCCAGGAACAGGGTATTCACAATAACACGGTGGCCAAGCATGTGGGTCAGGCTCAGGAATCAGACGGCCTGTGTGCTCACCCGCACCACTCAGTGCCTACAGGAGGCTGGGCACGTTACTTAAGCCCAAAGGCCCTCATCCGTAAGTAAATAAATAAATAAATAAATAAATAAATAAATAAATAAATACCATCTGATACCTATTAAGCCCCCACTGCGTGCCAGGCATTATTCTAAGTGCACATACTGACTCATTCACTCTTTCCATCAACCCTATAAAGTGGGGTACTCTTCCAACCTCCATTTTGTACCCAAGGAAATGGAGGCACAGAGAGTGTGGGGTAGATTGCCCAGAGTTACACAGCTGGAAGATGGCATCATTGGGTTCAAGGCGGGCAATCCTCTGACAGACCCTGTGCCCGTCCCCACCACTGTTCTTACAGGAACGATAATAATACCTACCACCCAGGGTTGTTGTGAATGCTCTGCTAGATGCCGCATTTAAAATGCCTTGCAGTGCCCGGCGCAAAGTACGCTCTCAATAAATATCAGCTATTATTATTATTATTATTATTATTATTATTATTGGAAGCTAGAGTTTTTAATTGTTGGGCAGCAAGCCCCCTCGAATGGATTCATTTGGATAGCGGCCTGGGTTTGGACCAAAGGTAAGCCCGGGTATTGCGAAAATCCAAGCCACGCAAACTGCCCCAACCACTCTGATCATAGTTCTGCACCTCCAAATGGGCCCAATCATTGATTCTCCTGCTCCTCTGGCTGGGTAGCAAAATGCATCGTATTCCCATTTCATGAGCTTGTAGGTAATTATTTGTGTAATTACATGTTTGTTTCCCTCTCTTCCCCTAAACCAGATTGTAAACTCCCTGAGGGTAAGAACCATGTGTGCTTTTCCCCCACTGTTATCTCCAGCCCCTGGCACGGAATCTGGCATGAGGCGTGAGTCCGGGGAGTGTTTGTGGGATGGATAAACGGACCGTGCTGCCGTCCTGGGGCGACCGAGCGAGTTCATGCTTGTACTTTCCCCTCAGGATGCGGGAGAGGTCAGAGAAAGTGCAATTCCTAGGTACAGCCAAAAGGTGGCAGAGTGACTCTGCAAACAGTCACTTCCCAGCATCCAAAGGAGAAAATGACCCTGCCTGGGAACTGGGTAGTTGTCAGAAAATGGAAGATTTGGGATCATCTCTATTGCTCCCACACTGTTCAGCACAGGCTACGCCACATCATACATGTTCAAAAACATTCGTTGGAAGGTGACAACTCTCCTTTCGGCAAAGATTTCTATTCATTTTTTTTTCCCAATAAGAGCTATCTTTCAACAGATATTTATTGAGTACCTGCTATGTACACCCTGAGGCTACAATGATGAGCAAGGCAGATCTAGTTTCTTCCCTTTTAGAACTTACATCTAGCAGGGAGGAGGACAGTGATGACACAAGTGAGTACAAAATGCTATGGGGCAGGACTTCCTGCCCCGGTCCAGCAGGATCGAGAGAGATTTTTGGATGTATCATTAAAGCTAATGAGTAATGATATATTTACACACCCACGTGAGTCACCAAGCCTTAAGAAAGAGACAATTCCTTGGTTATATAAAGTGTTTCAAGGCAGAGAGAACGTCAAACATACAAAAGTTTAGGAAATTCCACCGTTGGCCCTTTTCAAATTCACGACCCAGACTAGGCGTAACTATTTTTAACATTAGACATTTGTTGAAAAGGAATTACAAATACAGGTCAAATCCCAAGATGCACACGGACTTCCCTGAATTCTTGTCTAGCATTTCTTGTATGTGCCCAGGGCTTTTCATTTTCTACAGCGTTAGCTTATTTGACTCTCACAACACATCGCCAGGTAGAGAAAGCAAACATCTCTAGCCCCATTTTAGAGGGTCTTGCCTTTTATAGGGTGAAATGGAAGCTCAGAGAAGCTACATGGCCTGCTCGAGTCCCCACTGTGCTGAGAGGCAAAGTAAGCAGGATAGCCTGGACCACTGACTCCCCATCTGATGGTCTGTCTACTGTCTACTGTCCTAGGCTGGCTGTTTATTACAATGACATGCCAGGGTGAACACAGGGCTTGAACATAAAGTGGAGACTTCTGTAGGTCCCTCACATTAGCATGAGACCTGCATTTGTGTTTCCTCTTGTTCTCTATGGTCCGGAAGAGTTTACATAACAAAGGGATTATGCATTTTCTAAATTTCTCCTAGGATAATAGAACGATTCCAATTCTAAAGCCATCCCGGAATAAACCTTGGCAACATTTTTTCCTAGAAATTTGTCCCTGGATTGTCAAATTTACTGGCGTACGGTGGTAAACAGTAGCTTTCAAAAATAATTTGATAACATTTTTCCACATGTGCTTTATTTCTTCATGAATATATACAGGTATCATGCTGTGCCTGAGCTATGGTGAGAGTGAATCGCAGAAATGAATAACCCTTCGCCACCAGAAACCTCAGCCTGTCTACCAAAAATAAGGATTTCTCCTTACATAGTAACAAAAATGATCAAATTCGAGACCTTTAACGTCGATAAAATATTTTTACCTAATATACATTCCAAGTTCTAACCGCACCAATTATTCCAATTAAGTCCTTTGTAGCAATTAAGTTTCTAATCCAGGCTCCAATCTAGGATCACGTATTGTATTCGGTTGTCGAATACCACGGAAGTAATGCTGAGCCCTTCTCCACGCGTCACAGCAGGAGGCACATGATGTCCGTTTATTCCACGTTTTGGGGGACGGTCACCTTGTTAAGGTGGTGCCGACCAGGTTTCTCCATCATAAACATGCCCTTTCCTCTTTATAATTATTAAATAATCTGTGGGGAAATAACTTTGATTCGCTTTAACAAGCTTGCACCGAACAAGCATTCAACTTCACTTTTGAATATGCAAAATATTAATAATGATCTGAAGAGTCAAAATTACACCAAAAGAGGTCTACCCATATCTCTGAAAATGTTTTAGTATTTCTCTTTAAAAAATGTTTTTAGCTGCTTGCCTAAATCAAGTATTACTATGTAAATTGCAAAATATCGATTTCAAACCCCATTAGCCCCACTACGTTTGTTAGTGAGCATTCCGCTGTAGAGAAGAATTGTCCCTTCTCTCTCCTTTTTTAGTGTATTGATTCTATTTGTTTGTTCGTTTTTGGCTTTCAGTATCAGTTTGGACTCGTGGATTCTCTGATGGTAAATTCGACCCCATTTGGTCGGAGGCACCCTTCAAGCCAGCCCCTTCCTCCCCTGACATGCCCCATTGGTGTTCCATCACTATCCTACTTTTTGGCCCAACAAAACGGTCCCAGTTTCCCTAGTCCTAGAACCAGCCTCTTCTCGAAAAGTCTCTGGTTCCTTTTATTGGAAAGTGATACCGGGAAACCAGGTGCTTGGTAATATCTGGGTTGTTACTACTCCTCGGCCCTATCAGCAGAGTTAGCAATGACTTCCTACTGCTACCTTTAATTCCAATCCAAGGCTACTGGCTTCTTCCTCATATTCCCTCATTCCAAAGATGGATTTTCCTTCTCTCACAGAGAGAACCCCAGCTCTCAACAACGTTAATAGAATTGTTCATTCGCTCAGTCCTATAAACACACACAAAATAGTTTTAGAATCGTTACACTAACACTACTACCAACCGCAAACTTACTAAGAAAAGTTCAAGATTTGCTTATTTTAACCTTTAGACTGAGGGTATATGGTCAAAAGTTACTTGGGTTAGTTTTTTTTCTTCGTCTATGTTGGTTATGCTATCAATTTGGTCTATAATTAGGTCCATTTGTCTGTATCCCATTTTAGGGTTCTCTTAACTTTATTGATTTAACTTCACTTTTGAATATGCAAAATATTAATAATGATCTGAAGAGTCAAAATTACACCAAAAGAGGTCTACCCATATCTCTGAAAATGTTTTAGTATTTCTCTTTAAAAAATGTTTACTTACTTATTTTGAGACAGAGAGCATGCACACACAAGTTGGGGGGGGGGGGGCGCAGAGAGAGAGAGGGAGAGGAGAATCCCAAGCAGTCTCTGTGCTGTCAGTGCAGAGCCCAACACGGGGCTCAATCCCACGAACCCATGAGATCATGACCTGAGCCGAAAACGAGAGTCAGACACTAAACGAACTGAGCCACCCAGGCGCCCCTTAATATTTCAATATCGATTATGTTTTCCTTCTTGAATAGGTTGCTTATTTAAAAATCTCTTTTTTTTTCTTAGACTTGTCAAAGGGTTTATTTTTATCATTTTATTGGTCTTTTTAAAGAATTAGCTTTTGGTTTTATTAGACAGGTCTAGTTTTGCCTATTTTCCATTTTAGTAAGGCTGGTTTTCTCCTGGCATCTTGAGCTGGATACTTATTCCATTAAATTCCAGGTTTTCTTCTTTTATAAACACTCTCATGTTCTTCTGTTTTAGCCGCTCACCAAGGATTTTAATATGGAGTTCCTTTATTTTCTTTCAATTCCAAATATCGTTAGTCCTCTATTTTTCTCAAGTCTTCATTTTCAAACTTT
Source organism: Lynx canadensis (assembly GCF_007474595.2). Lineage (NCBI taxonomy): Eukaryota > Metazoa > Chordata > Mammalia > Carnivora > Felidae > Lynx > Lynx canadensis. The sequence goes on along the minus strand of NC_044321.2, from coordinate 110,398,981 downwards.
ATCATTTAATGTTAGGTACATATCACGTATAAACTGCATATGCTAAGAGTTTCAACCCAACCTGAAAGTAATCATGGAATTTAATTCGTTCACATTTATGGTGCCTTTCATTTATTTATTTCATTTACTTTTTCTTCTTCTCCTTTTCTGTTTTGTCGATGTTTCTCAGGACTTTTAGTTCCAAGGAAAAAAGAGAGAGAGAGAGAGAGAAACTGGGGCACCTGGGTGGCTCAGTCGGTTAAGCGTCCAACTTCAGCTCAGGTCATGGCCTCACGGTTCATGAGGTCGAGTCCCGCGTCGGGCTCTGTGCCGACAGCTCGGAGCCTGGAACCTGCTTTGGATTCTGTGTCTCCCTCTCTCTCTGCCCCCTCCCCCTGCTGAAACATAAGTAAACATTAAAAAGAGAAACTCACTTTAGCTACTTTAAAACAACAAATGATTGATTGATTTTTTTTTTTTTTTTTTTTTTTTTAGCATTTCAGGTCGCAGAATCTCTGGGAAGTTAAGAGAATCAAGTGTAGAGTCAACATACTAATTACGTTCAAATCACACTGCAGGACTCCTTCCAAGGAAACTCGAGTGCTGAGCCCTCAGCCATGCTACCTCTGGCTGGCTGGCTGCATCTATCACCACCCTTACTAGGATGTCCTCATAGTGTCTCCTCCTCCTTCCGATTCAAAGTGTCATGTGGGCGGGTCTGATTAAATCTAGGTCACATGACTGTCCCCCAACAGCAAGGGAGGCTGGGAAAGCAACTTGATGGCTTCTACCGTGGAAGGTTCAGACTCTTCAGGAGAGAAAATTTCCCAAATGTAAGGAGAACGTGCAAAGGTACTGAAAATCCAAAAAGAATGATGAATGTCTACTACAGTTGCATCGATTGGTTTTCTTTCCTTCATTTTTTTCCTCTAGTGTTCTGGAAGCTAAGCATCCTGTTTCTGTTTTTCTAGTAATTGCCTTAAAATTTTAAACGCTTAAGTTTACTCTATAAATACCTACAACCAACAAGCCTCTAGGTCCTTTCTCTAAAACAAGATAAGATCTTTTAGCATGCTATCGCTAACCTCTCTGGCCTCACGGTCCCCTGTCTTCTTTCTCAAGGTATGACCGTTTGAGAGGTCAGTTTCAGATTCTTATGAATTGCTTTTGCCTTACACGTTAGCAATTACTTAGCCTTAACCGAAGTTTTTACATTTTTGGTTGTTGTTCGTGATTGTTTCTTGCATTGGTGTGATGGAGCCCACTCCCACTGGCCCACAAGAGCCAAAGATTGGCAACTTCTCTCAACTCTGTGTTCAGCGACATCATGTTGTTGGTAGCTTGAAGTCAGCCATCATGGGACTATATGTACCACGCAAATCACCAAAGACTACAAATCAGGGCTCTTCCCCCCAGAGTCAGTTGTTAAATATTTAGCACACCACTGGTTCCTTATCTGTCGTGACTTTCTCTTTACTGCATTACTTTTTAGTGTCAGTACACCCCTTTCAGAGAGGGTCCACAAATAATAAGATTTATGAGTATGTATTTGCCCTCGTAATCGAATGCCAGTTTGCCTCACAGGACTTGTTTACGACACTGCGAACTGCCTAACCAAAGTCCAGTTTTCCCTTTTTCCTCAGAAACCAAACCTCAATTTTTAGCTAAGTACACTGCTGCCTGGAGTAAACACCACATTTTTCATTCCTTATTTAGTCAAGCGTGACCACATGATCAAGCTCTGGCCAATAAATTTAACAGAAGCACTGGGTGGGACTTCCAGGAAACCTCCTTAAAGACAACTGACAAAACTGGGAAATGCGTCCATTTTACTCTTCCTCCCACTTCTTTCATCTGGCTGTTTGGAATATGGACAAGATGGCTGGAGCACCAGCAGCTACCTTGGACTGTGAAGTAAATTTAGGATGGAAGTCACACATGGAGAATGGTGGCAACAGAAAGACAGAGGAGCCTAAGCACCGAGAACTTCATGGAGTCGGGTTGATCCCAAATGCCTCAACTTTTTTTTTTTGATAGTTTCCACCCCTTTTTCTGTTTGTTTCATATGTGGGGAGATGACCTCACTTTCCAGTAACTAATCCCCTCTTTAGCCGCACCCATTCTATCGTTCAGCCATTTTGCCGAATTTTTACTTTTAGCAGTCAGGTTTTTTCGTATCCAAAGACACTTTCCTATTTTCCTGATTGTGAATTCAATATTGTAACAGGCTCTCATTCTTCCTCTTGCTCAGCTCTGTTCCAGATGGATAGTTTATATTCACATAACTAGACAGAATGAAAAGCTGGAGTCGCAAACGATAGTTTGAATTCTAATATCAACTTCCAAATTACTATCTGGTGTGCTACCTCTGTGAATTCACTGGGAATATAAAAAGAGAGAACAGTTCCTTGCTGAGTTAATACTTGCGGTTAAATTCACTGCTAAAGATTTTTATTGAAGAATCAATTAACAGAAAAGATAATTAAATACCCATTTTGTCCTGCCCCAAATTGCTTCAGGTTTGGGTTTAAGGATGTGAGCTGATAAATAGTTATCATCTAATAAAAACCACATAGCCATTCATCATCCTAGCTGAGGAATTGGCAAACTTTCTCTCTAAAGGGCCAGATATCAAATATTTATGGTTTTGTGAGCCATATGTCCTCTGTTGCAATTACTCTGCCATTGTAGTGTGAAAGCAGCCACAGACAACACACAAACGAACGGATACGGCTGTGTTCCAATAAAACTTTACTTGTAAGCACTAACATTTGAATTTCATACAATTTTTAAGTGTCACGAAATGTGATTCTTTTGTTTCAATCATTTAAAAATGTGAAAACCATTCTACGTAACTGGCCATGCGAAATCAGGAAGCAGGCTGGGTTTGGTTGGCCAAACCTTACAGTATTCATAACTCTTTTCTTGTTTCAGTTGAATTTCATAAATTAATGGGTGTTTGGGAAGGGATCATAGGTGTTTCCTTTCTGCTACTTTCCTTTCTACTTGGCCAATTTGCATACATATTGAAAGTCTATAGACTGGCCCCAGCATTATTGCTTTACTTTGACTCTGGCTTTTCATAATTTAATTTTTAACCTAACAAATGCAAGCTCTACACACACACACACACACACACACACACACACACACACACGGGGAGGGGGACGGAGAGAGGGAAGAGGGTTAAGGGAGCGACTGAGATATGGAGATAACCATCCTTCCTCATTACTAGGAGATATTTGGATGGCTGGGTCCATTAACTTTTTGAATTTTGGTGCTTCAGACAATGAATAGAGACAGTCTTTGTACAAGGAAGGGAGTCAATGCATCCTAGTCCCAGAACTGTGGGTTTTAAAGTCAAAAAGGATTAGAATATTCATTCATGCAGATCATTCCATTTGATGGAACTTAGCTAATTCTCAGGTGCTTCAGAACAGAAACATGGCTCTCCAGAACATGGTCCTGGCATCTGTGGACTGAGAATTCTAATCCATCACTGCACTAATTCCTTTGGCCGCCTGGGCTTTGCTTTTCTGAAATAAGGCCAGCCGAAATATAATGATAAATAATAATAATAAGGCAGCCAACTCCCACAGCCAGCGTTCTTGAGAAAACAAGGTGTGTAAACTTCACAAAAATGTTTGCCAAAGCACATTGTTCCTTTGTACCTATCAGATTTGCATAAGAATAAACAATCTGATGCAACAGTTTTTGTTGTTTAAACAACGGAGCACTTATCAAAGGCTTGGCCTTATTCTCTTTTTGACACATCCTTAGGAGAAGAGAATTACGGTAAATCTATGGAGAAAGCAGACACAGTTGCTTCAGGCTGGGCCACATTACTGGGGTCACCATGAGTGCCAGCGTCTGGCCCTCAGCTTAACAAATTCAGGAACTTGATTTTGATGGCATTCATATAGAGGTGGTCAAGCTTCAGGGGGCTGACTCATGCTAACCAAATTTATAAGACTCACTGATTAAATGGGAAGCCAATTGATTACACTGAAAGAAAGAAATGCCAGCGAGCCAGTACATCCTCTGTCAGAAAAAAAAAAAAAAAAAAAAAGATAACTCGGAAAACTAAATTAAAGTCCAAAGGTTGTTTGAAGAATACAGAAATCAAGACAAGGATCGCCAGATGGATCCAAAGTACAGTCACCAGGCTATGGCAGCCTGATGAGTTCTGCTTCTTAATGGAGTGGACAGAACGTTCCAGCAGATACCAACATTTATGTTGACGGATCAGGGACCCCCTCCTTTGTGCCCACTGCTAGAGATACATTGACTATGTCTTACTCTACATAACTCCTTTTGCAAGTCTCTATGAAAACCATGTAAGATGAAACAGAACCTGGGACACACAGGCAATATTCTGCCTCCACCACACAGGGGACCAAATATTTCTACATCAAAGTCCGCTCCTCTTTCCCTAAATGGTTTTTCCTACAATCTTGGTCCTATCTGTAAAAATTACTTTCCCTTTATTGCTCTAACTGAAACTCAACTCTCCCCTGAGGACATCCTTTCCCCTATTGTCTTCTTAAGTTTTCTTTTGTGCCAACCGCCACCCCCCCCATATTACTGTGTCTACAGGAATAGGTATCCTTGTTTTTCATTGCCATTTCTAGAATATTCTTCTTTCCTCCACCAAAACACCTTCATTTTGAAGCTCACGTCATCAGACCCAACCACTTCGTGTGTCCTCCTTGTAGCAGTCATCCACAGACCCCAGATATCTTGAATATTTTAGCTCTTGGCACACTGTCACTCTCTCCGATGCAAAATCTGCCTTAATTCTTGGTCAGTTCAATAATGCACAAAGACAATCTTACCTGTACCCCCAACTCTCAATTTCTTGGCCTCGTCATCTCAAGTGATCTTGTTCTACTCTCCCATTTCAGCCACTCACTCTCATGACCAGACCCTAGAGCTGGTCATTGCGAGTAACCACACTGCCTTTGTAATGTGAATTTTATGCACCCCACCATCCCACTACAATTCTTATTTTTCCACTCATTTCCTCTAGTACTGTACTCCAGCAGTCCAGCAATCCCATCAGGACCTATAACTCATTGATCCTATCCCCTTTCCGCCATTTCTTACCCCTCATCGTCTTCACCTCCTTCACTACACAGCTTAGATTTCATAGCCAATCATTATAATTTCTGTTTTAATCAGATTTTCTGCCTCCTCTGAACCTGCATCTATGCAGCTAAACATGCCTGGGGAAAACACACCAACTGGTTACTGGTCTCATTTTTAATTTCATGACCACTCTCCTCAAGTGGGCCCTCAATGTTGCCTAGCAATTTTATTACATATACTCATTCCTTCATTATCCCAATCTTCTTAACAAACAATACCTTAATTTCCTCCCCAACCCCCACGACCTTCCTCACTCTTCTCAGCTGACGACTTTGTTTATCCCACAGTCAGAAGACAAGTTGTTGCCCATACCCCTGCCACCAGCTGACCTCCGTCTGCGTATGCACACTGCCCACCCCATTGCCTTAGATGAACTCTCTGTGCTTTTAGCTAAGGCCCCTTCTCCACTTGTGCCCTCAAACCCATTCCATTCTACCTACTTAAGAACAGTCTTCCGGGAATTCACTTCTCTCTCTCCTACCACATCAATTTTCGCATCTTACTGGATCATCCTATCAGTATACATACTGCTACTTCTCCCATCAAAAAAAAAAAATGCTTACATCTTATATTTTGCTCCAATTACTACCCATTTCTTTCTTCCTACCCACTTCTTCCTCCTGGAAACACTTGCTTCGCGTTGGCCCCTGGCATTCCATATTCTCCTGGTCCTCTTCCACTCACTGGCCTCTCCTTCTTAGTCGCCACTGCTGTTTCACCCTCACCTCCCTCCCTTTTTAATATTGAAATTCCGTGGGGATCATTACTGGGTCCTTTATTCTCTCTCTGCAATCCCTTCCTTAGTGATCTCGTCTAGTTTAATAGCTTTAAATTAAAAAACTGACAACTCCCAAAGTTATACCTCCAGCCCAGATCCCTTCCTTGAACTTCATACCCATGTATCCAATTTCCTACACTTCAGAGCTCCACTGATGTGTGTATACACACACACACACACACACACACACACACACACACCCCACACATACATTTGACATCTCAAGATTAACACTGCTGAAATCTTCTCTTCCTCCGGTCCTCACTATGTCAGAAAATGGGCTCTCCGTCCTTCCAGTTGCTTAGGCCCAAAATATCGATAGCACCTTTGATCCCTTCTTTTTTCAAATACCTCACATCCAATTTACCAGTAACTTCTGTAGACGCTACTCCAAAATATAACGAGAGTCTAACCTCCTCTCATCACCTCCATTACGACCACCCTGATCCGGACCATCATCTCTTACCTGGATGATTGCAATAGACTCCTCACTGGTTTTCTTGCAAGTTTCATGCCACTACAGTTTATTTTCGGCACGACACACAGAGTTGATATGGTTAAGATGAAAAATCAAATTATCTCTCTGCTTGAAACTTCCCATCTCCCTCAAAGTCAAAGCCAAAATCCTTGCAATGGCTTATAAGACTCTACATAATCACCTCATTCACTCTGTTCCAGCAGTCCTAGCTTCTTTGTTCTTTCTCCAACCTATCAGATAGCTCCTGCCTTAGGGACTTTGCTCCAGCTGTTTTCTCTGCCTAGAGCAATCTCCTCCCAGGTGTCCCTAAGGCTCACTCCCTCTTCTCTTTCAGGCTTTGCATATATGACTGTTTTAAATTGCCCTGCACATATCCAGCATTTTCTGTCTCCTTCCCTGCTTTATTTTTCTTTCTTTTATTAACTGCTTTATCTTTCTTCATTGCATTTATATACAAGCTATATATTCTACTTGCTTGTGTCGTTGATTGTCTATTCCCCAGCACCACCACCACTAGAATGTAAGCTACATGAGGGCAACAATTCTTGTCCGTGTTCATTCTGTATCCCCAGGGCCTAGAAGAATATCTAGACTACGGCATTTAATAAATACGTGTAAGGGAGGGAGGGTGTAAATATCGCTTGAAGTGCAAAGGATTTCTGTCTATTTTGTTGTTATGGAAAATCCTAACATGAATTAAATCAGATGCTTGGAAATAGGAATATATTTTGTCACAGAAATAATACACATAAGATTGTTATTAAAATCAACAGCTCTCCAAATGCAATGCTGTACCCTAGATTGGAGCCTAGAACACAAAAGGGATATTAGTGGAAATCTTAATAAAGTCTGCAGTTTAGTTAATACTAACATACCAGTAGGGGCCTCTTAATTGTGACAAGCGTACCATGGTAGTATAAGATGCTAATATTAGGAGAAAATGGGTAAAAGGGTATCTGGGACTCTCTGCATTCTCTTTAGAAATTGTCTGAAAATTTCAAGTTGTTCAAAACAATTTTTACATTGTGTGTGTGTGTGCGCAAGGCAGAATAATGACCTCTCTTCCAAAGATATCCACATCCTCATCCTTGAAACTTATGAATATGTTAGGTTACATGGAAAAGGGGGGTCCAACATAATCACAAGGGTCCCTACAAATAGAAGAGGAGAACAGAAAGGAGAAAAAGGGAGATGTGATTATGAAAGCATGGTCAAACAGATGCAATATTGCTAGCTATGAATATGGAGGAAGGAGTCAAGAATTCGGGAAGCCCGTAGAAGTTGAGAAGGCAAGTGAACAGATCCTCCCCTAGAGAGACAATCAGAAGGAACACGGATCTGCTGACACCTTGAGTTTAGCCCATTGAGACCCAGTAGGACTTCTAGCCTACAGAACTGGAAGATAATAAAGTTGTGGCATTTTAGGACACTAAGTTTGAGGCCACTTGTTACAGCAGGAACAGGAAAGTAAATACATGTAATCTGTGGTCATTACAGCTACCCAGAAAGGTAGGGATTATCTCCATTTTGTAGAAGAGAAAACTGAGCTTTACAAAAACAAAGGTCACATAGCTAATAAGTGTCAGAGCTGTGACTCAAACCAAGTTCTGACTCCTAATTTTATGCTGTTATCAACAGGCTGCCTTTCTGGTTAGGGTCCAAGGCTTAGCCCACAGAACCCTATTTAAGACATAATATGGCCAAAATGTTGTATGTTTGTAAGTTTAAAACAAGTACATTTTGAAACACAAAAGTGACAGTGGAGCTGCTTTTTAAACATCCGAAAGTATATTTTCAAAGGGCACAATTAGATACTTTTAAAAATATATATGCACCAGTTCTCTATCGTGTTGTAATACCAGCAAACGAAACACTGTACACTTGCGTAAGAACTGTTTGATTATCTTGAAGCCTGCTTAAGGAAAATCAGACTTAATTAAGAAAAATAAGGAGGTAGATAGAGACTTTTGTGGAGAAGCTAAAGGCGACTTCGGGCCACTTTCCAGGGCTTTAGAGATTGAGGGCACTGGTTTTGTTTTAATGTCTAATTTTACTTCAAAGCTTATGGATACAGATGCATCACTGGCACTGCTCTTACCTAGCCTTGATCAGGATTGTTTTCAGCTCACAAAAGAACATTGCTTTCACTCAGAAACAACAACAAAAAAAAATGGCCCCAAGCCTCAAAGCAAAATTTCATAATCCATTTTGTGTACTCTCCTTCTCCTAGTTTCTAGGTTTCTCAGCATGTCTGCCTTGGGCTCTGTATTTTCCTATCTCCACTCAGGATACGGGTACAGGTGTTTGGAGTTGGCAAAGTACTTTCTTCTCCACTAATTCAGTTTGATTTTGCTATTCTCAAAAAGTCTTTGAGGAAGGCAAAACAGGGATCGCTCTTTGCATTTGACAGATAAGGAAACCAAACCTGGGAGGCAAATCCAGGAGAGTCTGAATCAAAGTCAAGTTCTGTTTCTGCCACTACTTGCTCCCCACCTACGAAGCCACACACCCCTGGAACCTAGGTTGAGGAAGGGCTGAAAATGAGGAAACGATGTCCCCAAGGGAGAAAATGTGGAGGAAGGGAAAACCAGGAGAACAATGATGCTGCCGTTCCTATAAGCAAGAGGGACGGGGGGGAGAAGAAAAGGACAGTGCTTATGGGGTCTGGGGATGAGTGCACGGGTCAGTCATCTACGCCACTGACGGATGGTACGTGGGGGAACAGGGAGGCCCAATGGTACGGGAAAGAAAGGAGACTCATAGTTGGCGGCGTCAGAGGGGAAAGTGGAAAGCAGGGAGGCCATTCATACGTAAGGGATGTTCGTAATTTGGGAGTTTATTAGCTGGGGCTGGAATGTCTGAGGAAATCTTGAGGCAAACTGTATGCAAGCTACATAAATTTCAGATTTGACTCTCACAGATCTCTCTAGCCTCACTTTCTAGCCCATCCTTGCTTCCAATTACAGTCCAAAGCCAGTTCCCTTAGGCACTGGGGAAGCAAAGGCCTTTAAGTTTGGACCCATATTTACCCTCACTCTCAGCAACCCCAAGGCTGACTCAGAGGTGTCTCTGTGTTATGCTTGCTGGGATTCCTGAACCAAATATCATTAATCGCTTAGGCCCCCATGCTGGGGTCAGCTTATCAGAGCTGTTCCTGAGGGGATGGTTGCCACTCTTTCTGTAATGTTTAGAGACATATGCCTCAAATTTACTAAATTTTCTTCCCCTTTTTACTGTCTCCCCACTGACACCCACCCACTCAACAACAACAGCAAAAGTCCCCAACAAAGTGTAGGCATCAGCCTTCCTGGTAGCCAGAACCTCATATTTTTCTAGACCTTACTGTATTTTTCAAACAAACATCAGTACATCTTCAACTTTATATCTTTAGTTACTTTTGTCCACTCAACTGAGACTTCTTCTCCGTCTACAATACCACTTAAGAAATGCTACAGCATCAGGACCATATGATCTGTTTAGTCTTACCTTTACTAAATCTTGTCTGAGAACTTTTATTTTTTTTACTTTTTCTTTTTTATTTAGTTTTTTACATTTTTTTAATTTTATTTTTTTTAATTTACATCCAAATTACTTAGCATATAGGGCAACAATGATTTCAGGAGTAGATTCCTTAGTGCCCCTTACCCTTTTAGCCCATCCCCCCTCCCACAACCCCTCCAGGAACCCTCTGTTTGTTCTCCATATTTATGAGTCTCTTCTGTTTTGTCCCCCTCCCTGTTTGTATATTATTTTTGTTTCCCTTCCCTTCTGTTCATCTGTTTTGTCTCTTCAAGTCCTCATAGGAGTGAAGTCATATGATATTTGTCTTTCTCTGACTAATTTCACTTAGCATAATACCCTCCAGTTCCATCCACGTAGCTGCAAATGGCAAGATTTCATTCTTTTGGATTGCTAAGTAATACTTCATTGTATATACATACCACATCTTCTTTATCCATTTATCCATTGATGGACATTGGGGCTCTTTCCATACTTTGGCTATTGTTGATAGTGCTGCTATAAACATGGGGGTGCCTGTGTCCCTTTGAAACAGTACACCTGTATCCCGTGGATAAATACCTAGTAGTGCAATGGCTGGGTCGTAGGGTAGTTCTATTTTTAGTTTTTCGAGGAACCTCCATCCTGTTTTCCAGAGTGGCTGCACCAGCTTGCATTCCCACCAACAATGCAAAAGAGATCCTCTTTCTCTGCATCCTCGCCAACATCTGTTGTTGCCTGAGTTGTTCATGTTAGCCATTCTGACAGTTGTGAGGTGGTATCTCATTGTGGTTTTGATTTGTATTTCCCTGATGATGAGTTATGTGAAGCATTTTTTTCATGTGTCGGTTGGCCATCTGGATGTCTTCTTTGGAGAAGTGTCTAGTCATGTCTCTTGCCCATTTCTTCACTGGATTATTTGTTTTTTGGGTGTTGAGTTTGATAAGTTCTTTGTAGATTTTGGATACTAACCCCTTATCTGATATGTCATTTGCAAATATCTTCTCCCATTCTGTTGGTTGCCTTTTAGTTTTGCTGATTGTTTCCTTCGCTGTGCAGAAGCTTTTTATTTTGATGAGGTCCCTGTAGTTCATTTTTGCTTTTGTTTCCCTTGCCTCTGGAGACGTGTTGAGTAAGAAGTTGCTGCGGCCAAGATCAAAGAGGTTTTTGCCTGCTTTCTCCTCGAGGATTTTGATGGCTTCCTGTCTTACATTGAGGTCTTTCATCCACTTTGAGTTTATGTTTGTGTCTGGTGTAAGAAAGTGGTCCAGGTTCATTCTTCTGCATGTCGCTGTCCAGTTTTCCCAGCACCACTTGCTGAAGAGATTGTCTTTATTCCACTGGATATTCTTTCCTGCTTTGTCAAAGATGAGTTGGTCATACATTTGTGGGTCCATTTCTGGGTTCTCTATTCTGTTCCATGAGAACTTTTATTTCTTAATGAAACACTTTGGATAAGGATTAGCCAAAGCATTTAGTACAGTGCTTGGTGACTGTCATAATTTCTTATAATATCCCTTTAATTTCATGTCACCATGCCCAAATCCATTCATTAATTCAGGGTGTTTTCTTTCTGATACTATGTATAAATACCTAAACCTCAAAGGACGCGTTCCTTCTTATGGGGTCTCCTATAAACAATTTAGTCCAGTCATGGCATGAAAGTTCATACTGCTTCAATCCCAGAGTTCTTGCCTCTGTCCTGGCTGTCCAGTTTTCTCCCTTTTTGTCCTAATCATCTTTTGTTGTACATTGTAGGCCCCCTCTGACTTTGAGAACCTATAGACCTTTATATAGGACCTACATATTCACAACTGTACTTGTCAAATAATTATTTTGATTTCAAAATTAAATCTGTGCATTCCAAGAACCATATGAAACCACTTCAGTTATCGGAAAGGTGGGGCTTCCAGCAGCTTAACAAAGAAATGAAGAAAACGTAGGAGCATTGAGGGCAATAGCCATCCAAAAGCCCCCCTTCAGCCGATGGATTAGAACGTGTATCAACTATGAATCTTTGCTTCTGAAGTATAATGGTCAGTTTTATGTGTCAACATGGCGAGGCTGCAGTCTCCAGTTATTTAGTCAAATACTAATCTAGTTGTTGCAGTAAAAGTATTTTGTATATGTGGTGACCATCTACAGCCATTCAACTTTATGTAAAGGAAATTATTCTCAAAAATCTGGACTGTGGTGTCACTTCCTGCCTAAGAGGTTCCAGCCTGCCCTTCCTGATGGCTCGCCCTACAGATTTCAGACTTTCCTAGCCAGCCTCCACAGTTATGTAAGGCAACTACTGTATATGTATATTTTACGTGGGTATACATATATATGTAGTGTGCGTGTGTATACACACACAAAACCATCGAAAAATATATTAAAAGGGAGACAACAGGGTTCTGTTCGGGAGCACCTGGGTGACTCAGTCCATTAAGCGTCTCACCCTTGATTTCAGCTCAGGTCATGATCTCACGGTTCATAAGATCAAGCCCCGCATCGGGCTCCGTGCTGACAGCAACAGATCCTGCTTAGGATTCTCTCTCTCTCCCCCTCTCTGCCTCTCTGCCTCTCTCTCAAAATAAGTAAATGTTTTTAAAAACTTGAAAAAAAGTTTTTAAAAAGAAGGGGGATATTTGAAGCTGACACACTAACAAGTTAACAAGAAGAGAGAAGATGCTAGAACCACCAAGTCGTCATGAGAAGGTTAACTTGTGTTCAGCGTAGTAAGTACATAAAGACGGGATCCAATGCTTAAAGGAACGTTCAAAATTCTGTTTGGGTTCACTATAAAAAAAAATACGCCTTCTATATTAAATGAAAGCTCAAGTTAAAAAAAAAATGGAAATTGTTCTGGACTTTGCAGGCTAAGTAAATCATTTTGTCCTTTATTCTAAGACAAATGGTATGTCATTGAAGGATTTTGTGCAAGGGGTGGTCATTTGCAATGAGGGACACCTGGCTGGCTCAGTTGGAAGAGCACGTGACTCTTAATCTCACGGTTGTGAGCTCAGGCCCCACATTGGGTATAGAGGTAATTAATTAATTCGTTAATGAATTCTTTTAAAAAAGAGATTTGAAATGGTCCAGACCAGGTGAGAAAAGATGGTGGTTGGGACTAGGGTTGGGGTGGGAGCGATAAAGAGAAGCGGGCAGATACGGCCAATATTTTGCAAGTCCAAGTGATGGCTGGTGCAAGGATTTCCTGGGGGTCTGGGTAGGATGGTGAGGGAGTGGGATGGGTCAATGATGACTGCTAGGTTTCTGGCTCATGGAACAAGATAGATGAAGGTGTCATGAGCTGAGACAGAAAACACTGGAGGAGTGGGGGCAGGTTTGGTTGAAATCAGGGATGTTACAGTTAGAGAGAGAGAGAGAGAAGCATGAGTTCTTAAGACCTCTTTCATTTGACATTTCTGGGAGCCACCTAAGAGGAGATGTCAAGCTGGCACTCAGATGTATAGGTCTGGATCTCAAAGCAGAGCTCGGGTCTGAAGACGCAAACACGTGAGTCATCTGCCTATGGGTGGTGATTGAACAGAGGCTGTAAATGAAATCACCTAAGGAAAGAGTATAGAGTGAAAAGAGATAAATAGCCTAGCACTGAGCAGTGAGAAGCTTCAATATTTAACAGCTGGATACAGATGCCTGTTCATGATATAGGCTTAATAAATGTTTATTGAACCACCCTTATGAAAAAGGTACCTGCACCTGTTGTTGACCAAGCCCATAAAGATCCCAAACACACAACTTGAAATGTTACGGTGGATTCTAGCCTGGAATATCTTCTATCCACTTGGCACGAAACCAGTCTTCCCCACAGAGATCTAGGAGATGGCTGCCAAGAGCTCCATTCAAGCTGGATCTGTTTCTCCCCTGCTTTTTTCTGCCACCCAAAATACAATCCACGCAGGCCAGTTTACTCGTGCGTTTTCTTTACACCCTTCCAAACTATAACCTGTACCAAATGGAATTATATAGCTAGATTCCCGGCATTAGGATTTAAAATAACCGTTAGTGGTTTGTTTTTGTTTTTTTTTTTTTAATTTTTTAACGTTTATTTTTGAGAGAGGCAGAGAGAGCAAGCGGGGGAGGGGCAGCGAGAGAGGGAGACACAGAATCGGAAGCAGGCTCCAGGCTCCGGGCTGTCAGCACAGCTCAGAGCCGGATGCAGGGCTTGAACTCACGAACCGCGAGACCATGACCTGAGCCGAAGTCAGACACTAACTCACTGAGCCACCCAGGCGCCCCATCCATTAGTTTTCTAAAAGCACACAACACACATTCTATAAAATGCACTTGGCATTTTATAAATATTGCTTGAATGCTTTCTTCTTCCAGCTCTGTGGGGAATAGGAGAAAGACAAAAGATATAATATCTACCTTGAGAAACTTTCAGACTGTTGAGAGAGGTAAGACTCACACTGATGACACAAGAAAAGACCCACATGAATCAAGCATATGTCACACAGCATAGGGTGCTAAGGTGTACTCGAGTTCAGAGCAAAAAGCTCTAATTTACATTCACAGAAGAAGGCATTAGAGAGGCTTGATGGAGTTGTGCTGCTCCCACAGCACTGTTATTCCTGTTCCTAGGAGGAACTGGACAGAAACCACATTTGACAAACGTATCTCTAGGGGAGAAGGTCACACAACCACCTGCAGAAACCAATTCAATCTCACATAATAGAATTTGAACTTCTTTTAAATGATTTAGGCCACTTGAGAGTTTTACAAGTCAGTTCCCAAATTAATTTAGCATTTATCTTCCAGACAGGCTATTACAGCTAACAATAAACTCCCGTTCAAGGAATTCAGATGCGTGTGGCCGAGGAAAGGAGGTCCTCGTTTCTCACCACCGTTGACTTTTCCGCAGCATTTGACGCTGTTGACCGGCCGCTCCTGCTCCCCCACCCTACGTAGCACTGCAGTCTTCTCGTTCCCTCCCTACTTCACCTCAAGCCCAGGGTCTGGCACGTAGTAGGCTCTCAATAAATATTTCTGAACGACCGAAGGCTTCTTAGGATCTTCTCCACCGATTTCCATTTTTATCTAATACTTCAAGGTAGACATCCCCCCACCCAAATCTGGCCAGATGTATATCTCCACCTGTCCCCTAAGTCCCAACTGCCTATAGGACCTCTCCTAGGTGTGCTGTAGGCAATTCAAAGTCAATACGTCCAAAACTGAACTTATCTCTCTCCTTAATGTTGCGCCCATTTCTTTGTTATGAACGTAAGTTTACAGACCCCCCCACCATCACCTCGGCCACCAGAGTTAAAACCCTCTAAAGCATCTTCACCCCCTCGCACTCCCACCCCCTCCCCGAGTGTCCAATCAGTCGCCAAGTCCTATTAGTTTTCCCTCCATGTTCCCTCTGGTACCTGTCTCCTCCTCTTCCTCCTCACTGCCATGACACCTTCATTGTTTGTCACCTGGATTCTTGTCATTACTACG
Organism: Lynx canadensis; assembly: GCF_007474595.2. Taxonomy (NCBI): domain Eukaryota; kingdom Metazoa; phylum Chordata; class Mammalia; order Carnivora; family Felidae; genus Lynx; species Lynx canadensis. The sequence continues at coordinate 110,383,646 of NC_044321.2, read as the reverse complement.
TCACTAGCGTTCCCTACAGCAATGCATCTATTTTTCACCATGTTACCAAAACATAACTGAAATCATGTAAGTCTCCTCCAAAAATTATTCCTTACTTTTATAAATCCCTATTTGGCTTCTAAAATTCTTTCATAAACTCTGTGTCAGTTAAGAATTATTTTGGCTGCGGGTAACAGGCACCCCCACTAACTTGTACAAATAGTGGGCTCTTTTTCCCACATAAGAATAAATCCAGAGGTAGGGGGCGCCTGGGTGGCTCAGTCAGTTAAGCATCCAGCTCTTGACTTCAGCTCAGGTCATGATCTCACGGTTTGTGGGTTTGAGCTTTGTGTCAGGCTCTGCGCTGGCAGTGTGGAGCCTGCTTGGGATTCTCTCTCTGGCCCTCCCACACTTGGTGCTCGCTCGCTCTCTCTCTCTCTCTCTCTCTCTCTCTCAAAATAAATTAAAAAAAAGAAGATATCCAGATGTGGATGGCTGCTGGCATTCGTTTATTGGTGCCATCAAGGTCTCAGACTCTCTTCCAATATTTCCGCACTGCCATCCATCGTCAACATGTTGGCTTTTCATCTTCATTGCTGCCAATAATTCAGCTGAAAATGGCTATTGAAGCCCCGGGAATCACGTCTGCATTCAAGGCAGAAACTGGAGTGAAGCAGACGGCATTAGCAATGTCTGTGTATTTTGTTGAGAAAGGAAAAACTCTGCTAGAAGCCCCTCAGCAGTCATTTGTTTATGTATCATTAGCCATAAGTATGTTATTGTCATGTGACTATTTTGAGCTCCAAGGGGGATTATCTGGCTTTTCGAGACTCCGCTATAGATGCAGGTGAGGGAGAAGGACATTAAGAACAGATGTTGGGCTATTCAGCCCACGATCAATGTCGGCCCCATTCCCCTTTTATTTGCTCAATAGAACAACCTTATATGTGGGATGGTTGTCTTCCTTTTCAAGTTAAGGAAACTGAAGTCCAGAAAGGTTAGGTGATTTGCCCAAAGTCTCAGCTAGTCGTAGTAGTGTCACAGATACTACTTTATGATTCCTACTGAGGGCTTTACTACACCATTGCCGTGTGAAGTCCTATCTCAGAGACTATGCCAAGCTCCAGGTAATTTAAGGGCCTCCAGAATCTGGTTCCAGGCTACTTTCCAGATTTATCACTCATAACATGCGCCATATTCCTTACGCGCTACCCAAATTCTTGGTTGCTCCTTGATGGCACCAGATAACTGCAGGCTGTCACTTCTTTGCATGTGCTGATCCCTCAACTTGGAATCACCTTCCACTTCCACTCTTGCCCCAACAACACCCCGAGGCTTTGTTTACTGAATTGAATTCTTATTCAGACTTCGAGATCCAGGTTAAATTCTGGCTCCTAGCTGAAGCATTCCCTCACTGCATCAATCATAACTATTCATTTCTGTCAGAATCCCCAAGCTCTGTTTTTGCACTTTCTTTTACTCTGATAGTTACTCCCTTTCTTTCTGCCTCCATCATAATCTCCTTGAAAGCTTCTAAGTCTTAGTTATCTCTGTACCTATGCTCTGAGTGCCTGGCACAACACCAGACATAGAGAATGGAGCCAGCAAGTAGCAGCTTTATTGAGATATAGTTTACCCATTCAAGGTATACACCTCAATGGTTTGTAGTATATTCACAGGGTTGGGCAACGACCATCACAGTCAATTTTAGAATGTCTCCAATACCTCAAAAGGAAATCTCATATGCTTTAACTATCACCCCACAATTCATTGCCTGCCAGCCCTAGTCCTAAGCAACAACTAATCTACTTTCTGTCTTATAGATTTGTCTATTCTAAACATTCCCTATAAACAGAATGATATAATATGCGGTCTTTTGTGTCTAGCTTTTTCACTTAGCATAATGTTTTCAAGGTTCACCCATGTTGTAGCATCAATCAGTACTCTATTCCTTTTTGTGGTCAAATAATGGTCCATTGTATGGATATACCACATGTATTTTTTTTTCATTCCATATTATTTTATCCATTCATCAGTTGATGGGCATTTGGGTTGTTTCCACTCTTGGCTGTTGTGAATAATGCCTCTGTGCACAGTTGTATAAAAATATCTGTTTGAGTCCCTGCTTTCGGTAATTTTGGATATATTCCCAGAAATGGAATTCCTGGGTCATATGCTAACTCTATGTTTACCTATTTGAAAAATGGCCAACCTATTTTCCACAGCTACTTTGTAAAATGATGATTTTACGTTCCCACCAGATATGTATGAGACCTTCAATTTTGCCACATCCTTGCTGATACTTGTTATTGTCTGACTTTTTGGTTAGAGCCATCGTAATGGATATGAAGTAGTACCTCATTGTGGTTTTGATTTTCTTTTCCCTGATGAATAATGATGTTGAGCATCATTTCATGTGCTCATTGACCATTTGTATATCTATGGGGAAATGTCTATTCAAATCGTTTGCGCGTTTTTAAATGGAGTTATCTTTTTATTATTGAATTGTAAGAGTACTTTACATAGTCCAGATACGATTCCCTTATCAGATATATGATTCGCAAGTATTGGCCAGCAAGCATTTTTAAACAAAGTAATTCCAAAATTGCTATTTAAAATTTTGGATGTTTCACGGGGCACCTGGGTGTCTCAGTCAGTTAAGCATCCAATTTCCACTCAGGTCATGATCTCGCGGTTCATGGATTTGAGCCCCGCATCGAGCTCCGTGCTGACAGCTTCGAGCCTGCTTCCGATTCTGTGTGTGTGTGTCTCTCTCTCTCTGTTCCTGCCCCGATTGTGTGCTCTCTCTCCCTCTCTCTCAAAAATAAATAAATAAAAACATTTAAAGCCTTTAAAAACTAAAATAAAATTTTAGATGTTCCTTACAAAAGCTAACATCCCAGCAAAGTTTTTTTGTTTGTTTGTTTTGTTTTGCTTTGTTGTTGTTGTTGTTTTTGTTGTTGTTGTTGTTTTTAGCAAAGTTTGTTTCCAACTCATAAAATTGGAGCTGGATCTCCAGGGGAAAAACTTGACCACCTCATGTAAGCAAAGCACACTCAAGAATGTCACAAGTCTTCTACTAAACAGCCTTATGTACATTCTGATAAAATATAGCAGAATATGAACAACCCCAACTATTATCAATTCCCCTAAATTGGTCTCAAGATGAAAGTAGTCGAAAAGAGATAGAAGCAAACTTCTAGCCATAGATTTGCCAGCCCCTCCTGACCACACAGAGCGTTCCCACTCTGGGAAGAGCCAGTCTTAAATGGCCTTAACGTTTTGGCAAACTTTTTCATCAGCCTCAAGGTACCTTAAGACTTCCAAATTTTCACCTGAGTCCTACATTTTCTTCTGTTTTCCACATCACTGATTAGCCTGTTTCCAGACATATCCAGCCAATAGCATCCGGTTATTTTCCCAATGCTACTGAAGGGAGGAAGGTAGTACTAGATAAAACCAAACACTGGAATCCCCAGGCCATGTCCAGCTTTGGGGGAGTGACCTCATATCTACTGGCACAGGCAGCAGTTAAGGGTCTCACGATCATGAGAAGGCCAACAGATTACACCAATACTAATTGTTACATTCCCCGTTTTAAATTTAATTGACGATTTCTATATTCTTTCAAAAAATGTGTTTTACTACCCAGTGTGTTTTCCTGATGTTTCTAAAACCATAGCTGGTTGCTGTCATCGGTAGGGGGATTCCAGCATTCCAGGTCGTAGCGACAGTAAGAATCACATAGCAGGCCTGATTCAATGCCTATGAAGGACTTCCTGTTTTAGAGGAAATGTGTCAGTGTTTGTTGTGTTCTTTTAAGCTTTAGAATTCTCTTTTAGGAGAATGGGAAGAAGCCAGAATCAATAGTCATAAAACCCAGGTTTACAGTCCAGACTCAGTGTTAGTGTAGTCCTACCTGTGTTATTGCTGGCAAGTCTATGTGCCTCAATTTTCACATCTTTAAAATAGGAATGATTATTATACTTACATCAAATCAAACTGTATAGGAGAGAAAACAGACAAATGGCTTATACAGTGAGATAAGCTCTCTCTGTATAGATCACAAAAATCGATAGGATGCATTCACTCTCTCCTTCTTTCCTCTGGCCTGGTTTTCCCATGGTTTCTACCTCTACTCAGGTTGCAAAGTATAGAGCTAATTTAAAAAGCATGTTGCATGTAGGAAAAAGGAAATCACTTGCTATAGTAAGAGTGGTGTGTATGTGAAAAGCATGAATGGAGGGGATGAGAAACAAGGTCCTAAAACAGAGCCAAATTATAAGCTTGGAGGGCCATGGTAAGAAATTTAAACATTATCTTGCCAAAAATGAGAAGCCACCAAGGAGCTCCAGGGCAGGAGAGTACCAAACTCCTACCTACATATTTAGAAAGATTACTCTCATAGCAATGTTGGGGATGAGCTGGAGGAAAGAGAGATAGGGCATTTAGGAACAGATGGAAGTTATTTGTTGGTCTTGCACAAATTTAAGAGAGTGGTAGTTGTTGTGGAGAGAAGACAAATCTGGGGGAAGTTTAGGAAAAATGGAGAGGATTTGATGCTTGATTCAAGGTGGGAGAAAATGGAGGGGAGAGTGAAGGATTATAGCTTAGACAACTGAGTAAATTATGGAATCATTAACAAGAGAGGGGGTACAAAAGATTTGAGAGAACATAACTTTATTGGGGACATCTGAGCTTGAAGAGCTCACAACCCATTCGTGTAGAGGAGCTGAGAACGTCTTTAGAAGTAGGGATTTATAGCTTGCCGAGAAAGGACAAGAGATCTGGATTGGATTTAATGCCGGGCACCTAGAGATGATAACTGAAGCCATCAGAGCAGATGAGATAGCTTAATGAAAGAACAGAGAGTGAGAAAAGTTTGCCAGGAGTCAGCCCTGAGGAACAAGAGTTTCCAAGGGGGCAGAGGAGGAAAAATACACGAAGACGACTGGCATAGAGTGATGGGGAAGAATGCTCAGGGAATAACAGTCTTAAGAAGCAGGGAGAAGTTGAAAAGAACCAAATACTACCAAAAGTGTGGGTAGGATGAAGACAGAGAATTAAAAACCATTGGCGTTCACAACTAAATAGGATTTGGTCATGGCCAAGTCTAAGACCATTTCAGTTGATGAAGAGAGAGCTAAAACTTTCCTGCAGGGCAATCATGAAGATACAGCAGCAATGAAATATTCCTAGGAAGCTTGGTGAAAGTACTGAGCAAAGAAGTCCCTGTGAGAGTAAAATGAGTGTAAGTGAGGTAATGTATGCGTCAGTTCTTTAAAAAAAAAAAAATGCACAGGACAGCTATTATTCCGTTAAGCAAAGGCGATTGTCCAAAAAAGGAAACAAAGGCACTCCTAACAGCAAGTGAGTAAGTCATTAGGTAAAGGAAACAGAGTTCCTGTCCTAATTCTCGTTTTCATGGAAATGGAAGCCCTGTCCATTCGTGTTTGTTTTCAGGGATCTCTAAGAAATCACTCCCTCGGGTTGGGTTGGTAGCTTCCTCTGATACCCCCAGAGTAGTACGGGGCAACGAGGTATTGTGTTAAGCAAAAGGTCACGAGCTTACCCCTGTCTTTCAAGCTAGGGGACTGAGGCTGTACGTATATAAAGACCAATCAAGGGGCTTCACGACTGTGTGCATTCAATTGCTCCTGATTTGACACTGTGTTGACCCAGCCTGGGTCTCCCAGTCAGCCACAAAGCCTCTTTATCAAATTGCGCATCATACGCACTTAAACAGCGAGAGAGAGAAAAGTGAGTTGGCGCAACCCAGCCTGAGAGTCCTTGGGGACAAAAGCTTAGGGGCGGACAGACGAGGCTTGTTATGGCATAAAAAAAAAAAAACAAAAAAAAAAAACAAAAAAAAAACACCATCAGGCTGTGGGCAAGTGGGAATGTTAACGAAGTGAAACCGATGACCCACGACACGAGTTTTCTGCTATTTCAGTGTTACCCCAAATAAGGAAGTTACAGCACTCTGACAGCAATAACGATCATCTCTTCTACAACTGACAAAGCCTCCTCGCGTCCGCTCTGCCATTCGGCCCTACCTACCCAAAGCTCAGGGGTTAAGTGACTTCTCAATGTGGCACAAACAAGTAAGTGGCAGAGCCAGGACTCCACCCAGGATCTCCCGACTCTGAGTCCAACACTTTCTGATAAGTGCGCGGCCAGTCTAAACAGACTGGGTACGGCACTAAGAGGGTAGAAATAGGTGCTCAAGGAGCCTATTTTCGGGGCCTCTCTGTAAAGCCAGGCTTTTGTTCCTCAGAGTCAACTTTTTCTTCCTGGACTGCAGATCGCTCGCTTGAGTTCTCGGCGCCTTACGTAAAGATCCTCGTTTGAGTAAGACAGAGAGTCTTGCCCATGCTGTGCCCGGGTCTGATTTTCTGAACAATGCTTCTCACTTTGTTAAATCCTCCTAGATTCCTTACTCATCTACCCCCCACATTCAGCTGAGAAAAGCCACCACACCTGTGAATCCCACATTCTGAAATTTGAATCACAATTTGGATTTATTTCCGTGTCTATTATTACTGTCGGGATGTAAGATGAGGGAAAATGGACACATTAGAGAAATGAATTCAGCATAATGAAGGTCATTTTCAATTGTGACTGCCCATTATACAACACTTTGGCTAGCATTACAGACAGATGCCATGCAATAGAATTTTTTTTTTTTTCTGATATCAAGTTAGCTTCTTGGCAGACTAAGGCAGCTCATTAGTAATCTTGGATCTCTTTCTGTATTTGTGATTCAACTCTAGATGTTGGATAGTAGGTAATACGGGCTTTGTGCCATTAAAATCTACAATGACATTTCCATGCAAATCCTTGTTGTGGAGAGGGGAGCGCTCCTTCTTAAGACCCAGGTCTGTTTTACCCTACATTAGCAACCCTAGTTCAGGAATGTGGGGGAGAATAGGGAAGAGCCAGCTCTTAGTTTTAGTTTACGAGTAGCAGTTGCACAGAACATCACAAAATGACCTACAACAAGCTACGCAATAGTTTTAAGGGTGTCCATATAAAGGTGTGGTATGACACTGATATCTGTGTGTGCCGTAATGGTACTCAACTTCACTTTGCTTCGTTTCTTTCCTAAGGTCCTTTTTTTTTTTTTTTTTTTTTTTAATAACCGAAGTTTTTCTTCTCTGGGAGTGGATTCCTACTAAGTGAAGCAAAAAAGGGGAAGCTCACCAGATTCTTCCTCTGACAATCAGTCTCCTTAATTCTGATCCCCCCCGCCCCCCCGTGGAGTCTACCTTGCACATTTCCACCAGTGCTCTTCCCGAGCACAAACGGGACCCCAGCACTCTTTTGCTTACATGCTTTGGTGGCTCTGCCCCTCGCTCCCACACACCCTACCCTTTAGCCATACGAAATTATAAGCCGTTCTGAAGATACGCTACTATTCCATGAGTCATGCATCTATTAATCTGTACTCTTTGGGGTTGCTTATAACAGACACTCGACTTGGACTAGTTTAGACCAAAAAGGGAAATAACTGAAAGGATACTGGGATAAAGCTAAGATCGGCATCCTTTGTATGGTGACAATGACAGATACTGAGTTTATTGATTCTAGTTTAAGATACCCCAGAGAAGAACCCAATCTGCCTAGCTAAGGGGAGAGACTTGCCAGAATCATGTGAATGGGGAGAGGGGGGCGGTTCCCAGGAAAGGGGAGGGTTGTTTTATAGACACGCCATAAATGCCCATTACGTTATATCTACCCCTATGCTTTACTGTCATTTCTCTTTGTTGTGGTTGTTCTGCTTTGGCCTATACTCTCCCCTCATTTCTTTCAACTCCTATAGAACTTGCCAGTATTAATCGCAGGGTCCTTAGAGATGACACTGTCTTCCCTTTTATGCCTATTTCACATTTGACTATTTGTATGCCAATGGCATTGTAAGTGGTTTGGGACACAGGGGCACACCTTGTATTTCTTTAGAGTCCGTCGACTGTTCCTAGAACTGTTTTAATACAGGGTTATTTGCTCACATGCTTCTGAGTGTGACTGAACATTTGCTAGATTTCCATAGTAGAGAAACTTAGATCCTGAACAGAAATAATTCATCTACCCACTGCTACCTCTAGCCATGGAATGGAGAGCATGGCATTTTATTTCATTCCATCCGTCCATCCATCCATCCATCCATCCATCCATGTGTTGGAAAACATTTAATGAATTGTTACTCTATTTCAGTCTCTGTGTTAAGTGCTGAGGATACAGAGATTAATTAGATAAGGTATCTGTCCTAGAGGGCACAGTCTAGCTGGAAAACGGACATGGAAACAAATAAATCATCATCATCCCGCATAATGAGTGTGTAAAAAAGAGTACTGAGTACTCTGAAGGAGCCCAGAGGAGGTGATTATATAGGTGGGTCTCTGGTGTTGGGACTACAACTCCTAGGAAACAACTTCACATCTAATTGATCGTAGCCTGCATAAGATCTCTCATCCTTGACAGTTTCCTTACAAGCTTATGAGACTCTAAAACTGGTGAAAGAAACCAAGAGAAGCAATCTTTTCTTTTCAAAATTCTTTTCTCCGGCGTGGGATTCAGTGTCCTGACTTCCTTCCTGTCAATACTTTGCGGGTACTCCCCACCTCCCCCTTCCCCCACCAGCTATCTGCTGCCTCCTGAGCCATCTCAGGAGATGGGGCCATGGCTGCTCCTCCTTGCACAGCCCTGTTTTATGGAGCAGGACAGCCAGGAATTCAGGCAGTTGAAGGAAAGGATCTTATGACCGGGGCCTGCCGCCAGATTCTTCTTCTGATGATGACCTGTCTTAACTACTACTGGCTACTGTTTTGGGACGATGTATGAAGACCCAGAGAATTTCCTCTGTGGAACTACTTTGCAGAAGGGAAAACTGTACTCCGATATGCAAGTGCGACTTGACAGAGAGGTCAGCTTTTGCCTCACAGTTATCGTAAGGAACCTGACCCGGGAAGATGTCTGAAACATCAGGCAGTTGGGACTGCTACGTCCCTTTCCATGGTCCTGATTTGTAACGAGTTTTGTAAATTTCGTCTCCCTGCAGACTCTGGCTCTGCGAAACCTCTTTGTTTACCAACTGCTAAACATGCAGGAAACCACTCTTCAAAGGTTCCAAATGCAATGGGAAAGCGACCAGGTCGGCAATGGAGGGAGAAGAGAAGAGAAACGGGCGGCATTCATCACAGATCTGAAGAAACAAAGAGACTTTCTACTAATGATTGGGCATTTTTAGATATTTCTTTTCTCATCACAGACATTGCTTCAGAATGCAGCCACACCTTCACCATGCCAACACCCCCACACAGCTATTCCTGGGAACTGGAGAAGCAAATCACACTAATGATGTGAACATCTGCAATCTGAACTCTCAGTGGACATGAAACCACTTTCGGGGAATTTCTCGATACTAAACTTAAGGCATTCTCACTCTACCTAAGATACTAAGAGGTACCACCACTTATCTGGAGCAAGCAATACAAGTTTGGCCCCGAGCACGACAGTTGACTGCAACATTTGAAGGAGCCTGCACTGGGCATTTCACCTGCTCAACAGCATTCTAGCAGTAAGAGCTAAATGTGTGAATTCAACAGAGTCCTTAGGTTTGTCCTGAGTGGTTTGTCAGCACGCAAATAAAATTACCATTAGCTATTATGCTATATTCTCCTATCACAGTGGTTTTGCCCCAAGGCATTTGAAATTACCCTAGATCGGGGTGCCTGGACTTCGGCTCAGGTCATGATCTCACAGTGTGTGAGTTCAAGCCCCACATCGGGTGAGCTTGAGCCCCGCTTCAGGGCTCTGCGCTGATGGTGCAGAGCCTCAACGGGATTCATTCCGTCTGTCTGTCTGTCTGTCTGTCTCTCTCTCAAAAGATAAACTTAAAAAAAAATAAAATTGCCCTAGATCAACGAAGCTGTCCTTGCCGCTGACATCAGCTGTTAGGGGAGATGACTTCTGTGTATTTTCTCAATAGATTCTTGGGGTGTTTTTTCCCCTCTTTTGAGGCAGATCTTGGAGACTTAGTTTGAAGTTCTTATGCCAGGATTCTCCTGGTGCTCATCATCTGATCCATGTAACTTTTTCCTCACTTTCATTTACGAGTTAGTGCTTGCCTTACTTTGATGTAACTCTTTTTATTAAATAAGTTCTGCAAAAGAATCTAGGCTACTGTTGGAGACATGAAACTGGAAATCCTGATTCACCTGGTCCAACAAGCTATACAGGAATATGTTATTCTGATCAACTCATATGGCATTCTTCCTCTTTTTGTTGTGAAGATATTTATCATTAGAATGGTATAATGAACCTCTATGTACCTATCATCAGTTTTAACCATTCTCAACTGGCCAATCTTGATTTCTCTAGACCCATATCCACCTCACTCTCACATATTATTTCAAAGTAAATCCTATACACCATATAACCTCATCCATAAATATTTCCGGATACAGATTAATTTTTTTTTTAAAAAAGTCACAGTACCATAATCACACACAAAATTAAGTAAAAATATCCGTTCTTCTTGGAAACACTCTTAACACAAGTTTAGCAGAAGACCTGCCCTAGAGCCTGAAGTAAAATACCATGAGGGGCCTGTATGTGAGTACATGTGAAGTCTCCCCAGGGACCCCTGGATCTAGATCTGACGGGGCCAGGGACTTGGGGTACAACACTATGTGGACGGAGGCACCATCCAAAGACATCTAAGTTATCTCTGTTACTACAATCCCATTGGCACCCATACACTTGAGAGGCCCAGGGAAACTGAAGTTACACCAGGATACAAAATGGAGTTACATTAACAAAAATTAGATTATACACGGAAACCGAAATCCTCCCCCCCCCCATCACCCAACCCCTTATATATTCTCTGGTTACTAAAGACACAGAAGTCTTCTTGAGCTGGGGTCCCTGTGGTCCCTGTCACATCTTGCTGCCAGTGTCATGCTTCCAGCTCTCTCATCTCACCAATGCCTCCAGTCACGTGTCCCTGGCCTAAGTTCACCGGGACCCACATTGGTGAGATCCCTCACCTCAGGACCATCCTCACAGCATTTCTCCTCAATTACCAAATACCTGTCAACTTGCCCATAAAATAAGCATTAGTTCTAATGAGAGATGAGGCTGAAAAACTCTCATTTTCTCTCTGGTTTCCTATTTAACGGGAACAGTCTCCCCTCTGTTACCAGAAGCCACCAAGATCCAGTTTCCTCAATTCTCAGTTACAGCCCCCAGGGCGCCCACACCCCCAATGGCTGACCCGGTGAACTTTTCCTTCTCCTACCACTGGGTTCTATGACCTTTTCGTTAAAATCTTTTTATTCACCCCCACCATCCCAGAGAATCCTTCCTTTACTTCATCATCCCCAGGGTGGATTAAACCCCCATAGCACCTGAGCTAACCTGTATCAGTATTTACAATGCTATATTGCCATTGTTTCACCAACTGGCTGTGCGTCCCCCCAGGAGCCAAAGCCCACTTCATATTTATCTATGTGAATAGGACAGCATTTGGTACAAAACTGATATACAATAAATGTTGCTTGAATTAATGTTGCTGGACAAGATTTCTGACTCCTCTTTCTCAATTGGAGCCTCAGGTTTTGGTTAATGGATTCATGTAACATATGCTTCCAACCCTCTCGAGAAGCCACACACACACACACACACACACACACACACACACACACACACACACACGCTGTCTTTAGCTGTCTTTGACTACCATGAAGAAACATCCAGAGTAAGAATTTTATGAATATTCTACTTTAATCTGTGTTATACTTGTGCATATCCATTATACAAATCAAGTGATAGTCTCTGCCCCTGTGCCATGTCTTTGTTGAACATTCTTGGCAGAGAATTATATTGAGAAGTTTAATTCACAGCAAGCAATATTTAACAACATTTGTTCAGTAGTTGGTATATGGAGCTGGCAGGCTCCCCTTCCTCCCACACTGCCAAATTCCTGTTCTTATAAGCCAAGAGTCTTTCCACTCTGGCTTTATTGCCTCTGCTGCATGCTCTCCTGACTTTCTCACTTCAACTCTTCAACTGATCATCTCTTTGTGGGATCTGGGGGCCACACAGAGGTCACCTGTTGTTTCAGTTGTGAGCCAGACCTGTCTTGCTAACTCCCAAACTCCCTATTATTAAGCTTGTTTTGCTGGAAGGCAAAGGCTCTTTCCCCACTGGCTTTCACCCCCAACTCTCAAGTACTCCTTTTCCTTTTAACTCCTTCGTTTCTCATTTTTGCCCTTCTAGGCAAAGAGTTATTTCCAGCCAGACGGGGAAGCCTTTCCTCCACAATGGGTAGACGCTCACGGGCATATACTAAATCTCTATCGACGCCGTGGAAAAGCCCTGGGATTGACAGATATTCTCCATTTATGGTCTAATCATACGCAGATATGTCCATGACTCATAGGAGTCAAGGCTGGAAGAGAAATAATGCTGCTCTAGTCCCACTGCTCTCTCAAAGCTTGAGTTCTCGTGATTTGCAGTGGACCGAGGACTACTGTACAAATCAAATGGGCCCCTTCTCACGAGGCCTCGAGGCTTAGACCAAATTATCAACCAAGAGTATTGCTTTACAAATTGAATAGCGGTTGCAACCATGTGCACGCACATGCTCCAGCATGAGACCTCTTTGCCCTCGTGTTAACACTCAGAGTTGCCACATGTGGTGAGGCACGCGCGCAATGGCCAATAACCCAAACTCTCTTGACGGTGGAGGAATGCAGGGTATCTGGAATGAGAAGTCTTCTTCAAACTCCCTTATCAGGCTACTTGGCCTTACCTGCTATTTGCACCTCCCTCTTCTCTTGAATCCCAGATTCTTCCAGGGGACACTGGCTTTAGTTTTTAGTCGCCTCACAAGGCACACGTGATTGCAGTCCGAACACGATTTCAATTTTGCGAACCTTGGCCACTCGACCTAAGAGCATGTTCTTGCTGCATTTAATCTTTTAGCCCAGACTTGGTATCACCCTCCTCTCTCAGGTCGCCATTCAAGTGTTTGGCCGTATGCATCCACGTTAAATCTGACAGGTACAATACAGACTCTTCTGATTCGATACAGGAGATTTAGATTCAATTAGAATTTCATCAGTTCATGCCAACAAACACTTCATACTGACACTTCTCAAAATGGTTCTGGTTTCAATCTTTTTCTTTACTTGGTCGCACATTCTAACAGGAGACCTGTACACTACATACAAAACAGGGACCTAGACAACTCAGCAATTTGGAGCAAAAGCCTTAAAATATGTATGTTCACTGACTCAGTGGTCAACATCTTTTTTTTAAATTTTTTATGTTTATTCATTTTTGAAAGACACAGAGAGACAGAGCACAAGCAGGGATGGGGCGGGGGGGAGGGGGACACAGAATCTGAAGCAGGCCCCAGGCTCTGAGCTGTCAGCACAGAGCCTGACGTGGGGCTCGAACTCACGAACCGCGAGATCATGACCTAAGCTGAAGTCAGATGCTCAACCGACTGAGCCACCCAGGTGCCCCAGTGGTCGACATCTTTGAAATAATCATTTCAAAAAATAAACATGTGCAAAGATGCTCAAAAACAAGCATAGTTTTTATTTCCATGAGATGGAATACTATAGTCCTCACTAACAAGATTATAGATTTATATTTATTGGTAGTCAAAAACGTGGATACAGTATTCATCGATAACATCAAGTTTCAAAGCAGCAGGTATGTTATGTTCCCATTTAATAAATACACACACACACACACACACACACACACACACACATATACAGGAAGATATCTGGAATGTCATGCACCAAGATATTAATGGTGATTATCCATAGGTGGTAACACAATGGGTGATTTTAACTTCCTTTCTTTTTCCTTCTCTATATTCCTAATTTTACTACATAAAATTTATCTTGCTTATAAAGCAATCCTGGAGACTTAAAACCCATATCAGAAATGGGCTATGGTAGAAGCAGGACAGTCAGCAACAGAGTGGCATCCTGGCAGCAGCCAGTGGGGTAGAATTGTTTGCACATAAAACTAACAGACTACACAAACCCTTAGCGGCTTAAATAACACAAGCATTTCTTTTTCTTATAATTATGCAATTTGGGAAGGGAGGGTTTGTCACTGCTCCATGAGCTGCTCAGTTGGGCTGTAACGGCCCAACTGGAGCTGAAGGATGCACTTTCAAGATGACACATCCACAAGGCTGGCAAAATGGTGGCAGTTGCTATCTGGGAGGCCAGTTATGGCTGTTGGTGAGAGTTCTTGGTTCTTTTTCTCATGGAAATTTCCACAGGCTTTCTTGAGCTTCTTCAGAGCAGAGTTCTGGGTTCCAAGAAACCCAGGTGGAAGCCTCAAGGCTTTTTGTAACTCAGCTGAAGTCCCAGAATGTTAGTTACATGACATTCTATTTGTCAAGTAAGTCACTAGGGCAAGCCCAGATTCAAGGTGAGGGGAATTAGACTCCACCTTTTGATAGGAGAAATAGCAAAGAATTCTTGGCCATCTCTAATCCACTGCGTATGGGAACAGAAGTGGGCAGGGGCCCAAGTCATTTAATGGATGAATAAATGAGTGCTAGAGTTGATTGTGTGGCTGTCTTCTTTATTGAGCTGCTAATCCCTGGCAGGCAGGCTCCACATTATAGTAATCGCTATAGTCTCACTCCATCCTACAGCTAATGAAGAAGCTGGAGTTCTTTTCTGCTTTCCTTTATCCTTACTTCTTTCCTACTTTGCTTCCTGCCTGCCTTCCTTTTCTTCTTTATTCTTTCAATAAGTATGTATTGAAGCCCTACTATGTGCCAACCATTATGCTAGTCCCTATCCTCATGGAACTTAGATTCTGATGGAAGAGACACACAAAGAAAGAAAGCAATTATAAACTCTGATAAGTGCCAGTAAGGAAAAGAATAGCATGCTACGATAAAGAATAAGATAGGGTAGCATTTAGCTAAAATCTAAAGAATGAGTGGGAGCCAGCCATGTGAAGAGTAGGGGGTTAATAAAGATTTACTTAAGTAAATTGATTACTATGGGTGGATGACAGTCCAAGTTTATCCTTGATAACAACATCCCCTGATTGTTTACCTTTCTCCATTCTAGTTCACAAGTCAGCTGTTTTTAAAGAGAAATAAAATTTAAAATTACTGTATTTATACGAAATGATATGATGTACGGTATCTGCTTCAAAGTAATCTCAAAGTAAGTTACAGGTGAAACAAGACTGGCCAGGAGTTGGTCACTGTTGAAGATGAATGATGGGTAATACTGGAGCTCATTACACTATTCAATATACTTCTGTATAAGCTAGAGTTTTTCTATAGGAAAGGCTTTTAAGAGAACTTCCAGGGAACATGGCAGAGTGGGATGGCCCTAAGTTCACCTTCTCTCATGGATACAACTAGATGACACCTACATCAGTATAAAGAAACCAGGAAACAACCCAAAGATTGGCAGAACAGGCTCTCCACAACTAAATGTAAAGAGGCCACACTGAAGAGGGTAGGAAGGCTGGAGATGCACTCTGGAGCTAAATGGGCCCACAAGACTGTCTACAGGAGAGAGGGACACTATGGGAGCGGAGAGAGGAGAGGAGCAGACCCCCATATCAGGCACCCCAGGAACATAAAACCCATACTAGGAAGACAAATCCTTATAACATCTGACTTTGAAAACCAGAGGGGTCTAACGATCGGTAGGGCTTAACACCTGGAACTTTAAAAGTCAGCGGGTTTGGCTCCGGGAGGGCTAAGAGGATTGAGTCCTGCCCTTAAAGAGACAGCACAACTGGGGCGCCTGGGCGGCTCAGTGGGTCGAACTCCGACTTCAGCTCAGGTCATGATCTCGCATTCGTGGGTTCAAGCCCCACAGCAGGTTCTGTGCTGACAGCTCAGAGCCTGGAGCCTGCTTCAGATTCTGTCTCTCTCTCTTTCTCTCTCTCTCTCTCTCTGCCCCTCCCCCTCTTCTGTCTCTCAAAAATAAATGAACATTAAAAAATAAAAATTAGAGAGAGAGAGAGACAGCAAAGCAAACAGCCCCATGGTTATACAGCATAGAAGCAGAAGTTTGAAAATTGTCTGGGTTATATGGGAAGGAGATTTACTAATCTCAGAGCATGTGCTACAGGGGCGAGGATCTTTGAGAGACTTCTCCAAGAACAAAAGACCTGGTGGGCATCACTTCCCTCCTAAGCCCCCCAGCCTAGATACACAGGCACCTGGGGGGACACCTGCAAGAACCAGCACTGCACCAACACTCCGCCTAGTTTGCTAACGGAGGGCTCCTCCCCCACATTCTCCTGTGAACCCGCCCCCTCAAACACAGCAGGCCTGGGCAGGGGTTTTCCTGGGTGGCTGCAGCTTTCCTCCCACAACAGACCGGCATGGACCTTGCTGGCACCATGTGCTCCACTGCCACATTCTCCTGCAGACCTGCCCCCTCTAATACGCCCTTAGCCAGAGCACATCCAAAGTGGTGCCACAAGCTTGGCATCACTACAAAGTAACTACTGCCCTAGGAATAGGGGACAATAACTACACATACCAGTCCAGCAGTGGGTTGGGGGCAGTTATCTGGTCTGACTGCAAGCCCGCCCCCCCCCCACCACCAAAAGCTTCTCAGGGGACAATACAGGGAAAGCACCTTGCAGTTCGGTGCTACCCCATCTCTGGCAAACACCTGGTCTGACTTAACTCAAGGCCAAGGCAGCCCCAGACTGCCCACTAACAACACAGGGACCAAACCCTGCCCAGAACAAAGAGAGCCATTGCAGATGACTGGACTGAAGACAAATGCAGCTCAGCCACAATAGTAGGGTACACACAATATACACAGGAGATACTACTGAAGCATCAGGTTCTGGTGAACAGGGTACATTGCACTGAAGCACACTATAGGACCACTTCTTCATAAGGGCACTACTTTCAAGAGGAGGAGATGTAGCTGACTTTCCTAACACATAGAAACAGACACAGAGAGTTAGACAAAATGAGGAGACAGAGGAATGTGTCCCAAATGAAAGAACAGGACAAAATCACAGCAAGAGAGCTAAACAAAATGGAGATAAGAAATATGCTTGAGAGAGAATTTAAAGTAATGGTTATAGGGGCACCTGCGTGGCTCAGTCAGTTAAGGATTCGACTCTCACAGTTGTGAGATCAAGCCCCACATCGGGCTCCGTGCTAAGCATGGAGCCTGCTTGGGATTCTCTCTCTCCTCCTCTTTCTGTCCCTCCCCTGCTCGCACACTTTCTCTCTCTCTCAACATACATGAATATTTTTTAAAAATAAATAAAGTAATGGTTATAAAGATACTCAATGCACTTGAAAAAAGAGTTCAGGACCTCAGTGAGACCCACACAAAGAGATAGAAACATAAAAAGGAACCAATCGAAGGTGAAGAATTCAATACATGAAATTAAAAATACACTAGATAGGATAGTAGACTAAAGGAAGCAGAAGAATAGATCGCGACTTGGAGGACAGAGTAATGGAAAGCAATCAAACTGAACAACAAAGGAAAAATAATAATAACAAATGAAGACAGACTAAGGGAACTCAGTGACACCATCAAGCATAATAACATTAACATTATAGGGATCCCAGTAGGAGAAGAGAGAGAAAGGGGGGCAGAAAATTTATTTGAAGAAATAATAGCTGAAAACTTCCCGAATCTGGGGGAGGAAACAAAAATCCAGATCCAGGAGGCACAGGCAGCCCCAATAAAATCAACCCAAGGAGGTCCACACCAAAACACATAGTAATTAAAATGGCAAAAAGTAGTGATAAAGAGAAAAAAATTTAATTTTTTAATGTTTATTTATTTTTGAGAGATAGACAGAATGTGAGTGCAGGAGGTGCAGAGAGAGGGAGACACAGAATCTGAAGTAGGCTCCAGGCTCTGAGCTGTCAGCATAGAGCCTGATGAGGGGCTCGAAGTCAAGAAACGTGAGATCGTGATCTGAACCAAAGTCGGACACCCAACTGACTAAGCCACCCAGGCGCCCCAAGAGAAAAAAATTTTAATCAGCAGAAGAAAACAGTTGTATACAATGGATGCCGCATAAGATTATCAGCTGATTTTGTAGCAAAAAAAATGCAAGCCAGAAAGGAGTAGCATAACATATTCATAAAACTGAAAGAAAACAAACCTGCAGCCAATACTCTATCCATCAAGGTTATCATTCCGAATAGAAGGAAGGATAAAGAGTTTCCCAGACAAACAAAAGTTAAAGGAATTCATCACCACTAAACCAGCCCTACAAGAAATGCCAAAGGGAACTCCTTGAGTGGGAAGAAAAGACCATAAGTAGGAGTAAGAAAAGCAGGAGGCATAAAAACAGTAAAATTAAGCATATTTGTCAAAATCAGCCTAGGGTTTCACAAAATAAAAGGATGTAAAGTATAACACCATATACCTAAAATGTTGGGAGTGGATTCAAAATTAAGCAACCATCCAACTTAATATATATTGCTATATGCTTAAGATGTTATATATAAACCTAATGGTAACCACAAATCAAAAACTGGTAATAGACATACAAAAAATAAAGAAACAGTAATCCAAGTATGTCACTAAGGAAAGTGAGCATACCATGAGAAAAGAGCAAGAAAAGAAAGGAATAGAGAAGAACTACAAAAACAACTGTAAAAAAAAGGTAATAAAATGACAGTAAGTACATACCTATCAATAATTACTATGAATGTAAAAGGACTAAATGCTCCAATCAAAAGACATAGGGTGATGGAATGGATAAAAAAGCAAGACCCACCCATATGCTGCCTACACGAGACTTACTTCATACCTAAAGACACATGCAGATTGAAAGTGAAGGGATGGAAAAGCATTTGTTATGCAAATGGAAGTGAAAAGAAAGCTAAGGTAGCAATACTTATATTGGACAAAATAGACTTTAAAACAAAGACTGTAACAAGAGACAAAGAAGGACAATGTATAATCATAAAGGAAACAATCCAACAAGATATAATAA
Source organism: Lynx canadensis (assembly GCF_007474595.2). NCBI lineage: Eukaryota > Metazoa > Chordata > Mammalia > Carnivora > Felidae > Lynx > Lynx canadensis. Next base: position 110,364,662 of record NC_044321.2, on the reverse strand, counting down.
TAGTAAATATTTATGCACCCAACATGAAAGCACCCAAATACATAAAGCAGCAAATGACAAACCTAAGGGAAGTAATCGATGGTAATATAATAGCAGGGGACTTTAACATCTCACATACATCAATGGATAGATCACTCAAACAGAAAATCAACAAGGAAACGGTGGCTTTGAATGACACATTGGACCAGATGGATCTAACACATATATTCAGAACATTCCATCCTAAAATGGCAGAATACATATTCTTTTCAAGTGTGCATGGAACATTCCCCAGAAAAGATCACATGTTAGGCCACAAGACAGATCTCAGCAAATTAAAAAAGATTGAAGTCATACTGTGCATCTTTTCCTGACCACAACATTATGAAACTAGAAATAAACAAGAGGGGCACCTGGGTGGCTCAGTCGGTTAAGCGTCCAACTTCAGCTGAGGTCATGATCTCAGTTTGTGAGTTTGAACCCCGCACTGGGTTCTCTGCTGACAGCAGAGAGCCTACTTCAGATGCTCTGTCTGCCCCCCTGCCCTTCCCCTGCTCACTCGCTCTCTTTCAAAAATGAATAAATATTTTTTTAAAATAGAAATGAACCACAAAATAAAATCCAGAAAGAACAGAAATACATGGAGGTTAAATAACATGCTACTAAACAATGAATGGGTCAACCAAGAAATCAAAGAAGAAATTTTTAAAAATACATGGAGACAAATGAAAATGAAAACGCAACAGTCTCAAATCTTTGGAATGCAAGAGAAGCTGTTCTAAGAGGGAAGTTTATAGAAATACAGGTCTACCTCAAGAACCAAGAAAAATCTCAAATAAACAACCTAACCTTACCCCCAAACAAGTAACAAAAAGAAAAATAAACAAAACCCAAAAAGCAGGCGGAAGGAAGTAATGAAGATTAAAGCAGAAATAAATGAAATAGAAACTAAAACAAATAGAACAGATTAATAAAACCAGGAGCTGGTTCTTTGAAAAGATCAACAAAATCAATAACCGCTTAGCCAGAATCATAAATAAATAAATAAGAGCGAGGACTCAAAATCAGAAACAAAAGAAGAGAAATCACAACCAACACCAAAGAAATACAAAAACTTTTAAGACAATATTATTAAAAATCATATGTCCACAAATTGGACAACTGAGAAGAAATGGATAAATTCCTAGAAACATACAATCTCCCAAAACTGAACCAGGAAGAAATAGAAAATTTGAATAGACCGATTATTAGAAATGAAATGGAATCAGAAAAAAAAAAAAAAAAAAAAAAAAAAACAATCCCAACAAACAAAAGTTCAGGACGAGATGGCTTCACAAGTGAATTCTACCAAACACTTAAAGAAGAATCAATACCTATTCTTCTCAAACTATTCCAAAAAAAAGAAGAAGGAAAGCCTCTGAATTCATTCTGTGAGGCCAGAATTACCAGGATACCAAAACAGATAAAGACACTACCAAAAAAAGAGAACCACAGGCCAATATCTCTGATGAACATAGATGCAAAAATTCTCAATGAAATATTAGCAAACAAAATTCAACAATACATTAAAAAAAAAGCATTCACCACAACTGAGTGGGATGCAAGCGCGGTTCAGTATTGCAAATCAATCAACAGGATACATCACATCAACAAGAGGAGGGATAAAAACCATATGACCATACAAATATATGCAGAAAAAGCATCTAACAAAGTTCAACATCCATTCATGATAAAGGATAGAAGGAACATGCCTCCACATAATAAAGGCCATATATAAAAAACCCACATCTAACATCATACTCAATGGTGAAAAACTGAGAGCTTTTCCCCTTAAGATCAGGAATGTGACAATCAGGAGACTACAGATGTTGGCGAGGATGTGAAGAAACGGGAACCTTCTTGCACTGTTGGTAGGAATGCAAACTGGTGTAGCCACTCTGGAAAAGTGTGGAGGTTCCTCAAAAAATTAAAAATAGATCTACCCTGTGACCCAGCAATAGCACTCCTAGGAATTTACCCAAGGGATAGAGGAGTGCTGATGCATAGGGGCACTTGTACCCCGATGTTTATAGCAGCACTTTCAACAATAGCCAAATTATGGAAAGAGCCTAAATGTCCAACACCTGACGAATGGATAAAGAAGATGCAGTTTATATATACAATGGAATACTGCTTGGCAATGAGAAAGAATGAAATCTGGCCATTTGTAGCAATGTGGATGGAATTGGAAGGTATTATGCTGAGTGAAGTCAGTCAGGCAGAGAAAGACAGATACCATATGTTTTCACTCATATGTGGATCTTGAGCAACTTAACAGAAGACCATGGGGGAGGGAAGGGGGGAAAAAGTTACAGAGAGGGAGGGAGGCAAACCATAAGAGACTCTTAAGGACTGAGAACAAACTGAGGGTTGATGGGGGGTGGGGGAGAGGGGAAATTGGGTGATTGGCATGGAGGAGGGCACTTGTTGGGATGAGCACTGGGTGTTGTATGGAAACCAATTTGACAAATTACATTAAAAAAAAAAAAGATCAGGAACATGACAAGGATGTCCACTCTCACCACTTTCATTCAACACAGTACTGAAAGTCCCAGCCACAGAATCAAAAAACAAAAAGAAATAAAAGGCATCCCAATTGGTAAGGAAGAAGCAAAATTTTCATTACTCACAGATGACATGATACTACATATAGAAAACCCTAAATCTCCACCAAAAAAACTAATAACTAGAACTGTTAAATGAATTCAGTGAGGTCACAGGATACAAAAATCAGTATATAGAAATCTGTTACGTTTCTATATACTAATAATGAAGTAGCAGAAAGAGAAATTAGAAAACAATCCCATTGACATTTGCACCAAAATAATAAGGTGCCTAGGAATAAACTTAACCAAAGAGGTGAAAGACCTGTATACTGAAAACTATAAAACATTGATGAAAGAAACTGAAGACAACACAAACAAATGGAAAAATATTCCACGCTTGTGGATTGCAAGAACAAATATCGTTAAAATGTCCATACTACCCAAAGCAGTCTGCAGATTTAATGCAACCCCCTATCAAAATACCAACAGTATTTTTCACAAAACTAGAAAAGATAAATCTAAAATTCGTATGGAACCACAGAAGATCCCGAATAGCCACAGCAATTTTGAAAAAGAAGAACAAAGTTGGAGGTAGACAACTCCAAATTGCAGGATATGCTAGAAAGCTATAGCAATCAAAACAGCATGGTGCTGTCACAAAAACAGAAACATAGATCAATAGGACAGAAGAGAGAGCTAAGAAACAAGCCCCCAATTATATGGTTAATTATCAATCTTTGACAAAGGAGGCATGAATATGCAATGGGGAAAAGGCAGTCTCTTCAACAAATGGTGCTGGGAAAACTAGACAGTTACATGCCAAAGATGAAACTGAACCGCTTTCTCACACCATACACAAATATAAACTCTGGGCACTTGGGTGGCTCAGTTGGTTAAGTGTCCCTTGATTTCAGCTCAGGTCATGATCTCACAGTTCATGAGATCAAGCCCCACATCAAGCTCTATACTGACAGGGCAGAGCCGGCTTGGGATTCTCTCCCTCTCTCTCTGCCCCTCCCCCACTCACATGTGCTCTCTCTCTCTCTCTCTCAAAATCAATAAAACATTCAAAAAGCTTTTTAAATTTTCAAAAAATAAAGTGATGAACTCAAATTGGATTAAGGACCTAAATGTGAGACCTGAAACCACAAAATCCCTAGAAGAGCACATAGGCAGTAATTTCTCTGACATCAGCCACAGCAATATTTTTCTAGACGTCTCCTGAGGCGAGGGAAATAAAAGCAAAACTAAGCTATTGGGACTGCATCCAAATAACAAACTTCTGCACAGCAGAGGAAACAATCAACAAAACTAAAAGACAACCTACTGAATGGGAGAAGATATTTGCAAATGATATATCTGATAAAGGTTTAGTATCCAAAATATATAAAGAATTTATACAACTCATCACCAAAGAACAATTTAAAAACGGGCTGAAGAAATGAACAGACATTTCTCCAAAGAAGACATCCAGATGGTCAACAGACACATGAAAAGATGCTCAACATTACTCATCATCAGTGGACTGCAAATCAAAACTACAGTGAGCTATCACCTCCCACCTGTCAGAATGGCTCAAATCAAAAACACAAGAAACAAGTGTTGGTGAGGATATGGAGAAAAGGTAACCCCAATGCACCGTTGGTGGGAATGCAAACTGGGGCAGCCACTAGGGAAAACAGTGTGGAGGTTCCTCAAAAAATTAAAAATAGAATTACCGTGTGATCCGGCAGTCCCACTACTAGGTATTTACCCAAAGAATACCAAAACACTAATTTGAAAAGATATATGCACCCCTATGTTTATTGCAGCATATTTACAATAGCCAAATTATGGAAGCAACCCAAGTGCCCATCAATAGATGAATGGATAAAGAAGAGGTGGGTATATATGTACAATGGAATATTACTCAACCATTAAAAAAGAGAATGAGGGCGCCTGGGTGGCACAGTCGGTTAAGCGTCCGACTTCAGCCAGGTCACGATCTCGCGGTCCGGGAGTTCGAGCCCCGCGTCGGGCTCTGGGCTGATGGCTCAGAGCCTGGAGCCTGTTTCCGATTCTGTGTCTCCCTCTCTCTCTGCCCCTCCCCCGTTCATGCTCTATCTCTCTCTGTCCCAAAAATAAATAAACGTTAAAAAAAAAAAAAGAGAATGAAATTTTGCCATTTGCAACAACATGGTTGGATCTAGAGGGTATAATGCTAAGTGAAATAACTCGTTCAGGGAAAGACAAATACCATATTGTTTCATTCATATGTGGAACTCAAGAAACAAAACAAAGGAATAAAGAAAAAAGAGGCAATCCAAAAAAGACTCTTCACTATAGACAACAAACTGATGGTTACCAGAGGAGAGGTAGAGGGATGAAAATAGGTGATGGGATTGAGAGTACTCATCATGATGAGCATTGAGTAAGGTATAGATTGTTGAATCACTATATTACACACCTGAGACTAACATAACACTGTCTATTAACTATACTAGAATTAAAATAAAAAATAAGTAAAATAAATGAGTAAATTTTAAAAAGAAAGAAAATTTTATTTTTAAATAACCACATTTGCCTACATAGTCCCTCCATCTTTCCCTAAGATTCCTGGTTATCAACTATGCAAAAGACAGGAGAAGAGCTACAATAGTTAGTGGAGGAAGCAAGAAGGCAATAAAGAACCATGGTTAGGAGTGTTCTTCTCTTAGATTCCTAGATGCTGAGGTATGGTAGGTTGTAGTTGGTGAACGTGCAGAGGCTGCTAGCTCCCCTCTGCTACTATGGTAATAGAATCTCCCGTTTTTACCTGGGTGCACGGCCAGTCAGCGTAAATACTACATTTCCCACCCCACCTCGCAACTAAGTGAGGCTACATGATAAGGTTCTGGCCCATTGGACGTGAACAGAAGTGACTTTTGCAACTTCCAGGTGTGTTCTTAAAGAGGAATGCCTCTTCCCGTATGTTGTCCCTTTCAGCTGACAGGAAGGAAGACACAGTCATGAGCTTGATGACACCATCTCTGCAAAAGCTAAACAAAAAGAAGAAGGCTGGGTGTGGACAGAACCACCAGAGCAAGGTCACCAAGGCAGCTGAGACCTGTATGTCTGAGAGAACAAAATTCTCTTGCTTTAACCTTTTACTGTGAGTGTCTTACATTTCGCCAAACTTATATTCCACGAATGCAGTGAATTAGATTGCAAAGAAACAGGGACTTGGAGATCTTAGTGCAAAATGTATGTACTGTTAGAGAAAGCTTCCTCTGGATCACAAAATCCTAATGCAAATCAACCAGAATGTCTCCTTAAAGAAAAACAGCCTGCAAACATACCTTCAAATGCAAACAGTACCAATATGAAATTAAGGGTGTCAATGCACAGGCTTAACCCAACATAGAACAAGGTACATCTTACAGGCAAATTATAGATATGAAAATATTTGCAAGGATGACATATTAGTTCATGACATCACTTACCAGGAGCTCTTGAAAACTGAAAAGAACAGGCGAAACACATGACAGTCAAGTTAAAGAAGACCAAATCCAAAGGACAAAAAAAAAGCATACGGAAAAATATTCAAATTCACCAGTAGGCAGAGAAATGAGAAATAATGTAAGGCTGACTAGCACGTTATTCAGACTGGCAACGATTTAAAGGGTGGCAACATCTATTCTTTTCTGTGTGTTAGTTGAAATATAAATCATTATGGCCTTTTGATAAAACAATCTGGTGGTAGCCATAAAATTTAAAATATGATTGCCCTTCTACTCCGCAATCCCATTTCTCAGAAAAGAGAATGTGGATATAAAGCACCAATACATAATGATATACATGCAAGGATGTTTTTTGCATTGTTGTTCTCAGTGGCCATTTTTTCTTTAAAAAAGTTGATGTCCATTAATAGAAAATGATAGAATAAATTTAGGTACACATACATCTACACCATAAAATATTATGCACACATGAAAGAGGGAGAGAAGGGGGAGGCCAAGTTACTTAGATTTCCACAACGTACTGAAAAGTGAGAAAAGTAAGATCTAGAACTCCATTTTCAAAAATAATAACCAAGAAAACTTCGCTTGTGTATGCATATTTGTATATGATTCTATGAGCACAGAGATAAATATTTGTATATGGAGGAAAACATGCATATAAAACATATAGTGTTTATGTGTGTGTAGAAAGATTCATGAAAGAATGATTACTAAAATGTTAATGGTGATATTGCACATATGTTTGCTTTCTTCCTCCTCATAGTATTTGAATTTTATTTTGCAATCAGCATGTATGGTCAAAATGATCAGAAAAAATAATATTTTGTCTCATTCTCCACTTTCCACCCTTCTCCATCCCACTGTGAGTTCTTCCAACTTTCTCTAGAAGACAACAGGTTGGTAACAATTTTAGTTATTCTTGAAACTGCAAAACTGTCCAGAGTCAGGACATGTGTGACCGTAAGAAAATCCCTAGACATGAAGTAGAACCATGGAGCCTGGATTTCTGTCTCAGGTAAACCTGAGAACTGTTATTGACATTGACCTCTGTGTTTCTATGCTGTGCCCCAGTGAGTGACCTTTGCTACAGAATGAGAGCCCTTGGATTTGCACGTATATAGCCCATTTGATACAGTCTTAATCTTACTGAGTTTTTTAAAAATCAGAACTGGAATAAAAAAACAACCGATCAGATTTTGATAGGTTTTTGTTCCCTTGTTCAACTATCTTGCAATTGTCAATCTTCCCATCCCCCAGCTGTGTATAAGCGTTAGGAGGTTCTTGCATATAAGACCAAGGGAGAAAAGTGTACTCGTGTCTTTGGAAATGAAAAACACAATCTTTTATGGCCCTAGCCCCAATGAGGCCTCAGCCACGTCAGCACAGGCCACATTTAAATGGCCCCCTGAGGTCCCTGCTATTGTGATTATTGAATCAATTACTCCCATTATTAGATCGCATGGCAGAATATAGACAAAAATGTTTCTTGGCCAAAGGAAATATCTTACAAATGATTGCAATAGTCCTCAGAGTTTGGATGAGCCTGAAGGAAAATACTGGGTCATTACCTGAAAAAGAAATAAAAAGATCGCTAACCTGATTGTCTCTTTAACTTACATGAAAATGCAGCCTTGAGAGAAAGGAGAGAGAGAAGCACTTGTGTGCGATTGAAAAATACAAGCTGCTCCAATATTATAAATGGGTTGTGTTTCAAAGGGTCATTTATAAGTTAGCTGTTTGGATCTAGAATGTGTTTTGCCACAGACAATAAGCTCTATAGTTGAGGGAGTCCTAGGCTGGCCCTGCAAAGCCCATCATCCTGCATTCAGGGACTATCTCCATAAACCCAGGACCTGTCCGGGAAATGTTTTATGTTCTGCTGGGGGGGGGGGGGAAGAGTAGATATGCAGTTGTTAAGAACTGGGCTTTGGAACCAAATAGGTCTGTGTTTGCATCTCGACCCTTCCTTCTATTATCTGTGAGAACTTGGGCAAGTCACCTACAATCAATGTTCCCCTTTCTTCCTCCATGAAATGAGAATCAGAATTCCTTTCCCACAGAGTCATTGTGGAGTTTAACGAGATAACGTATCAAAAGTGCCTAGGGGCGCCTGGGTGGCTCAGTCGGTTAAGCATCAGACTTCGGCTCAGGTCATGATCTCGCGGTCCGTGAGTTCGAGCCCCGTGTCGGGCTCTGTGCTGACGGCTCAGAGCCTGGAGCCTGTTTCCGATTCTGTGTCTCCCTCTCTCTCTCTCTCTCTGGCCCTCCCCCGTTCATGCTCTGTCTCTCTCTGTCTCAAAAGTAAATAAACGTTAAAAAAAAATTTTTTTTTAAAGTGCCTGGCATTTGATAGAAAATGAAAAATAGTTACCATTGTTAGGGCCCGATAGGTCCTCAAACAATTTCAATCATCAGTTGTGTTCATCTTTAATATCCTTTTATCTGCTTTCTTTCATGCAACATTTTCTTCCTATTGTCCTAGATCCCTGAGAACTCACAGCTTTCACCTGTGCTATAAATTATCCACTAGGACAGGTTACCAAACTTCCCTCCCTGGATTAATGTGGCCTGTTAATCTGAAAGATGTTTAATTTTTTCAGAAGAATCCTGGTTAACCTAAATGATACTCTAATTGGTGAAACTTTAGGCAACATAACAAAAAATTCTAGACAGCGCCGGAGGAGATATTTTGGGAGCCCAGATACCAGGGAAGGGAAAGCTCACAAGGAACTTTCTAAAAGTACAGCTTTGGGCTTCTACATCCAGAAAGATAGAGTAGATGTACTTTTCCCTATTCCTCTAAGTATAACTAAAACCCTCGCCACCTACACATTATATATAAAACAATCATAAGAAGACTCTGAAACATGGAGAAAAGAAAGCAGACTAGTTAGGGACCTTGGGACCCAAGGAATGACATAGTAAATTCCTTGTGGGGGGGTGGGGGTGGTTGTTGTGTAGACTTTTCTTTTTTCCCTCCTGTATCCCAGACACAGCACTATAGAAGCTGATAATTTGGAAACACCAACAGAAGCAGACAGAAAAAAAAAAAAAAACTCACACACAAGCTTTCTGTCTCTTGCCCAAAGACCAGGAAAAGGGCAGCCTGGTAAGGAAGAAACATTTTAATCAATAACCATTCTACTCCAGCCAAATGTAACAGAAAAACTGTGATCCCATTACCACCCGCATGAGCAAAGGGCAAATAGGGAACCTGGACTTCCATTCTTGGAAGGTTGTAACAAGGCACCACAACACCTCTATCAGGGTGGTCTCAGAGAAGGCTGAGTACGGAGCCAGAACTTTCGTCCCTGCTTGCCGATAATGATCCCCCACCCCCACTGTGTCATTGGAAATCATGTGAGGAGCTTGACATCCACTTGGAAGGTAACCCTTGTTGGGTTAGTGTCAGAAGAGGCCTAGCAAAGAGCCAAGATTTTTGCCATTGTCCAGTGGTTACAAGGCCATCCTCACTACAGTGTCAGTCAAGACCATGCGTGACGCCAGAACTCACACCTCTACCGAACAGCAATAAGGAGCCTGCTCTCTGGGTGTCAATGGAGACTGAGAGGGGAACCTGGATTTCTACTTCTACCCGGCAATAATGAAGCAGGGCCCTCACCTTTCCCTGCCACAGTGGTATCAGAAAAAAAAAAAACTAACTAAAATAAAATACAAAACTGACCAGGTGTTGATGAAAATCACTGCTCATACCAACAATCAGGAAGATTTCAGACTGAATGAAGAAAGAGACTTGATGGTCGCCAACACCAAAATGACAGAAATGTTAGCCTTATCCGACAAAGTTTTTCGAAGCAAACCATCATCTAAAGTGCTTCAGGGAGCACTTACAAATATTTTTAAAACACATGGCAAAAACAGAAAGCCTCAGCGAAGAAATAGAAGATTATACGAATCAAATGGGTATTTTGGAACCGAAAAATACAACGACTAAAATGAAAGGCTCAGCACATAGGCTCAACAGCAACGCAGAGGTGAAAGGGGAAAGAATCAGTGAACTTTAAAGACAGAACAATAGAAATCACTCCAGTGAATAACAGGGGAAAATAGATGTAAAAGATAAACACAGCTCCCAGGGACCTAGAGGAATATAATGCGATATCGAACATCGGTATCAGAGTCATAGAAGGAAAGGAGAAAGAGGGAAAGGCTAAAAAAGCACTTGAGGAAATAATGGCTGAAAGCTTCCCAAATACAGAGACCTAAACCTACAGATTAACAAAGCTAAGCGAAACACAAACAGAATAAACCCAAAGAAATCTCTTCCACAACGTATCACAATTACACTCCTGAAAACTAAAGACAAATAAAAAATCTTGAAAGCATCCAGAGAAAAATGAAAACTAACCTATAGAACAATTCAAACGACAGCGTATTTGTCATCAGAAACCACGGAGGCCAGAAACAAGTGGCACGGTATTTTTCAAGAACTGCCAAACTATAATCCTATGCCCAACAAAAACATTCTTCAGGAATAAGGAGCAAATCAAGACATTTTCAGATCAAGGAAAACTAAGAATTTTTTACCAACCAGCCCTGCTTTAACAGAAGAGCTAAAGAAAGTTTTCTAGACAGAAATGGAATGATAAATAAGGAACCGTGGGATATGAGGAAGGAAGAACACAGGAAGCAAAAATATGGATAAAAATAAAGCCTTTCCTCCTCCTTTTTTCTAAATTATATTGATGGTTGAAACGAAACTATAGCGCCGTCTGATGTGATTATAAATAGGTAGAGGAAATATTTAAGATAATTATACTACAAATGGCAGGGGAAAGGGATATAAAGGGAGGTATGGTCTGCATATTTCACTCTAATGGGTAAAATGACACCACCAACAGATTACAATATTATGTGTATATATAATGTAATATCTAGATCAGCCACTAAGAAAGCTATCACACAAAGATATGTACTCAAAAACACTAAAGATAAATCAAAATGGAATTCTAAAAAATGTTCAAGTAACAAACCGGGAGGCAGGAAAAAGAAAATAGAGATGAAAAGCAAAGAGAACAAAGCAAAACAAAAAACAAAATGGCAGACTTAAGCCCTAAAATATTAATAATTACATTAAACGTGAAATGGTCTAAAACACCAGTCAAAAGATTGGCAGAGTGTATTTAAATTTTTTAAGTTTACTTATTTATTTTGAGAGAGAGAGAGAACATGAGCAAGGGAAGGGCGGTGCGGCGGGGGGGGGGGGGGCGGGGGGAGAGAATCTCAAGCAGGCTCTACACTGTCAGCGCAGAGCCCAATGCAGGTCTTGAACCCACAAACCGCAAGATCATGACCTGAGCCGAAACCAAGAGTCTGATGCTTAACTAACTGAGCCATCCAGGTGCCCGAGTAGAGTGCATTTAAAAACATGATCTAACTATATGCTATTCAAAGAATCTTACTTCAAATATAATAATATAGACAGGTTGAAAGTGAAAACATAAAAAAAGGTGGATCATGCAAAGGAAAGCAGAAGTGACTATATTAATATCAGATCAAGTAAATTTGAGATCAAAGAAAATTACCAGAGACAGAAAGGATATTATATAATGAAAAGAGAGTCAATCCACAACAAGGACAGAGCAGTCATAAATGTGTATGTACCCAATAAGAGAGCTGCAAAATACATAAAGCCAAAGCCGATAGAACTGAAAAAAATAAACAATCTATGTAGTTGGAAAATTCAACATGCCCTCTCAAAAACTGACAGAATGTCTAGACAAAAAAATCAACAAGGATACGGAAGAAATCAACACCATCAACCAACAGGATCTAATCAGCATTTGTAGAACACTCTTACTCCATAACAGCATAATACACGTTCTTTTCAAGTGCCCATGGAACAAATACCAAGATAGACCAGATTCTGGGCCATAAAATAAACTTTAAAAATTTAGAATAACTGAAATCATGCACTGTCACACCGGACAGAAAAATCAAACTAGAAATCAATAACAGAAAGATAGTGGTTAAATCTCCAAACAGTTGGAATCTGAAGAACTAAACAACCTAGGGGTCAAATTCTCTTTGATGACACTTGAACTTGGTTAAACCTATAGACTCTCTCACTAGAAAGTCCCCCTACGCACAAAATTTGGTGTGCAATTTAAGGAGGTTGACCATGCTACCATTTACTCATTTTAGTGAGCAGGTAATCCCGCTTAAAAGCAACAACAACAACAAAAAAAAAAAGCCAAAAAAAGGGGCATCTGACGAAGACACAAATTATTGAAGATACTACCAGATCCATTATTTTCCTGTAAATAAAAAACTCTCTATTAAACTTATAGCGATAGGCAGTGTGATAGCATTTGGACATTCAGTCTCCAGAATCTGACAGACATAGATTCTGCCACGTTCTGTCAGAAAAACAGCTAAGCCACCTACTTAAAGTCCCACTCTCAGGCATTATGCCCAGAAAATGGGCAAAGTAGTGTCTCCTGTGGCCATTTTGAGAATTACAAGTGATAAATCATGAGGAGAGTGGTGCACCTGGTGATTACCGTGAACTTCCCATTAAATCTGAGACAAATAAACCTGTGCCTGATTACACACAGGGACTCAGGGAAAATAGGCATTCTAAACATTCAAACGCTATAATAAACTACCCGTGCAACGAACCCCTTCACATAAATCACACTAGACATTTTTCATAATTAAGGGAAAGTCCTTTGCAAACTTCTCTGTTCTTAGCAGGCTGGATCACCTTATACTTTACGTGGTAAAAAGACTGCTACTTGGCATATTATGAACATTTCTGTATGTCTGAGGTTTCAAATCCTGTTTTAAATGTAGCAAATCATTTCAGTTATTCTTGAGGTTTTTAATGTATATACTTCATAAGTAACCCTCTTAAAATCTTAATGAAGGACTGTACGTTCAATGCAATTGACTACAGAATTTTCCCGGTGGAAACTGTGCGCTTGCTTGCCTTGTCCTGAATTCGAATGCACCCACAAAGCATTAAAGCCACTGGGAATATCCTTCAAACACCAAATCCTGAGGTGTATGCCTGGGCAGCCTTGTAGGTTTGTAATCTAGATGCATTCCTCCGGCAGCCATGGACGTGAGCGGCAGGGATCTCCATCGAGGAAGCAATGGCTGATCCTGCCAGGAATGCAGTCAACCAAGAGCTTCCAGGGGTGGCGCCCTCGGGATCTGCTGCAGCAGTCGAGCTGAAGGCCATGCTCTTCCCAGGCTTCCCCCAGCCAGGGACTGAGAAAGATGGTGGGGGGGGGATTATAGGCCCTGGCCACTTCTGCCCAACGTGGACCTCCTCTATGGGAGATCTCGGTGTCAGACGTCCCTGCTGGGCTGGCCAAGACTTTCTACAAGCTACGCTGATGTCTGAGGGACTTCACACCTCAACTTCCTCCCATCCCCTGATATCAGACCAGCATCGTGATCTGAAGGCATTACTCGGAATAACTATCTTGCCCTTCAAATTCTATCTTGCTTCCCAGCTGATCCAAACTGACACATCTAAACTGTGTTTCTAAACAAAAGAACCCCTGGAAACTCCAAGAAATAATTAGGTACGGAACCGCGCAGACTGTGAGAATCCTAAAATAGTCCATGGAGTTAAAAAACTAACCCAGTGAAGAAATGGGCAGAAAACATGAATAGACACTTCTCTAAAGAAGACATCCAGATGGCCAACAGGCACATGAAAAGATGTTCAGCGTCGCTCCTTATCAGGGAAATACAGATCAAAACCACACTCGGGTATCACCTCACGCCAGTCAGAGTGGCCAAAATGAACAAATCAGGAGACTATAGATGCTGGAGAGGCTGTGGAGAAACGGGAACCCTCTTGCACTGTTGGTGGGAATGCAAATTGGTGCAGCCGCTCTGGAAAGCAGTGTGGAGGTTCCTCAGAAAATTAAAAATAGACCTACCCTATGACCCAGCAATAGCACTGCTAGGAATTTATCCAAGGGATACAGGAGTACTGATGCATAGGGGCACTTGTACCCCAATGTTCATAGCAGCACTCTCAACAATAGCCAAATTATGGAAAGAGCCTAAATGTCCATCAACTGACGAATGGATAAAGAAATTGTGGTATATATACACAATGGAATACTATGTGGCAATGAGAAAAAATGAAATACGGCCTTTTGTAGCAACGTGGATGGAACTGGAGAGTGTGATGCTAAGTGAAATAAGCCATACAGAGAAAGACAGATACCATATGGTTTCACTCTTATGTGGATCCTGAGAAACTTAACAGGAACCCATGGGGGAGGGGAAGGAAAAAAAAAAAAAGAGGTTAGAGTGGGAGAGAGCCAAAGCATAAGAGAATGTTAAAAACTGAGAACAAACTGAGGGTTGATGGGGGGTGGGAGGGAGGGGAGGGTGGGTGATGGGTACTGAGGAGGGCACCTTTTGGGATGAGCACTGGGTGTTGTATGGAAACCAATTTGTCAATAAATTTCATATATATTAAAAAAAAAAAAAGCCAACAAACATGGGGGGCGCCTGGGGGGCGCAGTCGGTTAAGCGTCCGACTTCAGCCAGGTCACGATCTCGCGGTCCGTGAGTTCGAGCCCCGCGTCGGGCTCTGGGCTGATGGCTCAGAGCTTGGAGCCTGTTTCCGATTCTGTGTCTCCCTCTCTCTCTGCCCCTCCCCCGTTCATGCTCTGTCTCTCTCTGTCCCAAAAATAAATAAACATTGAAAGAATTAAATAAAAAAAAAAAAGCCAACAAACATGGATTATAGAATTTCCAGACAATTGGGGAGGAAGGATTTATAACCCTAAAAAGTGGTCATGTACAAGAACCATTCAGTGCCTAGTTCATTTTTAGTCTCTTCCCCTTTAAATTCAGATACTAAAGATGCCGAAATCCAAACTGTCAGAGTTAATCAGAACACATAAGTTAATTATTCAATGGGGGGGGGGTTGGGGAGGGGCGGGAGTCCTATTTCTGTTGAATAGCTGATCAGTTTAACTGTTTAATAGTCATTTAAAAATCAGCAATAGCTCCCCGCCCTGCATTTTGCTTGTCAAACTGAATGACGAGGATGTTGTGAATGAGGAAGAGATACAAACAGCATGTTGTAATTAGTGCATAAGTTAAGGATTTGTTTGATTGTGTTTTAATCCAAGAAGATGTCTAAGCGATAGTCTAAATTAAATCCAAAAGCCGTTTCCACCACTTACAAACTTCGCCTTTCTTCCTGGCAGAAACCCCCGAGTTCGTGTGTATTCATTAAAATCCAGTCCTAATTGCTCCCTAGTCAGCTATGAATCTTAAGAAGCTTAGCTGTTAAGTGCTTAAATTGTGTTTGCTGACAGAAAATGGAATTTCTCTAATGAGTTGCTATGAGAGACTCCATATTGTTATGATAGTGATTTTATTCATAGGAAGTTTCAGAGACCGTTCTCAGAGCATTCACGTTAGGATTTATTTATTTATTTATTTATCCTCAAAGGCTAGTTTGTACCCGTCAATGAAAGAATTGCTGGCGGATACGACAGAGTCCCTGTCTAATAGAAACATGTAGATCCCACATTCCTTCCCGGATCCAGAGTTTCGCTCCCAACGATGGGGTTGGGTGGGGAAGGAGCTCCTGGGACAAGTGGGTCTTGTTCCCATATGACCATCAGCACAGAACTTGCCATGGTTTTGACTACTAGACTCCTATATCCCCCACCTCAAGTCACTTGAAACTCAAGCCATTTTTCATTAACCTTCTCTTCTGCCTAATAATAATTAAAGCATAATAATAATAATAATAATAATAATATAGTAATGCTCGAAAACATGATAATAATACAACAATAGCTGCTAACACTGAGTCATTTCACTCTGTAGGCCAGGCATTTTCATGCATTGTCTCCTTCAATGTTACGAAACCTGTGAAATCATTAACGAATTTTTGTGTTTTCCAGATGAGGAACCAGAGACTCTGGAGGGGAAATAAGGAGGTGAGATCTAGAACTGGACTGAGAAGCAAGAAATCAGCCATCCTCCCCAGTGCATGGTCACCACAACACTAAGAAGTAAGCACTCTTCCAGGTTGTGCCTTCCATGGCTACAAGAGAAGGGAATCTCAGTCTTGTTTCTCCAGCAACCCACTCCCTCCCCAAGCCCATGCAATCTGGTTCTTCTCCTCAGCACTCCATGAAAACTGTTCTGAGGGCCTCAGTGGCCTACTTCTGGCCAAATCCAAATTCCCTCTTCTGCATTTCCCTCTGTTGTCGGTGGAGCTATTTGTCACTTACCTTTCTAAGCTCCCGCCCCCTCGCCTTTCATCATCTGCCACTTCTACCTTCTTCCTAACTTTTGGATCATTTGTTTTTATCTTCAGTGGCTCCTAAACTTAATCCTAGTCTTGCTCTGTGCCTACCCCTTTTCTGTTGCCCCCCAAATGAAAAGAGCTGGCAGTTTTTACAGATAAGGAAACTGAAATTCAGAAAGACTAAGTACCTGCCCAAATTCATAGCGCTAGAGAGAGGCAGGATGGGTATTCAACTTTGGCTCTTATCCTTAATTACTATGCCTCCAACAATCCTTCTCGCTACAACTCTGCTCCCTCACTCCCATCATTGGTTTTCGACCAAGGGGAAATAACGTGGCGGACGGCGTCAGCTCCTGAATGCTCAGTACGTTGTCTGTCTATTTAATCTGACCCCAGAATTAAAGGCTGTATTTCTTCACACCTTCTTTCTGTTTTCCGTCCTCCGACTCTGGGAACATTATGGGTTGAGGAAACTGGAGCCCTAGTTTCAATCCCTCATGAACCAAGGGGCCAGATTTATATAAAACAATACCTCAAAGCGGAGGGAATTAACCTGATGTTGTAATCTTTGTAAAAATATCAAGGTGGAGGTGCCAAGAGCTGACTGCCAGAATGTGCACGGTCTCCTTGGAGACCCCCCGAGTGAGTGACAGCACTAAGGAAGTAGCGTGGGCCATGAGATGCACAATGAACCTGCTGAGCATTACAGATTCTCTGACGATCTATAACTGATGTGAAAGAGTAAGGCATTGCTGGTTCCTATCGTCTGCACACTCTCTTCTGCAAAGGTCTTATTTTCTCCCCAGACTGGAAGCCCCCAGAGGGCCATGAAAGGGCCCCAGAAAGGCCATGCGGTGTGTGGGAAGAACACAGAACTACAGGGCAGAAGGCCAGGATTCTGGCCCTATTTCCATATCTCATTAACTCTGGGAGATGAGACCGTGGGCATTTTAACCTCTTTCTTCTTTTGGGGCGGGGGGTCGCACTTCCTGACCTACTTGGTTATTACTGTCATTAGTATTTGCATCCCCCAATAGCACCCAGTTAATGATGGGCATATATCACATATATAAATCAGTGCTAAGATTTGCTCTCAATTCAAATGAAAGATTTCCATCATCAGTAAAATTAACAGTTGGGTTAAATTCTTGAAAAAATAGGTCATCAGAAATAGTGTTGAATTTAACCAATCAAGTAATTAGGCAAGCAAGAAATTAACATTTATTGAGTACGTATTTGTGCAAAATAGGGTGAAGCCATACTGAACAAAGACTGAGCTCCTGCCTGTAAGCTTCTGTGAGATGACCTGGAAAACTAAAACATACACATTTGAAGCAATTATCAATTATCAACAATAATCAATAATGACAGCAATTATAAATGCTATTTACTTAGGAGTTAGTCTGTGCCAGGAACTGTGCTAAGCACCACACATCTTTGACCTCATTAGGCCCTCACCACCACTCTCTGAGAGGTATGTCTCTGTTAAATTAGTAATTATGACATTAAGGAAATTTCTTAAGGACCATAAATGAAACTGGGTACAGCATGATGAGAGTTGGTCAGAGTTAATCAGGGAAACGTTCCTAGATGAGGAAAGCTTGAGACAACATTATAAAGAAGGTGAAAGAAAAGAAATGGCACTGGGGTGCCTGGGTGGCTCAGTCGGTTGAGTGTGTCTGACTCTTGATTTCTGCTCAGGTCATGATCTTGCGGTTTGTGGGTTCGAGCCCCACGTTGGGCTCTGTGTTGAGAGTGCAGAGACTGCTTGGATTCTCTCTCTTTCTCTCTCTCAAAATAAATAAAATAAACTTTAAAAAGAAATGGCACAGAGCAGTAAAAATACAATGATGTTCTAAATAGAGGGAAGGCCTAGGTCAAAGGACAGAAGAGGAAACAAACCTTTCCTGTATAAAGACAAGAAAGCAATGGGTTTACTTGATTAGAGATGGAATGAAACGTTGGTGAAAAAGAAAAGAGTTTGCTGAGGATACTTTGGCTTGCTTATCTAAAGCTTAAAATGTCCTATACTTCAACGTCACAGGGCTTGGGAACCTCTAGGTCTTTATTCATGCCACCACCTCTTCCGGGTACGTCCTTCCTTAACCTTCTCACCTAGTAATAAACCTTCGAGTCGCATCTCTGGCACCACCTCATTTCAGAAAGCCCTCCCTAGCCTGCTCCCCCATTAAGGCCATTTGGGGCACCTCCTTGGGGTTCCCATGGTCCCCTGGGCATACCTCTAACCACATCTCCCAATGTCGAATTTTTATAGTTTTGCATTTTATATTTAGGTCTGTGATTCATTCTGAGTGATTTTTTTTGTGAAAGCTGTAAGGTCTGTGATCAGATTATTATTATTTTTGCATGTGTGTGGATGTTCTGTTATTCCAGCACCATTTGTTGAAAAGGCTATCTTTACTCCATTGTATTGTCTTTGCTCAATTTGTTAAAAATCAGTTGACCATATTTTATGTGGATATATTTCTAGCATATCTCCTGTTCCATTGATCTATTCGTCTATCTTTTCACCAACACTCCCACTGTCTTGGTTATAATAATATATATAATTCATAATAAGTCTTGAAGTCAGGTAGTGTCAGTCTTCTTTGTTCTTCTCCTTTAATACTGAGTTGGCTATTCCGGGTCTTTTGACTCTCCATATAGATTTTAGAATCAGTTGGTCAATACCCACAAAATAACTTGCTGGGTGGGATTTTTATTTGAATCTCTAGATCAAGTTGAGAAGAAATGACATCTCGACAATATTGAGTCTTCCTATCCATGAACATGAAACATCTCTCCATTTATTTAGTTTTTCTTTAGCATCTTGCATCAGAGTTTTGTAGTTTTCCTCATATAGATCTTGTACATCAGTGCAGCTTGTAGAAAGTCTTGACTAGCCCAACAGGGACCTCTGGCACCATATTTAGACTTATACCTAAAGTATTTCATTTGTGTGTGTGTGTGTGTGTGTATGTCATATATATAGGTCATATATATATATATATATATATATATATATAGGTCATATATATGTATATGTATATATGTATATGGCAACATGTCTTTATTTCAAATTCCACTTTTTCTTGGCTGGTATATAAGAAAGCAATTGACTTTTATATATTGACCTCATATTCATCAACCTTGCTATATTTGTTTATCAGTTCCAGGAGGGTTGTTAATTCTTTTGGATTTTCTACATAGATAATGTCATCTGCAAATAAAAACAATTTTATTTCTTCCTTCCCAACCTGTATACCCTTTATTTCCTTCTCATCTTATAGAATTAGCTAGGACTTCCAGTATGATGTTGAAAAGCAATTGTGAGAGGGGACATCCTTGCCTTGTTCCTTATCATAACAGGAAAGCTTTGAGTTTCTCACCACTAAGCATAATGTTAGCTGTAGGTTTTTTGTAGACGTTCTTTACCAAGTTGAGGATGTTTGCCTCTATTCCTAGTTTACTGAGAGTTTTTATCATTAATGAGTGTTGGATTTGATCAAATGCTTTTTCTGCATCTATTGATATGATCATGTGATTTTTCTTTACCCTTTTGATCAGTTACATTAATTGATTTCTGAAAGCTGAACCAGCCTTACATACCTGAAGTAAATCCCACTTGGTTATGGTGTATAATTCTTTTTGTACATTGTTGGAATCAATTTGCTAACACTTTGTTGAGGACTTTTGTATGTATATACATAAGAGACATTTGGTCTGGAGTTTTCTTTTCCTGTAATGTCTTCATCTTTTGGTATTAGGGTAAATCTGGTCTCATAGAGTAAGTTAGGAAGTATTTCCTCTGTGTTTATCTTCTGGAAGTGATTGGAAAGAATTGATATGATTTATTCCCTAAGTGTTCGGTATAATTCACCAGAGAACCCATGTGGGCCTGGTACTTTGTTTGAAAGTTATTAATTATGGATTCAATCTCTTTAATGGTCATGGGCCTATTTATATTGTCTATTTCTTCTTGTGTATTAGCAGACGGTGTCTTTCAAGGAATTGACCCAATTTCATCTAGGTTATCAAATTTGTGGGCATATAGTTGTTCATAATATTGTATTTTTAATATTCATTGAATCTGCAGTGATGTCCCCTCTTTCATTTCTCATAGTAATTTTTTTTCTTAATTAGCCTGCCTAGAGGTTTATTGATTTTATTGTCCTTTTCAAGGAATTACTTTTGCTTCCATTGCTATTCTCTATTGATTTCCTATTTTAATTTCATTGATTTCTGCTCTAATTGTTATTCTTTCTTTTCTTCTGCTTGTGATTTAATTTATTCTTTTTCTAGTTTCCTAAAGCGGAAGCTTAGATTATCGACTTTAGATTTTTTTTCAATAGATGCATTCAATGCTATAAGTTTCCCTCTAAGCACTGCTTTCACCGCATCCCACAAATTTTGATAAGTTGTATTTTCCTTTTCTTTTAGCGCAAAATATTTTTACATTCCTCTTGAGATTTCTTGTGTTGCTTAGAAGTATATTGTTTAATCTTTAAGCTTTTGGTGAATTTTTGATTTCTAGTTTAATTCCATTCTGGTCATCTGAGAGTATACATTGTATGATTTCTATTCTTTTAAATTTGTTAAGGTACGTTTTATGGCCCCAAATGTAGTCTGTTGTGGTGATGTTCCATGTGAGCTTCAGAAAAATATGTCATCTGCTGTTGTTGGATGAAGCAGTGTAGAGATGTCAATTATATCCAGTTAACTGATGATGCTATTGAGTTCAACTGCGTCCTCATTGATTTTCTGCCTCCTGAATCTGCCCATTTCTGATAGAGTTGTGTTGAAGTCTCCAACTAGAAGGGTGGATTCATATATTTCTCCTGGCAGTTCTATCAGGTTTTTTTGCCTCATGTATTTTGTCACTGTGTTGTTCAGTGTATACACAAGGATTATTATGTCGTCTTGAAGTATTGATCTCCTCTACGGTTATGTAATATCCCTCTTTAACCCTGATAACTTTCCTTGTTCTGAAGTCTGCTCTATCTGAAGTAGAGCTATTCCTGCTTTGTTTTGATTACCAGCAAGGTATATCCTTTTACAACCTTTTACAACCTTTTACTTATAATCTATCTGTGTCTCAATGTTTAAGTGGATTTCTTGTAGAAAACATAGAGTTGGGTCTTGTTGTTTGATCCACTCTGACCATTTCTTTTAATTTGTCTATTTAGGCTACTGACATTTGAAGTGATTACTAATATAGTTGAATTACTATTTGCCATATTTGTTACTGTTTCCTATTTGTAGTTCTTGGTCTTTGTTCTTGTTTCTTTCTCCCATACATGTTTGCTTCTTGTGGTTTTCTTAAAACATTTTCTTGATGAACAAAAAGCTGTACATATTTAATATATATAACTTAATGAGTTTGGAGATAAGACTACACCCATGAAACCATCCTACAGTCTGTGCTATAAACATACCCATCACCTCCAAAAGTTTTATCATTTTTGTTATAAAAAAAAAACACTTAAGATCTACTCGTCTTAGAAAATTTGTAAGTATACAATACTGTGTTGTTGACTCTAGGCTGTATGCCGTACAGTATATGTCTAGAATTTATTCATCTTGTATTACTGAAACTTTGTACCCTTTTTAAAAATTTTATTTATTTAAATTCAAGTTAGTTAACGTACAGTGTAGTATTGGTTTCATCGACCGAATGGGAGAAGATATTCGCAAATGACATATTGGATAAAGGGTTAGAGTACCCTTTTATTAATACCTTCCCATTTTCCCCTCCCCCAAGCTTCTAGAAACCACCATTCTACTCTTTGCTTCTATGAATTTGACTATTTTAGATACCTCATATAAGCAGAATCATGTAGTATTTATCCTTCTGTGTCTGGCTTATTTCACTTTGCATAATGTCCTCTGGCTTCATCCATGTTGTCCCAAATAGCAAGATTTCCTTCTTTTTCAAGGTTGAATAACATTCCATTGTATGTACCACTTTTTTTTTAACGTTTATTTATTTTTGAGAGAGAGCGAGCGAGCGAGCATGAGCAGGGGAGGGGCAGAGAGAGAGGGAGACCCAGAATCCAAAGCAGGCTCCGGGCTCCGAGCTGTCAGCACAGAGCCCGACGCGGGGCTCAAAATCACGAACCGTGAGATCATGACCTGAGCGGAGGTCAGATGCTCAACAGACTGAGCCACCCAGGAGCCCCTATACCGCATTTTCTGTATCCGTTCATCCAGTGTTGGACATTTAGGTTGCCTCCGTCCTTATCTATTGTGAATAATGCTTCAGTGATCACGGGAGTACAGATATCTCTTCGACAATCCTGATGCTAATTCCTTTGGATACATACACAGAAGCAGGATTGCTGGAGCTTTTACAGTTTTAATTGAGCATTTTATGGTTTCATTTTCTCTCCTTTCTTAGCATACTGATGATATATATTTTACTTTTTTGAGTGGTTGCCCAAGAGTTTGCAATATACATTCACAACTAATCCTAGTCTACTGTCACAGTGTAAGTACCATAAAATAGCAAAATATTCCTGATTTCTTCCTCCCGTCCGTTTTATCATTGCTATCATTCATTTCACTTATACATACGCATATGTAATCAAATACACTCCTGCTATTATTATTTTGAACAAATGGCTTTCTGTTGGATCAATTAGGAAGAAGAAAAATGAAAGGTTTTATTCTACCCTCACTTATTTCTCTAATGGTCTCCGTTACATAGATCCAGGTTTCTGACCTAAACAATTTTCCTTCTTTCTGAAGAACTTTTGCCATTTCCTGCAAGGCAGGTCTGCTGATAACAAATTCCCTCAATTTTTGTCTGAGAAAGCCTTTATTTCTCCTTCACTTCTGAAGGATAATTTCAGAGGGCACAGAATTCTAGCCTGGTGTTTTTCTTCTCTTAACACTTTCAATATTTCACTCCACTACTCTCTTCTGGCTTGCATGGTTTCTGAGAAGTCATTTGTAATTATTATCTTTGCTCCTCTATAGGCAAGGTATTTTGAAACTCTGGCTTATTTCAAGTTGTCTTTAACTTACATTTCTGCAGCTTGAGTATGATATGCCTAAGTGTATTTGTTATTTGGCATTTATCCCACTTGGTATTTTTGAGCTTCTTGGATCTGTGATTTAGTGTCCGACGTTAATTTGGGAAAAACCTCATTATTGCTTCAAATATTGTTTCTGTCCTTTCCTCTCTTCTTCTGGTAGTCCCAGTGTGCATATGTTACACTCTTTTTTTTTTTCTAATGTGTATTTATTTTTGAGAGACAGACAGAGTGCGAGCGGGGGAGGGGCAGAGAGAGAGGGAGACACAGAATCCAAAGCAGGCTCCGGGCTCCGAGCTGGCAGCACAGAGCCCAGTGCGGGGCTCGAACTCATGAACCACAAGATCTTGACCGGAGCTGACATCAGTGACAACTGACTGAGCCACCCAGGTGCCCCGCATATGTTACACTCTTGTAGCTTGTCCTACAGTTCTTAAATATTCTGTTTCTTTCTTTCTTTTCTTTCTTTTCTTTCTTTTCTTTCTTTTCTTTCTTTCCTTCCTTCCTTCCTTTCAGTCTTTTCTTTGTTATTCAGTTTTGGAAGCTTCTGTTGTCATACCATCAACCTCAGAAATGCTTTCCTCAACTGTGTCTAATCTACTAGTAAGCCCATCAAAGGTATTCTTTTTTTCTGTTACAGCTGTTTTTTAATCTCTACCATTTCTTTGGTAAAATTTCTACTTCTCTGCTTACATTACCCATGTGTTCTCCCATGCCACCTAGTTTTTTCATTAAAGCCCTTACATATAGTTTCTCCTGAGGGTAGACCTTGTTAAGAACGGAGGGCTCTGGTGTATTTAAAAATGGTTTGGTTTTCCCCTCCACCTGCAAGAAGCCTGAGGGGGTTCCTGATATTCGCTAGGAGGACCTGGTCAAGCTCCTCGAAGTAAAACTCATGAAAGTGTGGGAGCTCCGCCATGACTGGATCCCTCTGGAGTTTTTAACTCGGCGTTGCCCACCTCAGTTTACTGCAACTGTAATTCATCAATTACAGTTCAGCTTTCCCTACCCCCGTGCTGGTTCCCATGGAGGATTCTCCTCATGGGTTTCTGCTTCATCAAGTTGCGATTCCCTGAATGTGCCTGTCTGTCTTTCCGATTTGGGGGGGCAGAAGTTTGCCCTCTGACTTCACCCCTGCAAAAGGATCTAAGAAGTATTGTTGATTTTTTTCAGTTTGTTCAGCTCTTGCTATTAAAACAAAGTGACAACTTCTAAGCCATAGTTATTTGTTTTTCCTACCTAAGTATACCCTTATCAACTCAGTCCCCATTTCCTGTGGCAAAGTGATAAACAGGTTTGTTTATTTTTTAAAGGAAAATGACGCACAACAATAAAGATGAAAATTACAGTCAATTCTTGAGATGATATTTTATTTTCATGAGCATATTTTCCTGTTATTGTACATTTATACTAAGTAAATAATGATGGCATTAACTGGCATTCTTGGTGTGTTTTTGATCATCTTTTTCCAAAAGTGACTGCCAAGAGAACTTCCTAACTAACATCACTTAGCCACTAAATAAGTCTATTTAGATATTGCTTTCTCTGAAAAATAAGATATAATAGATTCTTTAAGTAATTGTTTCCCTGCTGAATCTTGTTGTAGAAAATGGGACATGTCTTCAAAATCATGTTTGATGACTCTAGCCTTACCCAGAGCCCTCTGGCTTAGGATTCACATCTGATTTGACGTTTATTTACAGCCCTATCATACTGTACTGTAATTGACTGTTCACTTGTCTGTCTCCAGACTAGACTGGAGACCCTCAAGGGCATAGGCCGTATCTTATTCATCTCAGTATCTTCCACGCCTTGTACTGTGCCGTGGCATATAGCTGGATCTCAGGAAACATTCGTTAAATTGGGATGTACTCCCTCTTACCCTTGCCAAACATGCACTCGCTCACTGACTAACTGAACACACATTCATTGTAAAAAACGCTCTCTTCTGTAAACAGGAAAGGGAGTTTTTCAAGTACAACCTTTTCTGTATAACCTTTTCAAGGAAAAATTTTCATTGTGCATCATTCATTCAGTGACAAAAACTTGTAGTGAGTACATCACATGTGCCAGGAATGATGCTAGGCACTGGGACAATAGTGATAAACAAGACAGATGAGGTCTTTGCTCTTACAGTGAAAGAGACAGACATTAAACAGTTATTTAATCTCAGCAGCACGTGTCTCATCACAGCACAGTCACACTGCTTCTAAATTGCCTTTTCCTCATCTGTCTACCTCATTGGACTGCTATGTCCTTAAGGACAAGAACTCCACCTGCTTTGCTGAGACTCATCCTCATTATCTCCCAGCACAGCGCCTGAACGTAAGAAGAGCCTGACAAATGTTAGATAAATGAATTAGACAATTAAAGAGTAAGCCATCAAATGAATAGATTATCAGTGATGCCATGTGGTAAGATTAAGTAAGCGATCCTCATACTTTTGCTAAGCAGGTCTTGAATTCATAAACAACAGATACAACTTACAGAATCATAGCCTATGTGGTCACGGCCTATAGGATTTAAGCACACTCTATTCCCATCAAATTATTCTCCTTCCCAGAGGAAGGAGGAGCATAGATTAAAAAGTTAAGGAATACTTGTAAGGAAAGACTCAATAATAATACATAACCGTTATTGAGCATGGACCAAAGTCTACACTAAGAGGTTTACATAGATTATTTCATTAGGTACTTATGACATCTCTTTGATATAGAATAATTATCGTTCTACTTTAAACATGAAGAAACTGAGGCTCAAGGAACTTCAGTGATTTTTGCATGGTCACACAGCTAGCAAGTAGTGTAACTGGAAATTGAGCTCGGGTCTATCTGTCTCTAAAAGTAGAGCCCTAAAACCCCGTGACAGATGCTCAGTATAATAGACCAGTGGTTCTCAGTGTGAGGAAAGGAAATCAAAATCTACAGAGGGTCACACAGAATATGAAAAAACTACGTTCACCTGGTTAAAGTTGCTGTGTTAACAGCACATATTTATCTCCTTTCCCTCCTAAGAACTCCAAAAATGATGGCAAAGACATTTTTAAGAAGTCATAAACCTACAAGGACCAAAAAGATGAGGAGAGAAGCCATAAGTGAGTGAAAGATTTCAACCATTCTCAGAAGTAGAGCAGAGAGGAGAAAGCTACAACTTTAAATGCCTGCAGAAAAGGATGCTAGACAAAAGCCAGCTAATCTGTTCTGTGAAACCCCTGAGAGGCACCAGTAAGACGGGGGTGAAGTTCAAAACTGAAAATAGGAGATTGGTTCGATATTTGTATATGGACTGAATACTCTCGGAGGTCCCTGCCATCACCCCAAACGGTCTGGCAAGAAACTAGAGGTTTTATCTCTGGAAACATTAAATGGATAGAGTCAGGACTTAAAAGGCACCAAGTATACTGGAGAGCAGAAGGAAGTCTTAAAACAAGAGGTCTTGAAAGTCTGTTCCTGACACTGTGAGACCATGCCCACCCTCGACCGCGGGTTCACCCCTGCTATGCTTCAAAAATGACAGTAGCCAGGCTTATATAAGACATTTCCCCCAAGACATGGAAGAATTTTTTTTAGAAACTGACCTATCTTGGCAAAAAAGATCTTCACATACTTACATGTGAAATCTGAGGATCCCAATGGAAAATTCTGGCTCCTTGCCAACCTAGACTACCGGTCAACAATCTTCACCTACACAGATTTCCAATAAATGTTTTTGTGCCTCACTCTTAAACATATACAGAGAGCAAAGGGCCATGAGATATTTTAATCCTATTGTTTTTCATCACCTCCTTTGCCCCCCACCCTCACCAAGGCCATCTTCATCTCTCATTTGAATTACTGGAATAATCTCTTAATTGGTTACTCAGCTTCTACCCTTGCCCCATTACAATCTATTCTCAACAGAATCATCAGTGACACTTGTAAGACCTACCCAAATCATGCCACCCCTCTTTATAAAACCCTTCATGGGTTCCCTATCTTGGTCAGAGTAAAAGCCAAAGTCCATTTCCAGGCCCACCAAGGCCTTTGTTTTCCAAACACATTTCCTACTGCTGTTTCCTTTGCTCACAACACTCCGTCCACGCTGGCACCTGGATACTCAATTATACCAAACATCTTCCCATATCAGTGCCTCTGCACCTGCTCTAGGAGAAAAACAGCTGAAGAGGAAGAGATACTGACCAGCTCGTTGTATGAGGCCACTATTACCCTGATACTAAAACAAGACGAAGATTTCAAAAGAAAAAAACCCCACAAACCAATACCTCTTTTAAATACAGATACAAAAAACTCACCACAAAATACTAGCTGACTTCATCCAGTAACATATACAAACATAATGCATATGTTACTCTGCTTTTAGAGACAGATAGACCTAAGATCATCCCTTATGCGTGCATAAGGTGCATAAGATCCCTTATTATGCATCATCCCTTTCATGTTTACAGATAGACCATGACTAAGATTTAACCCAAGAATGCAAGGTTGGTTCAACATTAGAAAATCAATGGATGTAATATACCATATTAAAAGAATAAAGGACAAAAAGTACATGATCATCTCAGCAGGTACAGAAAATTTGACAAAACCCCCCTTTCATAATGAAAAGAAAAGAAAAGAAAAGAAAAGAAAAGAAAAGAAAAGAAAAGAAAAGAAAATCAGCAAACTGGGAATAGAAGTGAACTCCCTCAGTCTGATAAAGGGCACCTATGAAAAATCCACAGCTAATATTATTGAGAAATCCACAGCTAGTATAAAAGAATATATAGTAATCGAGTGTATTTCTATACGCTAGCAATGAATATTTCAAAAAAAGAAATTAGGAAAATAATTCCAACAACAATAGCATTGAAAAGAATAAAGTACTTAGGAATAAATAAAAGAAATGCCTACATTGCCTTGAAGAGATTTTTGGTAAGAATATGGTCATTAAAGGTGATTCTGAGGAGATCTCAGACAAAAGTGAGGGTTACTGGAAACTAGAGGAAGGTGATCCTTGTTATAAAGTGGCAAAGATTATTGGCTGAATTTTATTCCAATGTTTTATGGAAAATAAAAGTTAAAAGTGATAAACTTCTACATTTAACTGAGATTTCTAAGCAAAGTATTGAAGATGATGCCTCATTTCTTCTTGTTTTTAGTAAAATAATAGAGGAGAGAGACAAATTGAAATAACTGTTAAGCAAAAAGAACTTGAAGATTTGGAAAATGCTCAGCCTATCCATATTACAAAAAGATGAGAAAGCAAGTTCTGAAGAGAATTTAAGAGTGTGGCTGGAAAATCATTCGATAAAGAGATTATGGGTACCATTCACAGATTTAATCAGCCATCTCAGCAGAAGCTAGGAATAGTGACAGGTAAGATAGGGATTATACCAACAGAAATACTATCAGCTTAGAGCAACAGGGACAGAGACAGGTTGAAATAAAGCAAGCCCGTCAGACTTGTGGGGTTCTACAGGACAGGACAACAGAGCTATCCAGAAGGGAACAGGTGTTTTCCTTCAGGAAGAGGGAAGAATGGCCCTGAAAACGATTCACAAACCAGGAAGCCTGCCACTGCCGTCACAGGCCAAGAGGATAAGGCTGTCTTCTCCTCAGTTTCTCCAGTCCATGCTGCGGCTGCTGCACAGTCCCTCCAGGACAGGGCCACTGTCCAAGGCAGGAAAGGTAACAATGCTATCCCAGTGGGCCTGAAGGGCAGAGCATTTGGACAAAGAAGATTATTCTTGAGCCTTAAGATCTAAATGAACTGGCCTGTATCTGGACATAGGGCCTATAAGGAGATAATTAAAGCTAATCAAGTCATAAGGGTGGGACCCCAATCCAATGTTACCAGTGTCCTTATAGGAAAAAAGAGAAAAACCAGGGATCCACACTCACAGAGGAAAGACCGTGTGAGGACATAATGTGAAGGTGACCCATCTGCAAGCCAAGGAAAGAGGCTGTAGGAGAAACCAACCCTGCTGGCACCTTGATCTTGAACCTCCAGCTTCCAGAACTGTGAGAAAGTAAATTCACCCGCTCTGTGATATTTTGTTATGGCCACTCTAGCAAACCAATGTAGCCACTATAATCAGGTTTCCTATAAGTTGTCACCAAAAATACTCCTAACTAATACAACACATCATGGGCAAAGGACTCTATATCTGCATTCGTGTGTGTGTGTGTGTGTGTGTGTGTAAAATCAAAGAAAAAACCCTATAAAATAGCAAAATAATATGAGGACCCTTAAATATATGAAAAATATACTCAACCTCACTCATAATAAAAGAAACATACCTTTAAACCACAATGAGATACAACTTTTTGTCTATCAGTTAACAAAAACAAAAAAAATGCATAATGCATGGAGAAAATGGACATTCTAATACAATGGGTTTTTTAGTTTTTATTTAAATTGCAGTGTAATATTAAGTTCAGGTGTACTATATAGTGATTCAACAATTCTATACGTCACCCGGTACTCAACACAAGTGCCCTCCTCAATCCCCACCACCTATTTAACCCATCCCCTCACCTACTTCCCCCTCTGGTACCTATCAGTTTGTTCTCTATAGTTACCAGTCTGTTTGGTTTGCCTCTCTTTTTTCCCCCTATATCATTTGTTTTGCTTCTTAAACTCCACATATGAGTGAAATCACATGGGATTTGTCTTTCTGACTTATTTCGCTTAGCATAATATTCTGTAGCTCCATCCATATTGTTGCAAACGGCAAGATTTCATTCTTTTTATAGCTGAGTAATATGTATATATATACATGCATACATACATATTGTATACATAAACCACATCTTTATCTCTTTTTAATGTTGGTTTATTTTTGAGAGACAGGGAGAGCAAGCAAGCAAGCAGGGGAGGGGCAGAAAGAGAGAACCTCAAGCAGGTTCTGCACTGCCAATACAAACCCCAATGTGGGGCTCGAACCCACGAACAGTGAGATCATGACCTGACCTGAAATCAAGAGTCGAACACTTAACCGTCGGTCAGGTGTCTGACTTCAGCTCAGTTCATGATCTCGCAGTCTGAGTTCAAGCCCCACATCAAATAGCTCAGAGCCTGGAGCCTGGTTTGGATTCTGTGTCTCCCTCTCTCTCTGCCCCTCCCCTACTTGTACTGCGCCTCTCCCTCCCTCCCTCCCTCTCTCTCTCTCTCTCTCTCTCTCTCTCTCTCTCTCTCAAAAACAAATAAACCTAAAAAAAATGAAAATAAAATGCACATATCCTATGATCCAAGAATTCCATTTCTAGGACTTGATCCTCCAGGAATAGTCATACAAGTGTAAATTAAAATGTGTTCAATGCTATACACTGAAGATTGTCTGTAAGAGCAAAGGTTTGGAAGCAACCTAAATATTCAGCATAGAAAATCGCTTAAATAAATTGTGATACACCAATACAGTGGAATGTTCTGCAACCATTAAACTAAATGCGATAGTCCTTTTTTTTTTTTAATTTGAGAGAGCAAGCACAAGCAGGGGAGAGGGGCAGAGAAAGAGAGGGAGAGAGGGAGAGCGGGAGGGGGGAGGGAGAGAGGGAGAGATAGAATCTTAAGCAGACTCCATGCTCAGCCCAGAGCCCAATGCAGGGCTCCATCTCACAACCCTGAGATTATGACCTGAGCTGAAATCAAGAGTTGGATGCTTAACCAACTGAGCCACCCAGGGACCCCTAAATGAGATAGTTCTAATTGGAGTGAACTCACAGAGACTCACCTCCATGCTAGAAGATTAAATCATAAAAATCAAGGTGCAGAGCTGTGTGCAAATTATGTGACTATTTCAGTGAATACAAAAAGCAAAACAAATACATTTACTTATATAGTTATATATACATAGAATATATCTGGAAAGATACACAGAGTTAGTAGCAGTTACCTCAGAAGAAAGGGAGAGAGACATACATATAGGTCAATGGAACAGAATTCAGAGTTCAGAAACAGACTCACACAAATATGGCCAATTGATTTTGGGCAAAAGAAATTCAACGGGGAAAGGGTAGTCCTTTTAATAAATGGTGCTAGAACAATTAGACATCCATGTGCAAAAAAAAATTAGCATAGACCTAAACCTCACACCTTATACAAAAATTAACTCAAAATAGGTCATAAGCCTAAATATGAAACATAAAGCTATAAAAATTTTAGATGAAAACACAGGAGCAGTCTTTGTGACCTTCGATTTTGCAATTAGTTTCTGGATACAGCATTACAAGCATAATCCATACAAAAAAATTGATAAATAGGATTTCATCAAAATCATAAACTTCTCCAGCATTAAAGATACTGTTAGGACAATGAAAAGACAAGTCACAGACTGGGAGAAAATATTTGCAAACCACATATCCAACAAAGGACTTGTTTCTAGAATAAAGAACTCCTAATGTTTACAGCAGCACTATCAACAATAGCCAAATTATAGAAAGAGCCCAAATATCCATCAATTGAAGAATGGATTAGGAAGATGTGGTATGTGTATACACACACACACACACACACACACACACACACACACATACGCTATACACACAGAAATATATACATACAATGGAATACTACGTGGTGCTGGAAAAGAATGAAATCTTGCCATTTGCCACAATGTGGATGGAACTAGAGTGTATTATGCTAAGTGAAATAAATCAGAGAAAGATATTATAATTTCACTCGTATGTGGGATTTGAGAAACTCAACAGATGAACATAGGGAAGGAAAAATAAGATAAAAACAGAGAGGGAGGCAAACCCTAAGAGATTCTTAAATACAGAGAACAAACTGAGGGTTGCTGGAAGGGGGATGGGTGGGGGGAATGTGTTAAATGGGCGACAGGCATTAAGGAGGGCACTTGGGATAAGCTGAAGCCAAGACCACACTGTATGTTAGCTAACTTGAATATATACATTAAAGAAAACTTAATAGAAAAATTGATAAACTTTTTTTTTGAAACGGGGACCTCTCACACATTGCTGTTGAGAATGCAAAATGGTACAGACACGCTGCGCATCAGTTTGTCAGTTTCTTACAAAATTGAACACACGTGGACTATATGGCCCAGGAGTGCCACTCACAGGTACTTACCCGAGTAAAATGAAAACTTATGTTCACTCAAAAAAAAAATTGTTGAACGAATAAATCTACCAAAATGTAAAATGACTGGATAATATCTAAAAGCTGCAGAAACAAAAAAATAACATAAGCCTATTTTATGAATAAGGAAATAACTACCATAAGAAATAGCTAAAGGGGTTAAAAGGGATTGACTCTCGGGGGCAGGACTGCTGGGTGGGAAGAGTTAGAAGTGGCTGCTGTTTTTTTATTAAAAGCCTTCCAGTACTATTCATTTTTCACCTATGTTAAAACTTTTAATAAGAATTTAGAAAGCACAGGGGCGCCTGGGTGGCTCAGTCGGTGAAGCGACTGACTTCGGCTCAGGTCACGATCTCACGGTCCGTGAGTTCGAGCCCCGCATCAGGCTCTGTGCTGACAGCTCAGAGCCCGGAGCCTGCTTCGGATTCTGTGTCTCCCTCTCTCTCTGCCCCTCCCCCGTTCATGCTCCGTCTCTCTGTCTCAAGAATAAATAAATGTTAAAAAAATTTTAAAAAAAGAATTTAGAAAGGACAGACATGTTCTGTGGTTCCATTTCTGTGAAGTTCTAAAACCACAAAAACCAATCTGTGGTTACATAATCTCAAATGTTTCAGGAAAAGATTATCTACACGCATATAAAAAGAGCAAATGAGGTAAAATGTTAGGTGAACCTGGGTGAAGGGTATATGAGTGTTCTTTATAATATTCTTTTTCTTGAAATTTTCTGTAAGTTTGAATCTATTTCCAAATAAAAAGTTTTCCAAACAGTGACTAATTTATGGTAGAAAATTCAGAGAAATTGTTGCTCTGCAGAATGAAAGCAGGGATTGACTATGAAGGAGCATGAAGGAAATTTCTGGAATTCTGGTAATGGTCTATATTTTGATAGGTGTTTAGGTTATGGTGTGTGTATATGTCAAACCTCATAAAATAGTACTCTTGGGATTGCTACATTTTGCTGTATGTAAATTTTACGTTGATTAAAAACAAAGTTTGAACTTGGTGATACTCATGCTGAAGTGTTTAGAGGTGATGTGTACCGATGTCTGTAATTTACTTTCCAATGCATCAAAAAAAAATCCATAAAATGGATTGATGGATGAAAAAAAGACATAAGAGAAACATAGGTTATAAACCAAAAATAGCAAAATGTCCAATATAAAATCCAATGGTGGGTATGTGTGTGCTTTTTCACTATAAATTTCCTTCACCTTTTTTTGTAGGTTTGAAATTTTTCATAAGAAAATGTTGGGGGGGGAAGCAAAGGATGAGAGAGCACTGTGAAAGGAGGCGTCAGATTTTAAAATTTATCAAAAAAGATCAAATCTTACAAGATATCGAAACACTGATACGGGTAAGAAAATTGAAGTTAGACTTACACCCGATAGCCCAGTTTGAAAGTAGCAGAAAAAGGGCCGGAGCACACGTCTGTCCACCCCGCACCATGCAAAACTGCGCAACAGCAAGCCCGATTCTAGTATCACAGCCATGTGACCAGCTCTGTCCTCTGTCTAGCCCAGCATCACGCACAGTGGATACACAGCGCCCTTACATAAGGATGGGGGCCCCAATTTTCTTCATCAATTTTGATCAAGTTTTACTCAGAGTTTTAAAGAGAGATCAGGTTCTGGTCTCCATTTGTCAAATGAAAATTTTATTTTAAAAAATGTTTACTGTGTATTTATTTTTGAGAGTGAGAGAGACAGAGTGTGAGCAGGGGAGGGGGAGACAGAGAGGGGGACACAGAATCCGAAGCAGGCTCTGCACTGTCAGCACAGAGCCCAACGCGGGGCTCGAACCCATGAACCGGGAGACCATGACCTGAGCCGAAGTCAGGTGCTTAACCGGCGGAGTCACTCAGCCGCCCCTTCATTTATCAACTGAAAATTTGAAACTTCACTTGGGCTATTTGTGGGCATGAAACTTTCTTCTTGGCCTTTCTTTTGCCTAAGAGGCACTGGGTTCTCATCTTTGTTAATACAAATACAAACACTTGGTCAAGTAGATAGCCTGGAGATCACTACAACAATCTTTTGGGACCGGACTGCACGTATAAAAACACAAGTTAAACATACACACAAATAACCCTAACGTCCATCAACAGGAGAATACATGAGAAAACTGTGCAGCCGCAAAAAATGGAATCCTATGCAGCAATTAAAATTAGTGCACTAGCATTACATTGTAACAAAATGCATAAATCTCAAAAACACCATGTTGAACAGAAAAAAGACAGTTGAGGAAGAACGCATATAGCATAATATCGTGTTTTAAAATATTTTAAACATACAAAATAATGCTCTTCATTGTTTTGGGATATATATCAAATGTATGAAATGATAAAAACCAAATTCAGAGTAATGGTTTCCTCCCGGGAGAAAAAAGAGTTACACAGGTGGGTTCTATAACTTTTGCTTAAAAGGTCAAAATATTAAATATAGAGTTCTGCTTCTTTTTTTAAGTTTATTTATTTTTGAGAGTATGCACAAATGTGGGAGAGGCAGAGAGAGAGAGGGAGCGAGAGAATCCCAAGCAGGCTCTGTGCTGTCAGCACAGAGCCCAACGTTCGGCTTGATCTCACGTTCAAGACCTGAGCCTAGATTAAGGGTCGGATGCTTAACCAACTGAGACACCCAGGTGCCTCTAGAGTTCTATTTCTGATCATTGGCAAATGAGGTAATTCAGAGCTACCCTTCCACTGAAAAAAAAAAAAAACCTAAGAAAAAATATTTTTAAGAGAATACATTCCCCAAATTATCAAGGAACAAATTAAAGAGTATAGAATTACCAAGCCTAGACCCAGGCTTGGATCAGAAAACCCAGAGAGGTATTTGTTCCCCTTTTGCCCGAGGGGCTTTTGCCAATATAGAAGTGCAGTGCCAGAAGAACAAAAGTTGGAGTCGAGCATCTCCAAAACGTGCAGCTCTGTAAACCACCCCTCATCTAGGGTTGGGACCTCAAAAGACTAGGTGGCGTAGGCATGAACTGGAAAGAAACCATACCTCATATGGATTACAGCCCTGCTTAGGATCATCTGAGTGGCGCAGAACATCTCAAGCCCTAAAACTGGAGCAAAGTGATCCTGAGTAGCTAACCTAGAGCCCTGACATCAGTAAGCACTTGGAAGCAGATTCTTCCCCAGTCAAGCCCCCAGATGAGAATGCAGCCCGGCTGACACCTTGAATGTAGCCTTGTAAGATCTTAAGGGAAAAAAAATCCAGTTAGGCCATCCCCAGACTCCTGACCCACGAAAACTATAAGAGAATAGAGGTGTTGTTTGATGCCACTAAGTGTGTGGTAATTTGTTACACATCAACTGATACCTACCTAATACAACACCCATGTTGACTAGTCACTGGATGCAAGCTGTCCCCAGGAAAAGGGCTTGATCTTGAACAAGGTCGTCTCTCCACCAGAGGCGATTCTTATAAAGGGCTGGCAGCTGAAGGCTGGTATCCAGCAGACTTCAAAGGCTGGGTGAACAAGTCCTTCAGATCTCAAAGGGGATTGAGGGAATGCAACACAGAATCCACATCAATCGTACCCATCCTTCAAATCTCATTCAGTAGTTTCCTGTAGCTGCCATAACAAACTACCATAGACCTGGCGGCTTAAAACAACAGAACTTTATCCTCTCATAGCTCTGGAGGCCAGAAGCCTGACATCAAGGTGCTGGACGGGCTACCTTCCCCTTGGAAGCTCTAGAGAAGAACCTCTTCCAGCTTCTAGTAGCTGCCTGGTACTCTGTATCTTTCCTTGGCTCGTGGCTTACTCCAATCTGTTTCCATCTTCACAAGGCATTCTTCTCTGTGTCTCTATAGATCTTCTCCTCTTCCGCTTCATAATGATACTTGTGATCCACCCCCCTAGCCAGACGTGACTTCACAGGCTGCCCCAGCCTGAATTTCTAGCCTCATATTCTCTATCCTTGGAAACTCCAGAATCTTTGGTTGGTACCTCCTCTGTGGCATTTTCCTCAGAACAACCTGTTTTATAGCCCTAATCTTGTAGACCCTCACCCTTACCATTATTAGACTCTGAGATCCAGGGAGGCAGCATGTGTTTCATGTTCAAGTTCCAACTCTCACTTACTAGTGTGTGACCTTGGACAAGCTCCTTTAAGCCACTCATTTAATATATATCTATTGAGTGCCTGCCATTTTCCAGACACAGGACCAGGCGCTAGGTAAGCAGCAGTGAAAAAAGCTTACCTAGTGGGACCTACATTCTAGAGAGAAAGACAAAAAGCCCCTTGTGGGACCTACATTCTAGAGAGAAAGACAAACAGCAAACAAGAGTGAGGTGTATCTTATATATTTACATACACTCTGGAGGCAAATGAAGCAGGGAGGCTGGGCTAGGAAGCATCGAGTGAGGTGCAATTTTAAATCGGGCTGTCAAGGAAGGTCTTACTGAGAACATGACAATTGAAGAGAAATCTCAGGGAGGTGATGAAGCCATTGGTCATGTGGTTATCAAAGAGAAAGTCATCCCAAGCTGAGGAGGGTAAGTGAGGAAGAAAAAGTAGGAGATGAAGTCAGGGTGTAAGGGGCAGAGTCTAGGTCATGAAGGGCCTTGGGGGACATGGTAAGAGCAGAGGGTTTTCCCTGGCCAGTAGCAGGAGAGGAATTCAGAGAGATTGGAAACCCTTGGAGGAATTTGGAACGCCGTTGCTGGCTTTGAAGATATAGGAAGGCACATGAGAAGTGTAGGCGACCTTTGGGAATGATCCCCCCCATCCAGCAGCCAGCAAGAAAACAGGGACCTTGGACCTACACCCAAAATTATCTGGATTCTGCCAACAACCTGAATGAGCTTAGAAGTGGATTCTCTCCCAAAACTTCTATATAAGAATCCATTCTGGCCGACACCTTGACTTTGGCCTTATGAGCCTCTAAGCGGCCGAGCCCTCCAGCCCTCAGCCAAGCCCTCCAGAGTCCCGACATACATAATTGTAAGATAACACATGAGTGTTGTTTTAAGCCAAGTCCGTGGTATTTTATTATGCAGCAATCGGGGACAGGAGGGGAAGCTTGCAGAGCAAGAGAGGACATTGGCTCGGGCCAAAATAGTAGCCATGGAGATGAACAGATGTAGTCAGATTCTAGATACATTTTGAAGATGTGAGAAAAAATTATTTTGGCCCAAGAATGGGAAGAATGGAGTTCCCATCGACCAAGACTGGGAAGATAAGGAAAGGAGCACTTTTAGGGAAGGGGGAGATCAGGAAGGCCGTTTAAGACATGAGTCTGAAATGCCTATTAAACAGATTGGTGGCGAGGCACCTGGATGGCTCAGTTGGTTAAACATCCGACTCTTGGTTTTGGCACAGGTCACGATCTCACAGCTCGTGTGATCGAGCCTCGTGTTGGGCTCTGCGCTCACAGTGTGGAGCCTGCTTGGGATTCTGTCTCTCTCCTCCTCTCTGCCCTCCCCGCCCACGCTCGCTCTCTCTCTCTCTCTCTCTCTCTCTCTCTCTCTCTCTCTCAAAATAAATAACCTTAAAAAATAGATACGTGGTGTCTAAAGCCATGAAGCGAAATGAGACCATCATGGGAATGAGTGTACCCCAAAAAGAGATCCAAAAACTGAGCCCCGGGGCACTGCAGTTAGGAGGTCAGGAAGATGAGTCAGCAAAGGAGAATAAGAAAGAGCAGCAGCTACTCAATTTCCCTGAGCCTCAGTTTCCTCATCCGTATAATGGGGGTACAAACAGTACCTACCTCGAGTCACTGAATTAAGGAACAGATTTTTCAATGCTTAGAACGGTGCCTGGAGCATGGAATGCATTCAGTAAATGTCAGCAAGTATTTGAGAGAGCAGAGGACATCTCTCATCCATCCCATCATCCTTGCCATTTCCACCGCCTCCTCTCCGTTCCACCTCAACCAGAGCCAAGTGCAGGGTTTTGCACACAATCATCACGAGATCAATATCTACTAAAATGATTTCAGTCTCCATCTTGGTATTCTAAAGCTAGGATGACTTGCTCGGGCTGAGCAAAATGAGCAAATCTGTATGGCCATCTGCAACTCATGATTTGGGGGAGCCAAAGGCGAGGAGGACGAGCGTCAGGAAACGATATCCTTCATTTTGGCCAGCAGCTTCTGTTGTTAAGTGAGGCACAGCCATCTTGACGACTCTAGGATAAATCCTCCCTAGATTTCCATTCTAAGTCAGTTATAAGTGGAAACAACATAATAACAGAGTGAAATCCAATTTTGTTGACAAGACAAGGCCACAGATATTTAGTTTTCAAATGAAGTATCCCCATGGGGTTTACTTGCTTTCTGTTTGGAGTCATTTCTTCAGACCCTCGAGGTATTTATAAACTCCCCACTCTGAAAAATACTGCCCGTGGCAGGTCATAATTCTTTGACATGTGCCTTGTGGTTTCCAACAGTGACCTGAACAATGGCTACTGGGAATACTTGTGCTTTTTCCTCTTAACTTCTCCTCTGAGACGTATTTACTGAAATACTTTATTGCCTCTGCATTGCGAATAATTTAAAACTGCAGTTAAGCCTATAGCGGTTAAGTAAAAGCATGCATCATTTGGATTGAATTTGTCGAGAAAGAATCAACTGTTCACTATCTGCCATGAAATTTGGGAAATTCTAGGCAATTAGCTCCTTGAAAAGAAAAACTGTTCTAATTTACTCAGCTTCACGGAAACGCGCTCAGAAATACTGTTCAAAGCTTCGACTTTTGCCTTCTGTGCTTTAAGGTAACCGCTTCAACATCAGCAAAATGTGTGAATTTAATTAATGGCATCGAAACAAAAGAAGCATTTCCAAAGCGCTCAAATCCATATGAGACCAATATGGTTGACTTGTTGATGTGGATTTAATTAGTGTCTTCAAGCATAACTCCAAAAGCCCCTTTTATCTAATCATCACGTTTATACAAACCATTAACACATAGCACTTGGTTTGAAATGTTTTGCTACATAATCCAAACTGTTGTCCTACCCTGGGAGAGCCTCTAATAAGCTCAATATGTTTCCACAGAGAAACTTTTGTATCCGTGTCAAGTAAGTTTAGGTTCCACTGTTGCACCGAAAGTAACTTAAAACCTGCCTTTAAGCATGGGGATA
The DNA here is from genome assembly GCF_007474595.2 of Lynx canadensis. Taxonomy (NCBI): domain Eukaryota; kingdom Metazoa; phylum Chordata; class Mammalia; order Carnivora; family Felidae; genus Lynx; species Lynx canadensis. Next base: position 110,325,144 of record NC_044321.2, on the reverse strand, counting down.
CCGAACTGATTTAGTGCATGTTGTGCCTCTCCATCACCTTCCGACGTGAAGCAAAGGAAGGAAATCAGATTGTGCTGGCCTAACCAGTCTCAGGAAGTCTCCTAGTGACTGACTGACTCCCAGGCCTCCACACTGCACGCAGGGACAATGACTGAAGAAGCCGCTTTGAGGGGCAATATTGACTTGACAGCTTTAGGCTAAGAAATATCGCTCCGGGTGCCCCCAGGAACAATTTCTCAGTAATAAGGACATCTATCTCCCAGCAACTCCTTTTCCCTATCTCCCGAAAAAGAGGTCTTAAAAGCAAAAGGGATTTTCATATGGTTTTCAATGACCACTGTATTGCTCTGCAGTCTCACGATCGGAAGGGGTGTATGTCAGTGGTGACTTAACTCTTTAGGGTAATGGGGTAGCAAGGCATCCTTTTGTAGGCTAGCCTGAGACCCTAGGGAAAACACAGGTTCGGAAGTTAGAACTGGGTTCAAATCCCAGCTCTGTCCTTACGTTCCAACCTTGTACATGTCACTTACATTTCTGCACATCAGCTTACCCATCTGGAGAGTGGGGACAATCACAGTACTGCCTCGTAGTAGTGCTAGGGCCACCGTCACAAAGAACCACCAACTGAGTGGCTTAAACAACAGAAATCTAGGATCTCACAGTTCGGGAGGCCAGAAGTCTTAACGTCAAGGCGTTGGCGAGTTTGGCTCCTTCTGAGGTCTATGAAGGAAGGTTCCAGACCTCTCCGCTTGCCTGGTAGTTGGTTGTCTTCTGGCTCACATAAGCACTTAATAAGAGGTAGGTGATACCAGGCACTGTGAATGTCCATACTTATTGATTTCACGGGCTTAAATGATCTGGGGTAGAGATGAAATTGGATAAATCTGAGAAGTGTATCCATACGCTATCCCTGGAGTCCATTTCCCTCAACAAGTAGAGATAGTCAAGGTGGAAAAAAAGCTGAACAATTGCAAATAAGTTGCAAAGGAGGCCAAACTAGGGCACTGCGCTAGCATGAGAGTAAATTGGCCCTTAGGTGGTAGGAAATGGTAAAAATTCCTCATCGGACAGAGAGACTGCAAACATCAACCGTCAGCTCATTGAGCAATCTTGGGACAGGGTAAGATACTTTGAAGGAAACTTCAGTTTCAAAACAGACAAGTATTTTAACACTGGACTAATCAAAACCCCAGAACGACAAGGCTAGAGCCCTTAGGCCCATGGACTATTTTTGGGAAGACTGAAGTTCGGGTGCAATTTGAAACATTCCCAACAGCCAGGGTAACAAGTGGTCCTGCAACAGTGGGTTTGTCAGATTACTTTTTCAAAGTGGCACCTGGCTGGCTCGGTCGGTACAGCCTGCAACGCGGGATCTCCAGGTTGTGAGTTCGAGTCCCACGATGGATGCAAAGATTCCCTAAAATAAAATGTGTGTTCCTAAAAGACATATGGCCTGATCAGAAAGAAATGCAATGGAATTTCTCATACATTCCCTTGTACACATATGCTTTGGGCAGAGAAAATAGTTCCAAGGAGATGGGGGACAGGGAGGGGGGAAGGACCACAGACATAGTCAATTCTGATTCTACAGCAGAGAAAGAAAGGAACTACGTGGCAGAAAGAATATAAAGCTCTGAGTAAAGAGAACTGGCTTCTGGACCTAGACTTGCTACTAACTAGCCATGTCATCTGTAAATCACTTCTCCCTGGGCCTTAGTAAAACAAAGGGCTTGGCCTGGATCATTGCTACACTTCCGTGTTTTGGTTGACAACTGTTTTACACAATAGAGTAATTAATAATACACTCAAAACCATTGGTAGTGATTCTGGAAACTGCAGACCTCCCAGTGTGGTTACATTTTTCCATAACCTCTATGTACCACCAAAATCACCAAAATGTGTTTAAAGTTTCAGAAGGTATTCCTTCTTGGTATGCCCGGGTGGCTCAGTCGGTTAAGCACCCAACTCTTGATTTCAGCTCAGGTCATGATCTCACAGTTTGTGGGATGGAGCCTGTTATCGGGCTCTGTGCTGCCAGCCCCAGGGCCTGCTTGGGATTCTCTCTCTCCACCTCTTTCCGCCCCTCTCCCACTCATGTATGCGCTCTCTCTCTGAAAATAAGTAAATAAACTTTTAAAAACTAATAGAATTATTTTTAAAAGAAGGTATTCCTTCTTGAAAACCTTTGCCAACTGCCATTTTCTTTCACATGGCAGAGGTCCCATTCTCTTCCTATGTATTTCACCTTAGTAAATGGCACCAGCTTCCACTCCATTCTTCATGCCAGCAATCTAGGTGATATCCTGTATTCCTCCCTCTATTTAAACCTCACAGTCAATGAACTACCAATTCTCATCCATTCGGTTTCCTAAATATTTCTCAGATCCATTCGCTTCTGTCGGCTCCACTGCCACTAACCTAGCCCGAGCCACTAACCTAGTCTAAGACATACTATCTGCACTGTGACAATAATCTTCTACATCAATCTCCCCACTTCTGCCTATGCCTACCCTTTCCAGTCCATCTTCCACAGAACAGCCCAAGGGATCTTTTTCTCCCAAGTTTTCAAAACACTTGGTTTATTCTGAAAAAAAAAAAAAAAAAAAAAAAAAAAAAGGCACTTCAAATATCTCTTCCACTAGGACGCACAATCCTGGAGATGAGGAGCTGGGTCTTCCACACTTTTCTACCGTTAGTACTCATTATGGTTGGCACTTAAAAATATTAAGTTAGCATAATAGTCCCTAGACCATCCATGTTGTTGCAGATGGAAAAATCTCATTCTTTTTTTTTTTTTATGGCGGAGTAATATTCCCTTGTAGACATACGCCACTTTTTCTTTATCCACTCATCTATCCATGAAGCCTTGCGCTGCTTCCATACCTTGGCTATCGTAAACAGTGCTGTAATGAACATAGGGGTGCATGAGATCTTGCCATGTGCAACAACATGGATGGATCGAGGGGGTATAATGCAAAGTGAGATAAGTCAGAGAAAGACAAATACCATAGGACTTCACTCATATGCGGACTTTTAAGAAACAAGACAGGAAAAAAAAAGAGATCCATTTCAAAAACCAGCCTCTTAAATACAAAGAACACACTAGTCATTGCCAGAAGGGAGGTGGGGGGATGGGTGAAATAGATAAAGAGGATTAAGAGCACACCTATTGAATCCTGCACACCTAGAAAACTGATCTGAGGATTAACACAACAATCTGCACAACCTGAACTCAGCAGGTATGTTGGCGTGGAGAGGTGAACTGGGGGAGAGAGAAGCCGTGGAGGGCAGGGAGCTGTTTTCGCCTGCAGAGAGAGGATGGAGACAGGAGGAGAGTACAGGAAAAGCACCCCCCCTCAAAAGCATCTGGAGAGAAAGTGGAAAAGTAGAAACAGCCACAGGGACTGAACTAAAAAGGGAGAAAGGAGAAAGGAGAGGGCTTAAATTCCACTAAGATTCTATAAACAGGGGGAGCACAGAGTCTGAAACTCCGCAGCTCGATACCTGGTGGTGCTCTGGTGAGAAGGGTGAATCCCCAGGAGCAGCGTAAAGTCCGGAGGTCTTTGGGCCACACAGGGAGAGGTGGTTCCCCTGCTGGGAAGATACCTGGTAGAGGCTATGTGGATCCCCCAAGGGCGAGGGCCCCAGTGGGCCCGGGAGAACAACCACATTCACTGCTGCTGGAACAAGGTCGTTAAGGGTGAAGCTTGGTGCCAGATGTGTGTTGTGATTTTCCATAATCCCTCAAATGCTGCTGCTACACGATCGTGTGATCTTTCTCTGGGGCGGGATGGCACCCGGCCGCAGGCTCTGGGCATCGGCAGCAGTGGTCCCACGAACGTTCATGGGTGTGGCCGGCACCCAGCCATTGCTTGGTGAGACCCTCCCCCAGAAGGTGTGAGCAGGTCAAAGCCACCATCCCTCAGAAGTGAGGGAATGGGAAACACAGCCACATCTGAGATTAAACGCAGGAGGGAGGTGCCATCAGGCAACCTGACGGCTCAGTCACAGACAGTGTAAAAGTGGGAAGTGGATGGAAGCCGGAGACAAAGGACGGACTTGCAATTGTTCATCTGGGAGAACAGAGTTCCGATACTAAAGACTAGTTAGCTGGGTGATGCCATTTTCACCACTCCTGTGAATGCGCATATGCACCTACAAGCGCCACAACAATCCACCCCAGTCAGCCAAGCAGCACCATCTAGTGGAGAACAGAGCCATTATACTAAGTCCCACCCAACCGAGCCAACCTCGCTCTTCAGGAACACCACAAGTCTCTCTGACTGCTTAGTTTATGGACTATAAATTGCTTCAGAGTTTGACTTCTAGGGGAAAACGATGTAATTTCAATCATATTTCAATCCGTTTGCTGGTCTATCTATTCAATTTTCTTTTTTTCCCCCCTCTTTTTCATTTCTTTTCGTTTTCTTGAATAAAGAAAAAATTTATTTTTATTTTTAATTTTTATTAAAAATGTTTCTTTAATTTTTTCCTACTATACCTTTTTGCAAATTTTTCAAATTCTATTTTACTTCCATTTCATTTTATTCTATTTCATCGTATTCATTTTTTCAAATTTTCAAATGTTTTCTTTTTCTTCTTTTTCTTTTTTCTCTTTTTTTCCCCTTTTTTTCCCTAATCTATCAAGCTCCTTTCAACAACCAGACAAAAACCTAGGATCTAGCATCATTTGATGTTTTTTCTGTGTGTGTGTTGTTTTCAATTTTTTAATTTTAATTTTTTTTTACCTTATTGCTTTTCGTCCTTCAAAATGATGAAACAAAGGAATCAACCCCAGAAGAAAGAGCAGGAAGAAACAACAGCCAGGGACCTAACTAACACAGATACAAGCAAGATGTCTGAACCAGAATTTAGAATCACGATAATAAGAATATTAGCTGGAGTCAAAAACAGATTAGAATCCCTTTCTGTGGAGAGAAAAGAAGTAAAATCTAGTTGGAATGGAATAATAAATGGTATAACTGAGCTGCAATCTGGAATCGATGCCACGCGGCAAGGATGGATGTGACAAAGCAGAAAATCAGCAATATAGAGGACAAAGTTACGGAGAATAATGAAGCAGAAAAAAAGAGCGAGACTAAGGCAAAAGAGCACGATTTAAGAATTAGAGAAGTCAGTGATTCATTAAAAAAGAACATCAAAATCATAGGGATCCCAAAAGATGAAGAGAGAGAAAAGGGGATAGAAGGGTTATGTGAGCAAATCATAGCAGAAAACTTTCCTAACCTGGGGAAAGACACAGACATCAAAATCCAGGAAGCACAGAGGACTCCCATAAGATTCAACAAAAACCATCAGCAAGGTATAGCATAGTCAAATTCACAAAATACTCAGGCAAGGAGAGAATCATGAAAGCAGCAAGGGAAAAACAGTCCTTAACCTACAAGAGAAGACAGATCAGGTTTGTAGCAGACCTTTCCACAGAAACTTGGCAGCCCAGAAAGGAGTGGCAGGATATAGTCAATGTGCTGAATCAGAAAAATATGCAGCCAAGAATTCTTTATCCAGCAAGGCTGTCATTCAAAATAGAAGGAGATTAAAAGTTTCCCAAACAAAAATTAAAGAAGCTCGTGACCACTAAACCAGCCCTGCAAAAAATTTTAAGGGGGGCTCTCTGAGGGAGTAAAAGATGAAAAAAAAAAAGACCAAAAGCAGTAAAGACTAGAAAGGACCAGAGACCACCACCAGAAACCCTAACTCTACAAGAAACATAGTGGCAATAAATTCATATCTTTCAGTACTCACTCTCAATGTCAATGGACTAAACGCTCCAATCAAAAGACATAGGGTAACAGAATGGATAAGAAAACAAGATCTATCTATATGCTGTTTACCAGAGACCTACTTTAGATCTAAAGATACCTTCAGATTGAAAGTAAGGGGATGGAGAACCATCTATAATGCTAACGATTGACAAAAGCAAGCTGAAGTAGCCATACTTATGTCAAACAATCTAGACTTTAAAATAAAGACTGTAACAAGAAGTGAAGAAGGGCATTATATCATAATCAAGGGGTCTATCCACCAAGAAGACCTAACAATTGTAAACATTTATGCTCCAAATGTGGAGCACCCGAAATATAAATCAATTAATCACAAACATAAAGAAATTCAGTAATAATAATACCATAATAGTAGGGGATTTCAAAACCCCACTTACAACAATGGACAGATCATCTAAACAGAAAATCAACAAGGAAACAATGGCTTTGAATGACACACTGGACCAGACAGACTTAACAGATATATTCAGAACATTTCATCCTAAAGCAGCAGAATATACATTCTTCTCCAGTGCACATAGAACATTCTCCAGAGTATATCACATACTGGGTCACAAAACAGCCCTCAACAAGTACAAAAAGATCGAGATCATACTGTGCATATTTTCACACCACAGTGCTGTGAAATTTGAAATCAACCACAAGAAAATATTTGGAAATATAACAAATACTTGGAGACTAAAGAACATCCTACTAAAGAATGAATGGGCTAACCAAGAAGTTAAAGAGGAAATTGAAAAGTTCATGGAAGCCAATGAAAATGATAACACCATAGTCCAAAATTTCTGAGACGCAGAAGGCAGTCATAAGAGGGATTTATAGCAATCCAGGCCTTCCTAAAGAAGGAAGAAAGGTCTCAGATACACTACCTAACCTTATACCTTAAAGAGCTGGAAAAAAACAGCAGAGAAAATCCAAAACCAGCAGAAGACAAGAGATAATAAAGATTAAAGCAGAAATCGATGCTATCAAAACCTAAAACAACAACAACAACAACAACAACAGAACAGATCAATGAAACCATAAGCTGGTTCTTTGAAAGAATTAACAAAACTGATAAACCACTAGCCAGTTTGATCAAAAAGAAAAAGGACCCAATTATATGCCAATAAAATGGCCAATCTGGAAAAAAAAAATGGACAAATTCCTAGAAACATATAAACTACCAAAACTGAAACAGGAAGATATAGAAAATTTGAACAGACCATAACCAGTAAAGAAATCAAATTAGTAACCAAAAATCTCCCAAAAAACAAGAGTCCAGGGCCAGATGACTTTCCAGGGGAATTCTACCAAACATTTAAGAGTTAACACCTACTCTCTTGAAACTGTTCCAAAAAATAGAAGTGGAAGGAAAACTTCCCAACTCTTTCTATGCAGCCAGCATTACCTTGATTCCAAAACCAGACAAAGACCCCACTAAAAAGGAGAACTATAGACCGATTTTTCCTGATGAACATGGATACAAAAATCCTCAACAAGATATCAGCCAACCGGATCCAGCAATACATTTAAAAAAAATATTCACCACGACCAAGTGGGATTTATACCTGGGATGCAGGGCTGGTTCAGTATCTACAAAACAATCAACGTGATTACCACATCAATAAAAGAAAGGACAAGAACCACATGATCCTCTCAATAGATACAGAGAAAGCATTTGATAAGATACAGCATCATTTCTTGATAAAAACCTTCAAGAAAGTGGGGATAGAAGGATCATACCTCGAGAACATAAAAGCCATATATGAAAGACCCAACACTAATATCCTCCTCAATGGGGAAAAACTGAGAGCTTTCCCCCTAAGGTCAGGAAGAAAACAGAGATGTCCACTCTCACCACTGTTATTCAACAGAGTATTGGAAGCCTTAGCCTCAGCCATCAGGCAAGACATACCTAACCAATCCAAATCGGCCAGGAGGAGGTCAAACTTTCACTCTTCACGGATGACATGATACTCTATATGGAAACACCCAAAGATTCCACCAAAATCTGCTAGAACTGATCCATGAATTCAGCAAAGTCACAGGATATAAAATCAATGCACAGAAATCGGTTGCATTCCTATACACCAATAATGAAGCAACAGAAGGAGAAATAAAGGAATCGGTCCCATTTACAATTGCACCAAAAACCATAAAATACCTAGGAATAGATCTAACCAAAGTGGTGAAAAAATCTATACATTGAAAACTATGGAAAGAAACTTATGAAAGAAATGGAAGACGACACAAAAAATGGAAAAAGATTCCATGCTCCTGGATAGGAAGAACAAATATTGTTAAAATGGCAATACTACCCAAAGCAATCTACATATTCAATGCAATCCCTATCAAAATAACACCAGCATCCTTCACAGAGCTAAAACAAACAATCCTAAAATTTATATGGAACCAGAAAAAACCCTGAATAGCCAAAGCAATCTTGAAAAAGAAAACCAAAGCAGGAGGCATCACAATCCCAGACTTCAAGCTATACTACAAAGCTGCAATCATCAAGACAGTATGGTACTGGCACAAAAACAGACACTCAGATCAATAGAACAGAGAACCCAGAAATGGACCCACAAATGTATGGCCAACTCATCTTTGACAAAGCAGGAAAGAATATCCAATGGAATAAAGACAGTCTCTTCAGCAACTGGTGCTGGGAAAACTGGACAGCAACATGCAGAAGAATGAACCTGGACCACTTTCTTACACCAGACACAAAAATAAACTCAAAATGGATGAAAGACCTAAATGTAAGACGGGAAGCCATCAAAACCCTCGAGGAGAAAGCAGGCAAAAACTTCTTTGACCTTGGCTGCAGCAACTTCTTACTCAACACATCTCTGGAGGCAAGAGAAACAAAAGCAAAAACGAACTACAGGGACCTCATCAAAATAAAAAGCTTCTGCACAGCGAAGGAAACAATCAGCAAAACTAAAAGGCAACCAATGGAATGGGAGAAAATATTTGCAAACGACATATCAGATAAAGGATTAGTATCCAAAATCTATAAAGAACTTATCAAACTCAACACCCAAAAAACAAATAATCCAGTGAAGAAATGGGCAGAAGACATGAATAGACACTTCTCCAAGGAAGACATCCAGATGGCCAACCAACACATGAAAAAATGCTCAACATCACTCGTCATCAGGGAAATACAAATCAAAACCACAATGAGATACCACCTCACACCTGTCAGAATGACTAATATTAACAACTCAGGCAACAACAGATGTTGGCGAGGATGTGGAGAAAGAGGATCTCTTTTGCCCTGCTGGTGGGAATGCAAACTGGTGCAGCCATTCTGGAAAACCAGATGGAGGTTCCTCAAAAAACTAAAAATAGAACTACCCTACAACCCAGCAATTGCACTACTAGGTATTTATCTAAGGGGTATAGGTGTGCTATTTTGAAGGGACACATGCACCCCAATGTTTATAGCAGCGCTATCAACAATAGCCAATGTATGGAAAGAGCCCAAATGCCCATCGATGGATGAATGGATAAAGAAGATGTGGTATATATGTATGTGTGTGTATACACACTGGAGTATTACTGGAGTATTACACACACTGGAGTATTACTCAGCAATCAAAAAGAACGAAATCTTGCCATTTGCAACTACGTGAATGGAACTGGAGGGTATTATGCTAAGTGAAATTAGTCAGAGAAAGACAAATATCATATGACTTCACTCATATGAGGACTTTAAGAGTGAAAACCGATGAACATAAGGGAAAAGAAACAAAAATAATATAAAAACAGGGAGGGGACAAAACAGAAGAGACTCTTAAATATGGAGAACAAACAGAGGGTCGCTGGAGGGGTTGGGGGAGTGGGGATGGGCTAAATGGGGGAGGGGCACTAAGGAATCTACTCCTGAAATCATTGTTGTACTATATAGTAACTTGGATGTAAATTAAAAAAATAAATTAAATTTTAAAAAAAGAGTATTCCTATTGAGATGAGCACTGAGAAATGTATAGACTTGTTGAATCACTATATTGTACACCTGAAACTAATATAACACTGTTATACTTCAATAAAAAAATAAAATTAAATTTAAAAATACATTAAGTTGAAACGAATTGAACTAAATTTTAATAAAGAATATTATCAAAATCACAAGCATATTATCCCAACTTTTATAAATATTTACATGTGCATATCTGAATATGTATTCATATTATATAAACATACTAAAATATTAAGGATAATTTATGCAGTGAGTTGAAGTTATGAGTTACATCAGGTTTACTCTGTAACTCTTCGTTGTTTTGTACTCTTTTAAGTAGGCTCCACACCCAATGTGGGGCTTGAACTCAGGATCCCGAGATCAAAAGTCCCATGCTCCACCAACTGAGCCAGCCAGGTGCCCCTCTTCTTTGTTTTGCAAATCTTCTTTTTCTAAACAGCTTTATGGATATAAAACTCATATACCAAAAAACCTGCTTATATTTAATGTATACTATTTGATGAGCTAGACATACGCATACACCCATGAAACCATCACCACAATCAAGGCAATAAGCATATCCATCACCTCCGAAAGTTTCCTTGTGTCCCTTTGCTTGTGTCTGTGTGCGTTAAGAACACTACAACATTTAACATGCAAATCAGATATGACCTCCCTGCCCAAAACTTTCCAATGGCTGGGGTGCCTGTGTGGCTCAGCTCAGTTGGTTGAGTGTCCAACTCTTGTTTTTGGATCAAGTCATGATCTCGCAGTTCAGGGGTTTGAGCCCCACGTCTGGCTGTGCGCTGGCAGCATGGAACGTGCTTGGGATTCTCTCGCTCTCTCCCTCTCTCTCTCCTCCCCCTTCCCTCTCAGAATGAATAAATAAATAATTCTCTCCCCTGGCTTTCCTCTGTACTTAGAATAAAATCCAAAGTCTGTTACTCAGATTTCTGTTTCCTCAGTTGTCCAAAACCCTATCATCTCTCACCTGGGCCTGTTTCTCCTACTTCCCCACCTCCTGCCTCACAATTCATTCTCTATGCAGAGTCAATGGCCTTTTCAAAATGCACAATAAATGTGTCAATCTGATGATGAAAATCTTTTGACGGCCCTCTATCACCTACTGGATTAAGTCTCAACTCAGTCTGGTACTTAAGCACTTCGCCTTCTCTGCGAAACCTTCCCTACTTCTCTCCTGTTCTGTTCCCACAGTACTTTGAATTTTGTTTTCAACGTTTATTTATTTTTTTGGGGACAGAGAGAGACAGAGCATGAACGGGGGAGGGGCAGAGAGAGAGGGAGACACAGAATCGGAAACAGGCTCCAGGCTCGGAGCCATCAGCCCAGAGCCCGACGCGGGGCTCGAACTCACGGACCGCGAGATCGTGACCTGGCTGAAGTCGGACGCTTAACCGACTGCGCCACCCAGGCGCCCCAATTCCCACAGTACTTTGTAATCCCCCCACATACTTATTTATAAATAGAAATATGAAATCTACAAATATAATTCATATTAATAGATCACATAATGCTCTTATGTATTTCATATTTTGTAAATTATTATTATAATAGAATATGATATCTAGCCTATAGTACTCAAATCAGGTGTTTGTGTGCCTGTCTCTGCCACTAAAGCGCAAGCTCTTGGAGGTAGAGAATGTTTCTGTTTCTGTCTTTTCTCACAGCTTGAGACCACTGCCCAATACACGTTTGGATTCCTAGCACCTAGCACCGCATTTAGCATACCGTACTAACCTGCAAATATTTGTTAAAGCAATACATTCACCAGATGCAGTGTCACAACATGTAGAATTCGGAGTTGAATAGACTTGGATTTAATTTCCAGTTCTAGCAGTTATCTACAAGCTCTTTGACCTCTCCGAGCCTTGGTTTCTCATCTGGCAACTGGAATAGGAATGCCTACCTCCCTGTATTATTGTGAGAATCAAATAAGATAAATACATAAGCAATCACTAAATACAGAAGCTTTCCACAAGTGAGACATAAATATAAACAAATACGCAGTATGACGTAAGGCATGAGAAATTCCTAGTACAATGCGTAGCATATAGCAAGTGCTCAATGATACTAAGCTCCCCTTATTACATTAGAAGATGAGGCTGCCGCCAGTCACCCTACTTGTCCGTGCACCTGTGTGTGTCTGTGTGTGTGTGAAGTGATTGATGGTGACCAAACAGCCCTAGCCACACCTATCACCCCTGATCACACTCTCTTAGACCTGCAGTTTATCATCCATCTAAAAACATTCCACGTTGCCACATGCCAGAGTTTAAGAGAGCCTTACAGCGTACCCAAGATGATGGTCAAGGGGAGGAACCATACACATCCCAGACCGCCTGGGAGAGTCTCGGGGTATATTTGTTGTCCAGCATAATTACGAACAGTGTCTTCTTTCACTTTCAAAGGTATTCTACTTTGACCAACAAATTAGATTATGGTCATCCTAATGAAGGTTACACTTACTACTCAAGTTATTTGTTTCCAGTGGGGAGAAGGAAAAAATCCTAAGTGAAAGTCTTACTAGTCTCTTTTCAACAGTAAAATTGTTTGTGGTTCCACATGGCACATGGAAGCAGACCATCAGGGAAATTAAGAGCGGTACAAGCAGCCTTGCATCACGGCCCCTGGGTTCATTTACATTAGGATCTATTCTGCACCAGCATCTGCTCCCGTGACAGCAGAAGCAGGATAAGTTCCCGGGCCCAGAGGGCATTCTGTTTGGAGCTTTACCACCTGCACTCTTTCTGGCCACCAGCCACATGGCAGGGCAGTGCCTACAGCCACAACCTGGGCAGATGGTCCCTGATCCCCAGGTCTCTCCTGGACTACAGTGTTAAGGAGGCAACTTTCTTCTGCAGCGTCTGCCCCCAGCTACCTAGGAGCTTTCAGCTAAGGCTCCAACCACTCCTAGCTATCCCTGGGACTTTCAGGGGCAGGGACAAGAAAGAACCAAGGGCCACACACCATGCTGGCTGACTTAACTATATCTACTTAACCTCTTCTTAAACTGACTGAGCCTGGCTTTGGCAATGGTTTGATATGGTCCATTAAAAAGCATTCTGCCAGTCAGATGAGGCCACAGATATTCACATCTGCTGGTTTGGTCCCTATCAAAGCTGTTTGGCCATTGTGGTTGTAGGCAAAATGTCAGTGTCAGCTATTCCCAGTCAGAAGGAATATTCTGTGCACGATGATCTCAGCCACGATGAACTCTGCTTGATTTATGCCCATTCTGCGCCCAGCAAAGTGAGGGAGACAAAGAGTCAGAAGCCATGGCTCTTTCTCTCTGGATCTCAAATTCCCACCCAGAAAAGCAGAGGTCAAACACACAGGATAACCTACTCGAATCGGGGAAGGGCTGAATCCCATTCACTGAATTCTATGAATCACTTATACTGGGCAGTAGGGGCACAGTGGTACCTAACACGAGCACCACTCCTGCCCTCACGGCATTTATGAGCAAGTGGGGAAGCCAGACATTAAAACTGTGGTTTTAAAATGCATTGAAGGGGCGCCTGGGTGGCGCAGTCGGTTAAGCGTCCGACTTCAGCCAGGTCGCGATCTCGAGGTCCGTGAGTTCGAGCCCCGCGTCGGGCTCTGGGCTGATGGCTCGGAGCCTGGAGCCTGCTTCCGATTCTGTGTCTCCCTCTCTCTCTGCCCCTCCCCCGTTCATGCTCTGCCTCTTTCTGTCCCAAAAATAAATAAACATTGAAAAAAAAATTTTTTTTAAAAATAAAATGCATTGAAGGTTAGAATAACAACAGAAGTATATTTTTAAAAAGGGCTTAATATGGTCTGGGATGGGAAGGGGGACCCTTAAGGACTGACTCCTGGAGGAAGTGAGGGCTCAGAGGAGGCAGATACTACAAAAGCTGTGAGAGCAAGGCAGGCCCTCGAGAGCAAATTTGGGGGTCCTCAATTCCAACTGTGTTCTCCCTCTGTTCCCGATGTGAAAACCTCCTGCCAGACCAAGGCAGGTAGGACAGTTACTAGTCAGAGTCAGCCACAGGGAAAATGAGGGGGGCTTAAATGAGATGAAGTGGTCAAGGAGAACCTCTCTGAGGAAGCAGCAATTAAAGAATGTTCTAGGAAAGAGCTGCCATGAAGGCTCCGAAGTGAAAAATAGGTTGAGGAAATGTAGCTAGAGCAAGGGGAATGGTAGGGAGGCCATCATGAGATAAGGCTAAAGAGAGTAGGCAAATCATGAGGTCCTTGTTGGCCATAGACGTTTGTCCTTTATCCTAAAAACAATAGGAAGATTTAAGGGGAGCTTTAAGGAGGAGAGGAGAGGGATGATTTCATTGTGTTTCAAAAAGGCCACAGCGGCTACAGGAGGGAATATGATTTGGATAAGCGCCAAGGCAGAGGCAGGGATCCCAGTTAGGAAGCTATCACAGTCGTCCAAGTGAGAGAAGGGCATGTTTGGATCATGGTACTAACAGAAGTAGAAGTAAGAAATAAAAATAAATTTTGGAGGTAAAACCGACAGGACTTAACAACAGATGAATATCTGTGAGTGTGTATTGTGTCTATAAACATGTCTGGGGAAAATAACCACCAAAATGTTAGCAGGGACTATCTCTGGATGGGAACGATTAATAACGGATTGTATTTTCTTCTTTGTGATTGTGTTTTAAAATGTGCACAATGAACATGGACTACTTTTGTAATAGGAGGAAAAAGGCAATAGAGTTATTCCAGTTTTTTTTTTTAATCCCAAAGGTAGGTGACATCAGAACTTAACCATCGACAGGAGCGTGCCTCTTGCTATGCTGATCTAAAGTATGTGAATACCTCCTGGGAAACTGCCTTCAGGACCTTCAGCCCAACCTTCCAATCTCCCCAATGACTGCACATCTTCATCCTGTGAGGATGGGTTTAAGTTTTTCCAAACAGTCATAAGTTATTTGGAACCAGATCTGTTGGGGCCTGGGGGGTGAGGTGGTGAGGGGGCCAGCGGTGGAAAGCTAAGTGACACTATTTTAGTTAAAACCACCACCACCTGTGACTCCAAAGTAATGACCTGGTTCTCTTGTTTGGTTCATAAACTGGCCTGAAAAACAGATCCCAAAGGAAGCTTGCTTCTCTCCAGCTTTTGAGGAATGAAAGTATCCTTACATGCAGCTTATACAGCTTCCCAAGCTTAAAAGTCAAAAATCAATCTCGTGACCTGTCATTCCTTATACATTACAGGAAAACTCTCGCTTCTGAACACTAATAGGAAATTCATCCCCCCCCCATCCCATTCCTCCAACCAAAGGTCTATGTTTTAAGCACGGCCCCCATATGGCATTAGTTTAATGTTCAGTGATGATATCCGGAAGTGTCATGAACGACATGAATCAGAAACAGAAGAGAGAGGCCTCTGCTGGGAAAACAGAAGACCAAAACACTTCCGGCACAGAAAACTATAGCCTATTCCATGATCAAAGGATAATGCAGAAAAGCGATTGGAAAAAAATTATTACAAAGCATTTGTTACGGCTGTTTTTTTCCCCCAATTCCTTCACTTCAAACGCTAATGCTAATACCAGCCAATCGGATGTGATTTTTCAATCACAGGTGACAGCTACTTTGGTTCTAAAAGAACAATAATAATAAAAAGTCATTTAACTTTTCCACCAATTTATTTTAAATTCTCTACAACTTAGCTCTTGTCAGTGACATATTGGATGACTCTTGGTATTTTATGGTGATACATAAAAATAATGTAATTATAAATGTGCCATTTGCAGAATAAAGTCAGTGTCTTGGGGAAAATTGCTATTGTAATTGGCTGCAATAACTATACTGAGTCTAAGGACCTGAAATATGTGACTATAATGCAGAAAACTAAGGAAAGTTAAAATAATGACTTCAGGGCTAAAATACCTAACTTTCCGCAGGATCTTGGTGTCTGGGTGATCCCCATCAGATCTAGGCCTAGAAAGGAAAGACGCTTGTCTGCCTGACCCTCTCACCTGTTGCTTGAAAATGATCAAGAGCCAGGATGCCACCTGGCACTCACCTAAGACTATGGCTATGCCTACCGAAGCTCCGCAGAACAGTAAAAGACAAGCCCCCCCCCCCCCCGTCTTGCCGACTATTTGAACAGATTTTTCATTTCAACTCTTTATTACCTGTCCCAATGGAGGGGAAATTTTTACCGCCTTTCCCTCTTCAGAGGAAAAGATAGGCTCTCATGGTCTGCCTCCAGATACATCTTCCAAAATGCAGGTCTGATCATGCCACCCTCCCACCCACCGCATGCCCTACCCCCACTCAAATGCCTCTTGGTGCCCCACATTGTCTGCAAAATAAAATATCTTAGCCTGACGCCCATCGCCTTCTACCATCTGGTTCCCAGTCAACATTGCCAACCTTACTTCCAATACACAGCACCCCCTTCACATACTCTACATTCAAGGTAAATTTAAGTAATTCTTATTCTTCTTAAAACCCTGGGTTTTCCTGCCTCAATACTCTCAACACTCAATAAATACTCTTCTCTCCAGCCCAGTTCCGTACTGTTAAATCCAACGGTCCATTTTCAACAACTCCATTTACAATTTCATCTAAAAGAATAAAATACCTAAGAATAAACTTAACCAAACAAGTGAAAGACCTATACTCCGAAAACTATAAAATATTGATAAAAGAACTTGAAGATGACAAAAAATGCTCACGGATTAGAAGAATATTGTTAAAATATCCATACTACCCACAGCAACCTACAGATTCAATGCAATCTCTATCAAAATACCAACAGCATTTTTCACAAAACTAGAGCAAATAATACTAAACTTCGTATGGAACCACACACACACAAAAAGAAAGAACCAAAGCAATCTTGGGAAAGGAAAAACCGGAGGGACCACAATTCCAGATTTCAAGATATATGACAAAACTGTAGTAATCAACAACAGTATGGTATTGGCACAAAAGTAGACACATAGATCAAATGAACAGAAAGAAACCCATGTTCGTATGGTCAATACATCTACAACAAAGGAGGCACGAATATACACTGGGGAAATTTCTCTTCAATAAATGGTGCTGGGAAAACTGGACAGCTACATGTAAAAGAATGAAATTGAACCACGTTCTTTTTTTAAGTTTTCATCCAAATTCCAGTCAGTTTAACATACAGTGTAATATTCGTTTCACAGGTATAATATGGTGATTCAGAAACTGGACCACTTCCTAACACCACACACAAAAATAAATTCAAAATAATAAAAGGCCTAAATGTGAGACCTGAAACCATAAAATTCCTAGAAGAGAACACAGACAGTCATTTCTTTGACATTTGCCATGGAAGTATTTTCCTAGATAGCAAGGGAAACAAAAGCCAAAATAAACTATTGGGACTACAGCAAAATAAAAAGCTTTTGCACAGCGAAGGAAACCATCAACAACAACAACAGCAACAAAAAGGTAACCTAGTGAATGGGAGAAGATATTTGCAAATGATAAAATGATATATCTAATAAGGGGTTAATATCCAAAATATATAAAGAACTTATACAACTCAACACAAACATACATAAAACAAACAATTCAACTTAAAAATGGGCACAGGACCTGAAGACATGTTTTTCCAAGGAAGACATACAAGTGGCCAACAAACACATGAAAAGATGCTCAACATCACTCATCACCAGGGAAATGCAAATCAAAACAATGAGATCTCACCTCACCCTTGTCAGAATGGCTAAAAATCCACACAAGAAATAACAAGTGTTGGCGAGAATGTGGAGAAAAAGGAACCCTCCTGCGCTGTTGGTGGGAATGTAAATTGGTGCGGTCACTGTGGAAAACAGTATGGAAGTCCCTCAAAAAATTAAAAATAGAAATACCACGTGATCCAATAATTCCACTACTGGGTATTTACCCAAAGAAAATGAAAACACTAATTTGGAAAGATATATGCACCCCTATATTTACTGGAGCACTACTTACAATGGGCAACATATAGACGCAGTGTAAGTGCCCACCCATAGATGAATGGATAAGAAAGGAATATTACGCAGCCATAATAAAGGACGGGGCCGTGCCATTTGCCATGCATGCCATGGATGGACCTAAAGGGTATTATGTTAAGTGAAATAAGTCACATTGAGAAAGAAATACTATATGAGTTCGTTCATATGTGGAATCTAAAAAAAAACAAACAAAAAACAGAATCAGACTTATAAACACAGAGAGCTGATGGTTGCCAGGGGTCTGGAGGGTGCAGGGATGGGAAACATGGATGAAGGGGGGTGGGAGATACAGGCTTCCCGTTGTTGAATGAGTAAGTCACAGGGATGAAAGGCACAGCACAGGGAATATAGTCAATGATACTGTGATAGTGCTGTAAGGGGACAGATGGGAGCTACACTTGGGGTGAGCCCAGGGTAATGTATAAACTTGTGGAATCACTAGGTTGTATACCTAACACCAATGTAACCCCGTGTGTCAACTCAAAAAAAATAAATTTGGAGCGCCTGGGTGGCTCAGTCGGTTGAGCATCCGACTTCGGCTCGGGTCACGATCTCACAGCTCATGAGTTCGAGCCCTGCGTCGGGCTCTGTGCTGACAGCTCAGAGACTGGAGCCTGCTTCGGATTCTGTGTCTCCCTCTCTCTCTGCCCCTAACCCACTCGCATTCTGTGTCTCTCTCAAAAATAAATAAACATTTTTTAAAAATAAATTAAAAGGTAAACAATCATTTAATCCAATAGTCAATTTTTGGTCCTCAACATCTTAATTTCCCGGCAGCATTTGACCCAACTCCCTCTTTCTTGAAATCCTCTCCTCTTTTGGCTTCTGGGACTCCTCACTCCCCAGAAGTTTCTCCTACCTTCTTGGCCTCTCTTTTCCCTTTCATCAGACTCATTTTCCTCCTCTTCCCAACTTATAAATGCTGTAGTAACCCAGGACTGAGCCCTGGGCTCTCTTCTCTTTTCTACATTTTCTCCGTAAGTGATCTCATCTAGCGGAAAAAAATCCTCACAAAAATGATTCTCAAATTTTTACTTCAAATCCAACCCTCTGTCCTCAGTCCTGGCTCATGTATCCAACTGCCTGCTTGACATCTTCACTTGGACCCTCAAACCAAGCTCTCAATCAACTCCAGCCCACCCCCACATCTCAGTATTCCCCATCTCACTGAATGGCAACTCTAAGCCCAAAGGTTTAAGAGAAAACCTGGATCTTATCCTTGTGTCCCCCTTTGACCACACATCATACATCCAAACGCTGAATGCTAAGTAGCCAGTTGGATTTACGGATTCATAGCTGAGGACGGAGGTCTGGGCTAGGGGTTTGGAAGTCATCTTGAATTCAAAGTGAAAGAAAAGTGGCAAGGAAAAGTCTCAAGTTCCAGATTTTTAGTCTGCTGAGTGACCGCATGGATGGTGATGTCATTCACTGTGACCCGGAACAGAGGAGAAGGAAAAGTTTTCAAGAAAGGTGATGGAAAAAAAAAAAAAAAAAAAAAAAGAAAGGTGATGGAGTCAGCCTTAGATACGTTGGGTTTGAGGCGTCCGTAAGACATCCAGATGGAAGTGTAAAATAGACTGAAGCTGGGGGGAAAAGCCCTAGGAAACATTAACCTTTAAGGAATGGATGGAGGAAAGGTGTGCCCACTGAGGAGTCTGAGAAGGGAGAGCAAGAGAAACCCAAGGAAAGCCACTCCATGCTGCTTGCATACAAGACCCCACATCCAAATACCAGAAACACAGCAGCGCTTTGGCTCTTCCAGTTTCTGGTTTTGTCCAATTTAAAACCCTCAGCTACAGAGTTTGGAAACTTACAGAAGCTGAACGCTACATTCAGTACTATTCAATACTATTCAGAAGCTGAGTAGTACCTTCTTCGTAAGGCGCTGAGGATTAAACAATATTTGTAAAGCGCTTGGAACAATGCCACATAAGGGAGCACTATATAAATGCTTATCAAAATAAATAAAATACAATAGAATCAGCTGGGGAGATTCTCCTGTAATTGGTATGAGCTGGAACCCAGGCATCAGCATGTATTAAAAACTCCCTAGAGGGGCGCCCGAGTGGCTTAGTCGGTTAAGCATCCGACTTCGGCTCAGGTCATGATCTCACAGTTTGTGGGTTCGAGCCCCGCGTCGGGCTCTGTGCTGACAGCCCAGAGCCTGGAGCCTGCTCTGGGTTCTGTGTGTGTTTCGCTCTCTGCCCCGCCCCCTCTCGCACGCGTGTGCACGTTCTCTCTCTCAAAGTAAACATTAAAAATTACTTTTTAACTCCCTAGATTATTCTAACATGCAGCCAGGATTAAGACCCAGTGACTTAAACTTTTAACATGCCCAGGACTCACCTGCAGGTTTTGTTAAAATGCACATTTTGATTTGGTAGGTTTGGGGCAGAGGCTGCAAACAAACCACCAGGTGATGCAAATTCTGCGGGTCTGTGGACCACGCCTTGAGTACCAAGAATCTAATCCAATTTCTTATTGAAGTTAACAACTTGCTCAAGGCCGCACAGCTAGGAAGTAGCAGGACTGACTTAGGGTTCGGACTTCTAACTCGACTGTCCTTTTTTTCCCCGCCTTCACCTTCACTACTAACTCCCACCGGACACAAAATGCATCCTGATGTCTAAAGAGCAGCAGTTCCATACCTTCTCGGCAACAGTGACACCCCTGACATATGGGACATTCCTGTGCATGACAAAGACAAGGGCAAGCCTGGAATCCTTGCTATTCCCACACCTCTAGCTCTACGCCTACACCCTCTGCCATTTCCGGACGGGCGTCCACGTGCCAATGAATGAGGATGACACCAACAGAGGGTCAACTCTGACGACGCCTGAACTTCTTTGGGGATCATCTGAAACTTCGATCCGTCGCCAATAACGTGGCCACGCCAGCCCTCACGGTCAGTCTGGCACGCATCAACCGCAACGACGCTGCCGTCTTAAGAGCACTTGGTTTTTTAAAAACAGTACCTCGTGCCGACTCTTCTTTTAGAGCAAATCACCTTTGGAAAGGAAAGACAAAATGTCCCCTGATACCTGCTGCGAAAATCTTGGCTTCCGTAGCTCAGGCTCGCTTGAGATGGACTGTGCCAATGGGAGTCAGTGGCCGTCAGTTGTAAGGGTTGGGGGGGGGGGTGGGAAACCTGGGTGGCTTTGCGAGCGCCAAGGACCGGCAGGGGGTGGAGGAGGGGAGCTTAACTGCTCCTTGATGGCCCCGAGAAGACTCTGGGCTCCACCAAATTCTTCCCCCCGCCCCAGCCGCCACATCTCTGGCTGTCCCGGAGGTCTTGTCCCCCATCAGCTGCTCCTCCTGCTACTCAATCATTTAAATGTCAACGCAGCTGTACCAATTAGCACCCGCCCGACCATCCAGAGCTTGAAAAGAAATGAGGTGTAAATGCAAAACTCAGGATAAAGCGGCCTTTACAATACGCCTTCCTCCACTATTCCCAGACCTGCTCCTATAGTTCTTCAAGGTAAGGAGGATTTTTCATAACACGCTGGTGCAAGGAACGTACACAGCCAACACAGCCAGGCAAAACCTCGGTGAGCGGATCTCTTCCAATTCTGTTTGCAGAGCTGTATTGAACTTTCTCTGGGAACCTCGTGACATTCGACAGGGGGAATCAAAGGACCTCCGTGCGGTGCTCACCTGGGGATTGCTAATAAGGAGTACGCTCAACGGTACGTATGGATTAATCAGACGCGTTAGAAGAAAAATGTTGATAACTGTGTCCAACGGCGCTTAGGTTCTGTAACAGAGACAAGTCACTTGGAACTTGCCTGGGGTGTCCATATGCACCCCTATGTGTACCGCAGGCTGCATTCAAATATCAGGTACCAGCACCAAACGGCCACTTGGTGACAGACGACCTTCTACACCTCCTCCTGCACGGAGTCAGATCGGGAAAGCCGTATCAATGCAGCAACACGGAATTAGCACCACTGCTTTGCGCTCCAGCTCCTCCAAGTTTGCTCAGAGAAACAGACCTCACTTCGGTCGGCCTCCCTTCGTAACGAAGTACGGAAGCGCCCGCCCCCAGCTCCCAGGTCTCCTGCCACCACTTCTTGTCACTAGCGACGTTGTTCAAGATAGAAGAAATGTCTCAGGGAAAAGTCAGGCAGCATGCTCGAGCGAACAGAGCTCCGGGCCAGGAGACCCAGAGTCAGGTCCCAGAGGTGCCAGTAACTTACCTGCTAACCCCGCTGGCGTGCTCTCAGCCTCAGTTTCTTTGTCGGTAAAATGAGTGGAGTGAATGAGGTCAGTTCAAAGATGACTTCCTGATCCTACTTGCTAGGGTCTCTCTGGAACCTGTTTTCTTTCTCTTCGCTGCCCCTATACAGCCACTGAGGCATCTACACTCGACATGTTTGTGCTCAGACTCCTGCTTTCCACCGAAGGGCCAAGCATCCCAAGCTGGAGGAAGGACGCCAGTAATCAGCTACGGATTCGTTTCAGCCTTTTCAAACCAGCTCCCCAAAGTCTCCAGGATTTCCGTTGTGAGCATGCCTTCAAGGCAGAACTTAGGTGTCTTCCAACGAGCAGGTTTTGGTATTTAACTTGAAGATTAGGACTCGGGGTCAGAGAGAAGTCCCAAACGTCTCCAACAGAGTAGACGGACCTGGGTTTGAGTCCGCCCCCACCCACCCCCATGCTGGGTGACTTTCAGCATATTACATAAATTCTCAGAGTCTCAATTTCTTCACCTGTAAAATGGAAATGCTAATAATAGTACCTACCCCACCGAGTTCTTCTGAGGACTCAAACAAGACACACGCCCTTCCCAGGGCATGGTGGACCTTCAAATCCCTGAACATCCCTCTCTGCCCGAAGTTCCAGCCACCCACGTATCTGTCATAGGTCCTCAGACAGAAATGGTGGTGATGCTGGTACCTAAAGAGGGAAAATGAGTAGGACGGGCCAGCAGGCAGCCAAGGGGGGAAAACAAAAAAACAAAGACGGGGAGCAACGGCACATTTCATAGGATTCCGGATGATACTTCGACTACCTACAGCTCTGAACTCCTTGTTTTGAGGTTGTGCTTGAGACTGTGGCTGTGGTTTCCCAAGTGGATTTTCTTTCCTTTTTTCCCAGAAACGAGCCTTTTTTTTTAGGGGCAATAGCAATTGACGAAAACTAAAGTTGAATTATCTTCAAATAGGAGAAGAAATGCATAAGCAAACAAAATCACAAAATGCTCCTCTTTTTGCTGAGAAAAATCTATTCTCTCGCTCTTTTAAAATGTGTATTGATTTATTTTGAGAGAGAGAGAGAGAGAGAGAGAGAGAGCGCACATGGCGGAGGGGCAAAGAGAGAGGGAGAGAATCCCAAGCAGGCTCCAAACTCCGCGCAGAGCCTGATCAGGGCTCAACGCAAGGCTTGATCTCGTGACAGGGAACACGACCTGTGCTGAGGTCAAGAGCCAGACACTCGACCAACCGAGCTACCCAGCCAGCCCTATTATTTCCCTCTTGAAATCCCAAAGGTCTCATTCAGCATGTAGTGTCAAGGCATTTTAACAGAAACCAATGTCCTTTCTTTCCTCTCTCCTTGTAGATCACCGTTTCTAGAGAATATCGCAAAAGGGTTCAGAGCAGCGGATTCACGTCCTGACTCCCCTACTTACCAGCTGTGTGTCTTCAGACAAGTTATTTATCCTCTCTGTATTTCAGTTCTCTCATTTCATTTTTATTATTTTTTTAATCTTTATTTTTGGGAGAGCGCAAGCAGGGGAGGGGCAGAGAGAGGGGGACAGAGGACCCGAAGCGGGCTCTGTGCTGACAGGCTGAGAGCAGCGAGCCTGATGTGGGGCTCGAACTCACGGACAGGGAGATCACGACCGGAGTTGAAGGTGGTCGCGCAACACCCTGAGCCACTCGGGTGCCCCGGTTTTCTCATTTCTCCTTTGAAGGACCACGGTGACAGTCTGACCACAAAGACACAGCCCGTCACTTGCTCCAGGAAATGGCCAGCTGCAGACAATCTTCCACCCTTAATACTCAATAATCTTTCCTCCCCTGAAATGTCCTTAAAAGGATGGCTTACCTCCTTGCAGCCAACCAAGAACGGTGAGCTGTACCTGAAGGCCAATTAGAAAGTCCCCCCCACCCCCCGCCCCGGCCCCTGCACGAGGTGCCTGGGACGCTCAGTCGGTTGAGCGTCCAACTTTGGCTCAGGTCATGATCTCACGGTTCGTGGGTTCGAGCCCCACATCTAAGCCCGCTGCTGTCAGCACAGAGCCTGCTTCAGATCCCCTGTCCCCCTCCCTCTCTGCACCTCCCCCGTGCCCTCGAGCCCTTGTGATCTCTCTCTCAAAACTAAATCCTTAAAAGAAACAATAGTTTCTCCTACTTCCAAAACGTACACACTAATCCTATGCTTGCCAATCAGAAACCGCTTTGACATCTTTTCTACTCTACAAAACTTTCCTTTCTAACACTTTTGTACCCCTAATGAAACAAAAGTTGCTGCAGCAAGTTTATGAATAAACAGCCTTTGTTAACTTTGTGAGTTCGTTTTGTCTTTGACGTGCTCGAGAAAGAGTCGCTATGTTAATTCATGTTCTCTGACTCGCTCCACTTGCCACTGCTTTTATACTGAACGCTCGACAGGGCCTCGCACGTAGAAGGCACACGAGCCACATTCAGCCATAATCAACATGTATGGAGCGTCCTATATCACTGGCCCCTGTGCTAAATGTTTTCACACACATTGTCTCTTCTTATCACGTTATCCGTCAACTAAACCTCATACAGATTAAAAGCTGTTCATTATTTTCTAGAAGTGGTATCAGTAATAAAGAAGGGCTCTGGTATCTACACAACTTAAGATTCAGAGGTTCTGTCCCCAACACACATTTTATTGATAGTTTTTTTTTTTAACTTATACTTCAAAATAGTATAGCTAGCAGCGTCCCTTCAGTGTGCAGGAATCATGATGAATTAAAGAATATTCTTCTCCCTTCTCTCGTTTTGCCAAACTTGTACTTTCCGTGACCACCTTCAGGATCTTTTCTTTTGACATTTTACACCGTGTGGAAATGTAAGGTAGGGGCAGTGGAGAAAAGGTCCCCTTACATTTAGAAGATGCACCCAAATGTCCATTTATGATGAGCAGATAAAGAAAATGTGGTACATCCATACAATGGAATATTATTCAGCCTTGAAAAGGAGAGAAATTCTGACACCTGCTACAACATGGACGAACCTTGCGGACATTATGCTAAGAGAAATAAACCAGTCACAAAGAGACAAATACTGTATGATTCCACTTATCTGAGGCGCCTAAAGTAGTCAAGCTCATAGAAACAGGAAGTAGAATGGTGGGGCTCAGCCAGGGGCTGAGGAGAGAGAGGAATGGGGCGTTGTTCTCTAACGGGGACACAGTTGGAGCTCTGCGAGGCAAAAAAATTCTAGCGATCCGTTGCGCAACAACGTGAATATACTTAATAACCACTGAACTGTAAGCTTAAAAATAGTTAAGATAGTAAGTTTCATATTATGTAGTTTCTCCCACAATAAAAAAAAAAAAAAAACAAAAACAAAAAACAAAAAACAGAACGTGCAGATTCCGCAGTGACGAGAGGGCCTTGGCAGACCAGTGGGAACCGAACCACCCCAGGCATTCATTTCCCACAATGCTTTTCATTTCCAAGGAAGGCCCACTGCTCCAACACACGTGTCTCTGTTCTGCGAGCATGATTTCTGCAGCTTCTTATCTGTGACCCCGCTAGTGAGCGTTACCTCGGGGCAGGAGACTGAGGAGGCAGAAGTGCATGAGACAAGCGTTTTCCCACCAACTGCTTCCCAACTGATATTTACAAATATTCAACTTCCTCTGAGGAACAGTACACAGGGGTTTTCAGCTGCCCATCTCACCCGTCTCCCCTTATTACCAGGCGCTCTGTCAAAATCTCCCCACGTGAGCTTTTGACTAAGCTCGTGGATCAACTGAAACACTGTATGCGTACGAAACACGCTCGTAATACATACTTAAAACCCCAGAGCCTACCTTTAAATATCCTCATTACTGTGAAACTCATCAGCAAAAAAGAGGGACTCCAGCGCGAAAGTGACCAAACAGCATGAAATTGACGAGCAGAGAATCGCTGGGAGAGAAGAGGAAACTCAGCTCTGGTTAAAAAAAAATCTCACCTTATTGATCCTGTGTGCGTGTGTGTGTGTGTGTGTGTGTGTGTGTGTGTGTGGTGATTTCTGGCCGGTCCGGGCTATTTTAATTTATCACAGTGTTTGTGTGCACAAGGCAGTTAATTGTCTAAATGTCGTAAATATTTCCAGCCTAATTGAAGAGAACACCAATATGGGATTTTGACCTCTGCCCATTTGCATAATAAACTCTAAGCCAATCTCTCATTACCAACTTCCCTGGAAAACAAACATCTCCTGCTAAAAATGGAAAGCTCAGAAACAGATGGAGATGGGTAAACCCAAATCACCTTCATCGTGTCCTCAAAATGTCCCTAGATTCATCGTCTTCCCTCGCCTCTCTCCACTCCCATATCCTCCAGCCTCCCAACCACTCCTCTACACTGGGTATCTGCTGAATTGCAGTAATATCAGTAGCAGCGAGAGTCATAGTGGTAATAAAAATAATGATGTAAGAGCAGTAATAATGGTGAAGAAGAGAACGATAATAATAGCAACGACTTACTGAGCCTCGGCTATGTGCCGGGCACGGTACTACGGCCCCTACGTACGTGGCTTTTAAAAATGCGCATAAAAAGTGTTGTGAAATAAATACTGTTGCCCCACTTTACGGATGAGAAAAGGGAAATCAAGACCGAACGGAGTTAGATGAACTAGGTCTGTTCTGATCCCAAAGGCCGTTATCTTGCTGCTCCCCATGCCCTAGCGTTCTGGCATGTCTGCAGCTCTTTACCGGAAATGCCTCCAAAGCTCACTTTGAAGCCACACAGGAAAATGTGTCTCCTTGCCAGAGAGATACAGCTCATTTCTAAATCCAAAACATTCGTTGCCGACCACGATCACCCACCTTATTCACCAGTGTGGGCTCTAATGACTTTTAGCTATTTGTGCAAATATAGCCTGTTCTCAGAGGACAAACATTTGTCACCACTGAGGAGATTCGAGGCAATGTGAGACAGGCTCTGAATGCACTTTGACAATTGGCTCGCTTCCTCCTCCCCAACATCTAGCATCTGGTTTCCCTTTTCAAAATCTCATGGCAAACAGGCAACAAGGAATCAGGAGGTTGCCCTCTGGGTTAGAAAACAAACTTTCCCCTCTAAATACAATGATAAGTCCCAGAAAGTGTGCATCCTCCAGCAGACATTCATGGGTCCTGGAGGGGATATCAGTGGATATCAGTTGCTAGTCGGCCTTTGATTTGGAGTGGCCAGAATCCAACTGGCTCCCTGGGGGTTATTCACAGCCAACCAGGAAACAAACCACTCTTCACTGCAACTCCCCTCTGGTTGCAACTGTTTACTCCAGGAATAATGAAAATTGCCGGTAGAAAACTCTATTCCTGCTCTGTCTGATGTATGTCTGTGAGAGGAGAGAGCAAACCCCTTTGCCAGGTGGCCGCTTAGAGATAAATGGGCAATGGCAAACCAGCTGCCAGTTGGTCGTCCTTGCCACCACCTTTAAATGCATATTTCAAGCTGTCTCTCCTAGTCCTCCTGATAAAATATTCTAGCATTTTTATTGCTCAGGAAGTAATCGTCTCAAACATAAGCTCGATGTAACAAACCACATTGCTAAGTAAGATGTGTGTTTCATGGATCAATTACCTTCATGCAAATTGCACAGCACTTGAATTTAACACTCTCATGAAGTGGCAAGCTTTCTGCATTTGAGTACCCCAAAGGACACAAAAAGGAACCGGTATTTTGGGGCAGAGGATGTTATGTGGACCTAACACCGATGAGACTTTCTGGATGTGAGAGCTGCAAAGAAAGGGGTTCTTCAAAATGGTCTGAGCACGGGACGGCCAACCTGTGGCTAGCCCTCGAGCAAATGTGAAAGAGCACCCGAAGTCATTCTGAATGGGACTGATGTCATAATTAAATGTCATGTTCTATCCCTTGGATTATATGTTGCCTTTGAAATGCCTGGGAGCGCTCTAATCAACAAGCAATGGGGGAAAAGGGCTTCATGATCTTTTTCAAGTAGAGCCAACAGCGGATTGAGCCATTTATTAGAGGCACTAGGGAAATCTAACATCTGCCCCTAGGATCCTTTGAAACTCTCACCCTGAATAATCCAGGGAGCCATCGTTTGGGGCAACATATTGGAGCTGCACGGGGCTCTTGAAGACCTTCCGCCACATTCCTCTTCTCACCTTTCATCCCCACACTCCCAATCTCTCTCCAATCCTCCGATGGCCACCTCAAATACCTCTCACCGACCTCCAAAAGACGGTCTAGGATGCTGCTACGGGCTAACCTGGGGTCGCCGTGACTGCCTTAGACCTGTGTTTAACTGTAGAAGGTACAAATTTAAGCAAAACCCAGCTGAGATTCCCAACTGAGGATCTGGTGTGCAGAGCACATTCTACGTGAGATGTGCCCGTGAGATTCTCATTAGCGAGGAAAATTCCCATTCTTGCATGAACTGGAAACGCTCGACTTCTTCCCCAGGGTCTTGCCTCACACTAGGCTGCCTTTATCACAGTTAAGGCAACAGTCAAATACCCTTTATTTGTGCTTGTGAGTATGTAAGCCTCTAAGAGCTCTTTACCCATTCTCCTCCTCACTCTGGCTTTTAACGTTCCTCAAGGGAGAAAAATTTGTTTTACATGTATCCTGAGCACACGACAATGCCCAAATCATTTGATATGCCAGTGAAATGTTCTAATAAGCGCTGCTAGAAAGTTAGCCGCGTCCGCAAACATTACCCGTACTTGGTGCACATGTGCCTCATCGACAGGATTCATCTGCATCAAGAAATGCCCTGTAGACGCACTCGGCTTTCCTCTCCTGTAAATAGAAACAGGAAGCCCTAGGTTAGAAGGCTGAACGGCTGGCCGTGAAAAGAGATCCTTTCTCCGCTGCCATGTCGTTTTCCTTCCATAGAGACTCTCGATTCTTGGTGAATTTGCCTCTTGATGGGCCCCGCGAACACTGAAATCAATCATGAGGAATCTGCATTTCCCCCCAGCTCTCTGGGGACTGCCAGCCACGGAAAGAACATTCCCAATTTGCCATCTTTTTTTTTTTTTTTCCAGCAGGGCATGTGGCCTACCACCAGCGAATCACAGGGCATGAACGCCATCTCTCTGAAAGGCTGCGTTTGCTGCTGCCGAAGTTTGTGGAAACATCGAGGGGGACAGAAAGTAATTTCACATGAGCTGGTCTGCTACTCCCTGAGACCGGCTTCTTTTTCTCCCCTTTGCATCTCTCTTCAAAATGCCACATGTTACTTTAGAGGTCCAAGTGATGAAACAGCCTCTAATGACATTCCCAAACCTATCAGGGGTCTCAGGGTCAAGTCACAACAGCTGCTGCACTTGCGCACATGATTAGAGAATTCCCTTCCTTTGTAATACAGCAGACACCTGATCCCCCTTCAGGCCAAACGCTTCATCAGTTCAATATCCTACGTGGATATCCCCGTGTGCCCATCTTAAGGGGGAGTAAAAAGTTTCCACATATCAATTGGCAGCCATTTAAAGCGTGCATTGATGAAAGATTTTGTCAGTAACAGCCATGGATATGGCCCTGGGAGGGCTGCTGAATACACACTTCGATTTAAGGAAGTCGCTATGACTATGAGACAAACCAGAAATCCATTCCTAAGCCTGTAACTTATGGAGAACTATTGAGCAAGTCCGTGTACATCTTCAGGAAAGTCAATATGAACTGTTTGTAGGCCTGCTCTTTTGTCACTGCGAAGAGATTTCTCAGTTAGCCTGTCGACATTGCCGATGCTATCTTTCACCGTTGATTCGGGAATGTACTCTGTAAGCACTTCTCCCTTGACTTGCGCAGAAGCCATTCAATGTCTTACTGATGATGAAATTCACCGGCCAAAAGAAGCACTCGATCTGCCTTCTTCTCCTCTCCCCTTTCTGGGACAGTCCCGAATGCCTCGATGGGCCAGCAGCTGGTCAGTTTTTCTCTAGTGACAACTGCCTTCGCTCTTGGAGGAGATGGGGCTGGGCAGGGGCGCAGACAGAGAGAAGGGGGTGAAGGAACAGGGTCGCTAGTATTAAATCCCTTGTGATAATGGTAATAGCTAAGGCAAGTCACTTCACCTCTCGGAACTGTTCCCTGACAGTGGACTAGAAAACCGCAGCACCTGCTGCACGGGGCTGTTGTGATACCCCAAATCAAGATGCGAGGATGCCACGATGCCAAGCGCTCTCAGATGCAAGCAGACTATAAGGTAGTTCATAAACGTAAGGGGACGTCGTCTACGACGCAGTGATAACCCAAGGTCATGTGGTTGCTGAGAGAAGCTGCAAAACCCCCAAAGGCTTTTTGCTCAACAAAGACACTTCTAACCGCATGGAGTACAATTTCGCAGCAAGTGTATTTTGCTGTGTTCTCCTTCCTCGAAGCACGCATCTTCCGGGCGCCTGGGCGGCTTGGTCAGGTGAGTGTCCGACTCTCGCTCTCAACTAAGGTCTTAATCTCAGGGTCATGAGTTCAAGCCCCCTGTTGGGCTCTGCACTGAGCATGGAGCTTCCTTAAAAAAAAAAAAAAAAATGAAAACGAAAAAGAAAAAAAGCACGTATCTTCCACGCATGTGGTACACAGCCAGTAGGCACAGCAGTTGGTTAACCGGCAACCCCGCCCCCAATCAGGCTGAGTAGTTTACGAATCGCTGCGACTCTGAGCTAGGCATACCCGTCATCTCCCCTCAGGCATCGCCTACCTCCAGTTCACAGGCAGACTTCTGCATCGTAGCTGCTGCTTCCCAGGAGGAAAACGCATTTTACCAACGTGGAAGGGTAAAAGAGAAAGTGGAACATGTAGGTAGCATGACTCCTTCGCTACACGCAGACGACCAACCGGCAGCTACTTGGCTGGTGGCCATTCAAATCCTAGAGCCCATCTGGCAACAGAATTGCATTGACCCCCCCTCTGGGGCTCACAGATGTATACTGGACGGCAACCAGCTCGAGCCGTGGCTAAACGTTTTCATTCCGGCTATCGCCCACGAAAATATTTGTGCCCACTTCCAGCAGGCATAGCCCGCGAACAACCAACCCACTGTCGTTGGTGGTTCATGTACACACTATACGGGAGGCCAGCATTTCGCAGAGCTGATACCAGCTTCCACTGATACTATATTGTCCCGGAAGACTTTGCCACGTGTCATTCCGCACTTCCGCTCACGATAACCCAGGAGGGAGTAGCCAGGATAGAAAGCTCCCCCTCCGCTTTCTCGACGGCGAGGCTAAGACACAGAATGGTACTGCTTCAAGTAATTCAGATGGTTAGTGAAAGGCCCGGGCCTAGAAGCCAGCCTCCTGACTCCCAGTGCTCCCTCTAGATGCTGATGTATAAACATTTGTGGCCATCTGGCTAAATAAGAAAGGCAGTTGTAATCAGTGCCGGTGATGGGAGACGAAGGAGCTCTCCGGATGGCCCCATCAGGGCCCACATCTTCACTGGCCCATCAACATGCAGCACCTCCAGGGCAAGCTCTTTGACCTTCTCAGTGCAATTACTGGCTGCCTCGCTGCATGCAATTCTCTCCATGGCAGCGCTCTCTCCACGGTAGGACTCCATGTTAACAGGCACATTCCTCTGTATCCATCAAAACAGACTGGGGTTAACCCAGCATCCCCTTCTCCCCAGAAACCCGGCTTCTGCTGACTCCAATCTGAACCTCACCAGCCTGACATCTGGAATCACCACGTGTAACCCCTACAACATTACTGTGAATCACCCAATTCTTCAGCCTCTTGGCTTCCCCGCTGGAACAAGCCGGGGGGGTGGGGGGGGGGATCGCACTGCAAAGGGACCACCTTGGGTCATTCATTAGCAGTCACTGAAAAAACAAAAAGCTAAAAAATAACCAGGGCTGCCCATATACGGGGCGCATCTTCCCCCCAATTTCTCCTGGGCTGCATCTCTCACGAGCCCATCTATTTCTCAGAAAGCCATTTTCGTCATTTTTATGCGAGTGTGCCCGTGGGACCATGAACTTTTGCACTGGAGACGAGTTGCAGATAAAGCAGAGTCATGCTAGGAAGCCACAGACGTTGAAGTCATTTCATACTCCCCAGCCCTACTAATTACTGAAAATAATTATGCAACAGTCAGAGCTTTCTCCCTTGTTGTGTTTGGACTGATCATAACAGAAAGCCCTCAGGCAAATTAGAAGGCTAACAACTGCTTTGTTCAGAGTGGGAGACAACAGTAAACTGGGAGGAGGAGAGCACAGGAGCAGAACCAAGGAGAACTGGAATGATTTAAGTTCACTCGGGAAGTGCCTCATCTTAGAAAGCCATTTTCCTAGCGGCTCTTCCCATATTTTAAGAGCAGAGCAAGAATAATAGCTCTTGTGCATCACTGCTGAACCGTGGACTCTCCCTGAACCGGAATAGGTAGCTCTTTGGTCAGACCAATGAGGGTGGTTTTCATGCCAGGCATCCTCACCTGCAACCAGTCAGTCCAAGCTGCTACTGGAAGGGAGGGGACTACCTAGCCTCTACAGTACCCAACTCGCCGCAATTGCTAAAGGCAGGTCTCATCTCAGGCACCTATAGCCCGTCATCTGTTTGCTTGCTTGTGATTTTTACAAGCAACACTGATACAGAGGTATGCACAAATTTTTTAATGTTTATTTGCTTATTCTGAGAGAGACAGAAAGAGGGCGTGCGTGCAAGGGAGGGAGGGACAGAGAGGGAGAGAAGCCCAAGGAGGTTCTGCACCGCCAGCACAGAGCCCGACGCAGGGCTTGATCCCCCAGAACCGCGAGATGGTGACCTGAGCCAAAACCAAGAGTCAGACATTTTAACCAACTGAGCCACCCGGGCGCCCCGGTGCACACATCTCAAGTGTCAGACTCAACGAGTTTTGACAAACGCGCACACCAGGATAATCTACATCCCTATCAAAACATAGAACATTTCAATCACCTCAGGAAGGTGCGCCACGCACGCGTGAGGCAACCACCGTCATGATGGTTTTCACCACGGCCTATTCTAGCACTTGATGTAAATGTAGACATAGAGCCTTGTCCTCTTTCGGATGAGACTTCTTTCACGTTCGTAGAGATTCAACTATGCAGTTGTTCTTTCCTTTTTATTGCTGAGTCGAACTCCAATACACAACTGGACCATACTTTGCCTGTCCCTTCGCCAGATGATGGACCTCTGGGTTGTTTCCAGTTGGAGGTAATGTGGAAATATACTTCCAGCTCATTTCTCTTGGGAAATCCCTAGCAGGGATCCTAGAAGGGGGATGGCTGGGTCAGAGGATCGGTGTACGCTTAGTGAAATATGAACTCCCAGATTTTTTTTCTCAACTGGTTGTACCATTTTACATTTTACATTCCCACTGACAGTGGATGTACAGTAGTATCCCATGGTTGGTTGATTTATTTATTTTAAGAGAGAGAGAAACTGTGCAAGAGCTGCAGAAGGGCAGAGGGAGAGGGAGAGAGTGGGGCTCGACGCGGGGCTCGAACCCACAGACCACGAGCTCATGACCTGAGCCAAAGTCGAGAGTCGGATGCTTAACCAGCTGAGCCACCCAGGCGCCCCAGTATCCCATGGTTTTGAGTTGCGTTTCCCTAATGACTAATGATGTTGAGCACCTTCTCGTGTGTGTTAATCAGCCATTTGCATTAGCTCCCTTTGGGAACTCTCTCTTCAAATCATTTGCCCGTTTTCAATGGGATTGTGTGTGTTATTATTGAGTTATAAGAGTTCTTTATAGATTCGGGATATCAGTCATTTGTCCCAGTGTTGTGAATATTTTTCCCAGTCTTTGACTTAACTATTCATTTTCTGAGTGGTGCGATTTGGTGAAAGGAAGTTACAAGTTTTGATGAAGGCCAGTCTATTATTTTTTTCTTTTATGATTTGTGTTTTCTGTGTCATAAGAATCCAATCCAGTTTTAAGCCTGTTGAATCTGCCCCTTCAATTGGTCTTGAGTCTGGTCCCTCTTCTCCTTTCTTTCCCCTTTGGAAATTACCAATTGCAAGTCACCACCATCTTTTGTCAAGGCCACTGCAAGGGCTCACTTTTTTAAAAATTTTTTTAAATGTTTTATCTATTTTTGAGAGAGAGAGAGAAAGAGAGAGAAACACAGAACGAGCGGGGGAGGGGACAGTGAGCGAGAGGGAGACACAGAATCCAACGCAGGCTCCAGGTGCCAAGCTGTCAGCACAGAGCCTGATGTGGGACTCGAACCCACGGACCATGAGATCATGACCTGAGCTGAGGTCGGACACTTAACCGACTGAGTCACCCAGGTGCTCCATCACTAAGCACTTTTGATTCTACCTCCTTCCTATCTCTCTCAAGTGCATGCATTTTTCTCTATCTCCTCTTCCACAATCTTAGCTCAGGCTACCCTGACTACAGCAGCTGCTCTCAACCGGTCTCTTCAATTCTACTCTTACTCCATCCATTCCATTCTCCCCAGAGCGTTAGAGTAACTTTTCCAGCTATCTATTGCTACATTTAAAAGCTTCCCGAAACATGTGGTGGGGTAAAACAACTGTTTTGTTATGCCTATAGATTCCAGGGGTCGGGATTTAGGGGAAGGTTCTTCTCTACTCCTTGATGTCTGGAACCTCAGCTGAGAAAAGACTTGAACATTTGTGAAATGGAATCATCTGGAGGCTTTCTCACTCGTATATCTGCTCCCCAGCCTGCAATGACTTAAAAGCTAGGTTCAGCTGGGACTGTCAACCAGTGCCTTTATGTGGCCTCTCCATGTGCCTTGGGCTTCCTCACAGCTTGGTAGCCTCAGGGAAGCCAGACTTCTTATGTGTTGATTCAGTTTCCAAAAGTAAATATTCAAATGAATATGCTGGAAACTGAATGGCCTTCTATTCCTAGCCTTAGAAGGCACATAGCATCACTTCCCTTATAATTTATGAGTCAAAGTCATCATCACCCCCAGTTTCATTGGGGGAGGATATAAACACCACTTCCCAGTGGGAGGCCCATTCCAAACCACCAAGCAGATCATGACATTGCCTAGTGAAGGCTCCCATTAATTGCCTTAGCAATAACTCTCAAGTGGGGACTCCCCCACTCTAGATGATGTCTCAGGATCACCTGAGGAACAGTCCAGCCTTCTAGGAGTTTGTGTTCTCTAAAGGTCATGGGCTCAATCGCCCAGGTTACTCTTATTCATGAGCACTCCTCCACCAAGTACATACAGGGCTGATACTCGCTCACATGGCATCGTTGTGCAAGTTTAAAAGGTGCCCCTTGCCCCTCTACATAGACAGCACCCTGTTCCGCTAGACATGAGCACAGTGAATGAAGCGTGGGTCATATTTAGTCCCCAATCCCTTGCTCTCTAAGCCAGGTGCCTTTGTGTACGACACAACCCAACATCTACGAAAGGGTTCTCCCCATCCTTGCCACACCCTTCGCTCTGTGCTCTTACACCTTGTGTCTAGTCCATCAGGAAACTACATCACCTTTCTCTCTACACATATAGCACAGTCTAACTGGAGTACAATTATGAGTGCTCGTCTAGTCTTCTCTACCAGAGAGGAAGCTCCTTGAGGCACATACGATACCTCATTTACTTTTCATGCAAACAGAAGGCAAGAGTGCCTCTCTCCCATCATGGTGCCCAAATACCTCAAATACCAACATTAGAAATTCCTTTCTCTGGCTTCCTGAGTCTACTTGATTTTTAAGTTTATGTATTTACTTATTTATTTTGAGAGAGACAGAGACAGCACGAGCAGGGGAGAGAAGCGGGGAGAGGGAGAGACTGAGAATCCCACGCAGCCTCTGCACTGCCAGCGCAGAGCTGAACACGGGGCTTGAACCCACAAAACTGTGAGATCATGACCTAAGCCAAAACCAAGAGTCAGACGCTTAACCGACTGAGCCCCACCCAGGCGCACCCTGAGTCTCCTTTAGATGCCAGCGTGCCTGGCATTTCATTCAGTCCCACTGAAGTGTTACATTACCAGCACCTCAGTGTGACAGAGAACGTTTCATACCCCGAATGGTTCACCTTCCTCCTCTTCTTCACAGATGCTACTCATACCCGAAAACATAAAGTTCCTCAAGACCTTAGAAAACGAATTCCTCTATAAAAGTTTAAAAAAAAAAAAGTAGGAGGAGGGAACAGTCTAACCAAGATGATGGAAATTGGTAAAAACCTTTCTGAAAAGCAGATAGCTGGTGGGGGAAGGGGGAGGTGGGGAGTACCCGCAAAGTATTGACAGGAAGGAAGTCAGGACACCGAATCCCACGCCGGAGGAAAGAATTCCATACAATGATATTCACCTATAATGGTCTACCAAATGGACAACCGAAACGTCCAACAATGGGAGGTCAGGCAACTAACCAATGCAGCCAATGGAAGTGGTGTTTTCAAGGAATGTTTTAATGACATAGGGAAACGCCCATGATATAATTTAGTGAATAAAGCAAAACACAAAACTACATATGCAGTAGGGACAGGTTTCCATTGTTGTTTATTGCTGTATACACAGTGCCTAGAACAGTGCCTGGCTCAGTGAACAATCACTAAGTTAATATATACCATATATATAACATACATAACATAGTCATTGAATGACTAAAATAATTGAGTGCCCAGGGTAGGGCCAAGCTCTACCCTGAAGTTTCATGCGGTGTACCTATCCTGTTAACCTGTACCACAATCACACTTGTGATTTTGTCTAACAATTGTGAGACAGTTACTGTTATCATCCCAATTTTTACAGACGAGAAAGTTGAAAGTCTGAGAGGAGAAGTGATTTCGCTCAAGGACACTTAGTTACTAAATGGCAGAGCTCAGATTCGAACCCAGGCAGTCTGATTCCAGGGGCTAAACTCTTTAACAATACAGTAATACTTGACGCACACCTTTGCGCATGTATAGAAAAAAAAAAAAAAAACCTAGGAGAAAAACACCCCGGTGTGTTACCAGTACCTTATCTCTGGGTGATAGGATAAGAAGGAATTGGTATTTTCTTCTTTTGCTTTCCTTTATAAAGTCCTGACAATAATGATGCATTGATTTTTTTTTAAGTTTATTTATTTATTGAGAGAGAGAGAGAGAGAGAGCATGAGCTGGGGAGGGGCACACAGAGAGAATCCCAAGCAGACCGCACTGTCAGCATGGAGCCTGATGTGGGGCTCGAACTCACAGACGGTGAGATCACGGACCTGAGCTGAAACCAAGAGTCGGACGCTTAACGGACTGAGCCTCCCAGGCGCCCCAATGAGGTGTTGCTTTTGTATTCCGAGTTTTTCAGTTTTTCAATTTTTCAATTTTAAAAATGAATTTCATTTTAACCAACCAGGAACTTTGGAGTTTTTAGCAATTGAGTCCAGCCCTTGGTTCTGAGCTCATGCTCGCCACCTGGGGCAGGTTCGGCCACCTCCCGTCCTGACCCAGCCATATGCTCGGATCCTCTCTTGCCAAACCCACCAGACTCCCAGCTGTAAGTGTAAACAATGCTTCCTGCCGGAGGTTGGGGTCAACCCTATGTCCCTTTGCGGCTGTCCTGCCTAGTCTCTAGCTTTCTGGCTTACCTCGCTCTCACCCCCTGTTCTGCCTTTGCTACTCAGGCTCTCTGCCTCCTGGAAAACCATCCCCACCCCATCCCTGCCCCCATCTTTCACTCTCAGAGCCTATAGGCTCAGTATGACATCACAGCAACACCCACTGCAGCAGTTGGGGGGGGGGTAGTCTATGTGCAGAGTCCTTGCGGCATACAGGATTCAGGGACAAGCCCTCTCTCTCTTCTGTGACTTCTTCGCTTCCCTCTTCAATTACAGACCCCAAGCTGATCACACCATTCTAATAAGGCCCTGATCAATGCTAAGGAGTTATTTTATGATTCCTGCAGGTTGTATTCCTGTTATTATTACACATCACAGCATCACATTAGCTTTCAAAAAACAAACCGGCATTGATTTGCTGACTCACTCTATGGTCTCTTATGACGCCCAGATCTTTCCATTATGTTTGCATCTCCAGGCAAGGAGAGAATTGATTTCGTCTCCAGCCCTCTATAAGAGGTTCCTGTTCACTCCCTGCTCCCAATCTCCACCCTGTCTCAGTACCTCAAGCGGAAAAGTGTGGAAAGCAACAGAATCCTGAGGTCTATTTGTCAAACCCCCAAGCAACAACAAAACAAAACAAAACAATCACAAGAAGTAAAGCAAAGTCTCTTGCCTACTTTCTGCCAGACCTCTCCGATTTCTGTTTTAAAAACAGAAATAGCCCTGGCGCCTGGGTAGCTCAGTCGGTTAAGCGTCCGACTTCAGCTCAGGTCGTGATCTCACGGTCCGTGAGTTCGAGCCCCGTGTCGGGCTCTGTGCTGGCAGCTCAGAACCTGGAGCCTGCTTCAGATTCTGTGTCTCCCTCTCTCTCTCTCTCTCTGCCCTTCCCACGCTCTCTCTCTCTCTCACTCAAATAAATAATAAAAAAAAAATTAAAAACAGAAATAGCCAAAAGTAGTTTCGATTATGGCCTGTAAATCAATGCAGTGGGGTAATTCAGGGCTTAAGCTATGGAATCACAGAGCTCTGGGTTCAAAATCCAGCTCCAAAACCTCCCAGCTATGTGACCTTGAATAAATCGCTTTGCCTCTTAAGACCTCAGTTTTACCACCTGCAAAATGGGAGTAATTACAGGACAGTCGGTTCTGCTACAACGTGATGTATGCGTTCCTAAAAATCCCACGCTATGTCAAATTGTGCGTTCAAAGTCACAGGATTCACGGGAAGAGATAAGTTGAGAGGCACAACAGCTCAAAACCTTCATCAGCAACATGTTCTGGAAGACAGGAACCTAATAAAAACAGCATGGCCATTTTGTGCACGTTAAATGGTCAAGTAATACATAAATACGACAACAAATGTGGCACTTTAAAAAGACCTGAGGTTTGCTTGTGCAGATGGCTGTCGGAAGGGCTGTAGCCTGTGAATTCTCGCCAGGCAGGGGAAGGAGGGCGATCTAAAATCGGACAGAGGGGCTAGAGCAGCTGCGGACTGCTGTGGCTCCCATCACACGTGGGGAACTGAGAGAGCTGTGGGATGTCTAGGGGCGTGTCCGTGCATGCTCGCACATGCTCGCACATGCTTTGTGTATCCCTGTGTGGTTCGGTTCAGGTGGGTGCGGTTTCCTGTGCTCAACTCGTGTGTCTTGCGGAGGAAAGCACGCGTGAGCAAATACGAAGTTCGTGTTAGGCTCAGATTGTTCCCGACTCTATCAGCCACACTAGTCGGAAAACGACTTCACATTTTTTCGAAAGAGGAGTTCGAGTGGAACTGACCGTCCTGACCTCCTGGGCCTGGGAAGATTACATGAAATAAGGCCTTGAGCAAAATGCCTGGCACACGGTCAGTTCCCAATAAATGATAGCTGCAGTTATCAAAAGCAGCAGTAAGAGCTCAGACCTACGGACCTTACGGTGCCTGCAGACAGAATCCAGAACTGCCTTGATGTGGGGTTTTCCTGCGCACATCTGATGGGAGGCAGTGGAAGCCCAGTAGAGCTCGGCTCTGTTCAGAGTCCGCTCCCCCCCCACACCCTACCGAGTGCCTACTTGCCGTTAATTCTACGAACGTCTCTTATGGCCCTAGGGTGCCAAACAGTGGCTCTGCAACGCAGGATCTACAAGAGGAGCCAGAGGCCCAGCTCTTGGCCTAAAAGAGCTTCCTCTCTCTCTGCTCAGTGAGAGGGTAAGGTGAGACGGGGGCCGGAGCTGGCCGGCTGGAGAGTCTCCAATAAGCAAAAAGGCGACACTGTCGGTTCCAAAGCAGGGAAGTTTCAGGATCAGGGCCACTGTTTAAAACAGGCGTCAGCAAACTTTTTATGTAAAAGGCCACAGAGTAACTTTTTAGGTTTCGTAAAAGGCCACAGAGTAACTTTTTAGGCTTCGTAGGCCATACGATCTCGGTTACAGTTCATCAAATCTGCTATTGTAGCAGGAAAGCAGCCATAAGCAATACGTACACGAACTGAAACAGAGGCCTGAAATTTGACTCAATCATCAATCCAAATTTTACCAAAATAACATATGCAACACAAAAATAATAGGGTTCTTATTGGCTTTTGCACTCGAAAACATACATAATAAATTAACATCTGCTGAAATGCACCAAGTGGCAAACTTTCGTGCCCTAACTGGTGCTGGGGCCCAAATTACAGTTATACCTGGGGATCTCTACATGCTTAGGGGAATTACCAAATATGAAATAAAGGACAAAGAGGTATGCCCCACTTTAACCATCAGAACTACCATCTTGGCTAAATTGCCCATGGTCATCCATGCCCAGAGTGGGCATAGCCACTCTGACCCAATGAGTAATAAACCAAAATAAAATTAAATATTTCATAGTTACAATTGGCTTGATAAAAATTAAATCACATGGACCTCTTCCCTGCTGTTTAAAATTCGTTAATCATACCCAGTAGCCCAAACTGGCCAATGCTCAGGCCTGATTAAAATGAACAGTGCCCAACAGTGGATTGCTTCAACCTTAACTACATGGCACCCCTGATTGAGGCCCCTCCAAAGTTACAGGGAGCACAGTTCACAAGACTGCCCTCACTTCTGACACCAATTATAAGTTTAAGCATTCTTGCGATCACACTAGGCTTCAGTAATTCACTAGAAGAATCCATAGAGTGGCACCTGGCTGGCTGAGTCAATAGAACATGGGACTCCTGATCTCAGGGTAGTGAGTTCAAGCCCCACGTCTGGTGTGGAGCCTGCCTAAAATTAAAAAAAAAAAAAAAAAATCTTTGGGGTACCCGGTTGGCTGGAACATGCAACTCTTGATCCCGGAGTCATGAGTTTGAGCCCCACGTTGGGTGTAGAGATTACTTTAAAAGATAAATAAATAGGGGAGCCTGTGTGGCTCAATAAGTTAAGCGTCTGACTTCAGCTCAGGTCATGATCTCACGGTCTGTGAGTTCGAGGCCGGCGTAGGGCTCTGTGCTGACAGTTCGGGGCCTGCAGCCTGCTTCGGATTCTGTGTCTCCCTCTCTCTCTGTCCCTCCCCTGCTCACGCTCTGTCTCTCTCTCTCAAAAATAAACATTAGAAAATAAATAAATAAATAAATAAATAAATAAATAAATAAATCAACTTTGAAAACAAGAACTCATAGGGATAACTAAATGCTGTTATACTCACAGTTATAGTTTGTTACACTGAAAGAATATACAGACTAAAACCAGCCAAGGGAAGAGATGCGCAAGGCAAAGTCTAAGAAAGTTCCAAATGTGGAGCTTCCAGTTGTCCTCTCTCCACAGAGTCACGGACAGTACTACTTTCCTGGCATCCAGAATGCGCCAATACACATGGGCTATTGCCAATCAGGGGAGCTCACCTGAGCCTTGGGTCCAAAGTCTTTGTTGGGGCTTGACCACACAAAGCTGGTCGGCCATCCGTGTGGCCGACCTCAATATCCAGCCCCTCCAGAGGTCAGTTGATACTCTGTGACACAAAGCCCTCACCCTAAATTGCGTTGTTGGTATAGCCCAAGGCCCCAAGGCAAACAAAGATATTCCCATTAGGCATGCCACTTCAAGGGCTTAGACACCACCTCTAAGAAGCCAAGGGCGAAGGCTGGACCTGCCTTTGGACACGGTTAAATTCTTTCCTATACACTTGCCACATACACACCCAATATTATTGAAATTATTCACTCCATGCAACCCACAACTGGAAACATCTTTGGCTATTGTAGATTTGCTGAATATGTTCTATTCAGTGCTTTTTTCAATAGTCTCTCCGCTGAAGTTTGCCCTCATCGTCAAAGAGACATAGTAGGCCTTTACCCAGCTACACACAGAGAATCTCAACAGCCCTACCATTGCACGCCACCTTTGCAGCCATCCAACTTTCCCTAAGAGCGGAGGTATGATATCACACTGATGACATCATCTCCAAAGAGATGCATTTGACACACTCAATCAGGGTATTCAAATAACTGGGAATCGTTTGGTCAGCCAAGGGCCACTCCATTGCTGATACTGTTAGGAAACAACTACTGACATTCCCAGCACCTACATCATTAAAACAAGCCAAACATCTTTCACACACGTTTGGGTTCTGGAGGCAACATATTCCTTGTTTAAATTTTTTTGCTTCAGCCCACTTTATGCTGTTACTTACAAATCAGTTCATCTTGAATGGGGCTCCCTCCAACAAGGCTCTACAAAACAACAGGCACTCCCATTCGTGTCCTTCACTGTAGTGGCTTTAGCAACCTCCTCTCATGCCTTCTAGAGTCTCTGGACCACCTATGATGGCTTATAAGTTGTCTATGCAGAAGAACCTGGTTTTTCTGCAGTACAAAACAACTTTTCTTCTCGGCCCCATGCTACACGTCATTGGAGCAACAAATGCTAGCTGTATACTGGGCCCTTCTGAAGACGGAAACTCTCACAGGTGACTCAATATTCTTTTGATCGTGGAGGCAACACCCCTTCTTATGAAACGAAAATGATACTTCCCTGATACTTACAAACCTGGCCTCTGGTATATCTCACCTCTAAGAAGGGGGCCCTCCCCTTCCTCCGTCTTCTTAACAGATACGATGGTGCCGAAAAATAGTATCCCTCTCTTATGCTCAGTGACCACATGGGGAGCCCCTTGAGTTCAACTGAGTGATCAGAAAAGGGAGTTTGTACCCTTTACATTCAGCAGTGCTGCTGGACAGCTGCTGTCTGTCATCTAACCTGGATGTCCCTGATCAAAGACAGGACGCCACTGTCAGCAAAATGAGCCAAACTTCAGGCCATCATCTTAGCACTAGACAATACCTGGCCAACAATCGGTCGCATACGCACATTTTTACAGACTCTTGTGCTATTTCCACTGATCTGGCCCTCTGGTCTGACCAGTGGCAACAATTCCTTATCCAAGGTTGCCCCCCTTGGGGTAAGGAACACCGGGAATTTATTGCCTCACAGATACCCAAAATATAAACGCAGGTCACACTTCTCTCTGCATGTATTTAATGCCACAATACAAGGTCTCAGCCAGGCACTCCTTATTCTCTTCAGAGTTCCAGACATCACTGATGGTGAACAAGGCATTCATGTCACTTCGTAAAATACACAATGCTGGGCTCTTGAACAAGGTATCCAGCTAATGATAACAGGGCGGAGAGACTGTTCACAGAGCAAGTTGAAGATGAATGTCAAAGGTCTCGGATCACAGCTAAAGGACAGCATTCCAGTTACTGAACTTTGAGCAAGTGGACCTTTATGAAAGTCATGATCTTCTTCGAAAAGGTCTTCCTTGTGTGAAGAATGAACTTTTGCCTAGTCATCCTCTTGAAATACCAGAAAAAAATTTCCAGCTCAACCAAGATAAAATTACAAATGGAATTCAAGGCAGTACAGCGGGTTCAGCGTCTTCCATTTCCTCCAAGCTCTAACCTTTCACTGGATACTTTGAGGGGTAATGATCAGACTATTGCATTTGAACATATTCTTAATGAGCCATCACAAAGTGAACTAATGGGAGAACCGCACTTGATGGTGGAATGTAAACTGGGTTTGCCGTAATCTGGGGTGCTGTTCACGAAAATACAGGGGCTACACCTCGTTCATAGTCATCTTTTTACTCTAGTTTGATGTACACGACATTAAACGTACTGAAACGAGAATTTTGCCTAAAGAGTATCTGTCATCATTTGAAATTATGCGGGTCTTTGGTTTATTGCCATGTGACAATTGAAGGCACTAAAGGGAGATGTTAAAACTCCCAATTTATATGAAAAGAGTAGCCTTCTACGCCTTTTTAAAAAATTGTTGTTAATGAGAGTTTGAAAACTGTCTACAGGTCTACAATGCAACCTATTTCCGGGTATTCTATAAATTTAATTTTGAAACCATCATCAGCATTTGAGTCTGCAACCTTCCTAGTAATGCCTTTCAGAATAAACACCTGTAATTGATTTTAGTGGCAACACTTCAAATTACGTACAAAGCCAGGTATTTATATCTTACCTTGTTTCAGTATAGCTCATTAATAGTCACAAGAATAATATTGGCTGTATTGATGCTATTTTAGAATTATAGCTATTCTTTGATTCTTTCAGGTTGAAAAGTATAAGTTGGAAGGTTTTGATTTTGGTCTTGTTTTAAGTGAAAAATTAAATAAAGCAACTAGGATATGTCGATTTAAAACAAAACAACAACAACAACAACAACAAAGAGTCTGGGGCACCTGGGTGGCTCCGTCAGTTGAGCGTCCGACTTCGGCTCAGGTCATGATCTCGCAGTCTGTGAGTTCGAGCCCCACGTCGGGCTCTGTGTCGACGGCTCGGAGCCTGGAGCCTGTTAAAAAAAAAAAAAAAAAGACTCTGACTCCAT
The DNA here is from genome assembly GCF_007474595.2 of Lynx canadensis. NCBI lineage: Eukaryota > Metazoa > Chordata > Mammalia > Carnivora > Felidae > Lynx > Lynx canadensis. The sequence continues at coordinate 110,280,904 of NC_044321.2, read as the reverse complement.
TTTTTTGCTTGCTGACATCTTTGAAGCCTCGCTCCTCCTCTGTCTTTTGTCCCACATTTGAGCAAGCCCATAAGGAAGCCTGGGTAATCCCCCCCTTTGTGCTGACAGGGTAGATAGAACCACCGGAACCTCAGCCCGTGTGTAGGAACCCTCACCCCTACCCCAGGCCCCAATCTCAATAAAACCAAAGGCACTAGCGTCTTCCTTCATTCAAGCTAAATGGACCAGCTTGGGAGCCTGCCCCGTTGTCCCCAAAGAGCGTCATGGTGTGCCTGATAGCTTTTCCATACCACCTTTGGTGCATGAATGGGATCATCGGCCTCAATTTCAAAACCAATCTGGGACAAAGAGCTAATCCCACCCTCTCCGGGGCACACGCAAAACAGAGATTCTACCAATTAATAACTAATGTAAGACAGACCATCACATTTCTGATGAAAACTAACCCCACCTCCAGGAGAAATCAACTTTTAGTCATAAGAGTACCCGTTGAAGGAACAAGACATTTTAGAAGCTTATATAACATGTCACCTATCTCCCCCACTCCCACTTAGCTACAAATTAATTTCCCCTTCAATGTATTTGCAAAAGCTTACTTTTCTAGCCTGGCAGAAAAGAATGCCAGATTCAAAGCCGTCATCTGTACAGAAATCCCGAGAGAGTTTTAAAGAACTGCAATGTCACAGCTACCCTGGTATTGTTAATGCTTGAAGAAAGGGAGTTGGTGTTGCCCAGGAAAGCTTTGTCAATACTATAACCACGACATATTTGGCCAACAGCAACAAAAAAGTAGCAGCAGTAGGACGGAAATCCTGAGTAGGTTTTATAGAAATGAAGGTTCTGTAAGAGGCTGTGTAATGGAAATGATATTGACAAATGCCATAGCAACCAAAACTGCTTGTCGCCTTGCGAAGATTAAAATCTTCCTGATGATCAGGCATTTGGTGTGTGTCTGTAAAGCGAACGTATGAATAAAAAGCTTCCCCCGGAATAAAACCCATTCCAGGCCCGCTAATACTGTTCGGGCAAGAGGGAACTTCGATTCTGGAAATCTCTTTCTTTCAGCCGAATCCTACAGAGACGATATCAATCTCAGCTTCCAAACAGAAAGGAGCAATGTGCATGTATGTGAGAATGTACCCATCGATAGGGTTGTGCTTTCAGGCGAGGCTCTTGAGAAATTCTGTATTTCCACAGAACGGTATTTCATTTTCTTCCTTTGCCAAACACTGACCACAGCCCTCACTCGCAGAGTTATTTCTGGGTCTAACTTCCGCTCTTCTTGCCCTGGTTTCAGTGCTTCTCATTGTTTTGGAGATTGTTTTCCTTGTACCTGATTGGTACACTTGACGATGGTTCAGCATCCTGTCGGTTTCGGGAAAAGTCCTCAGCCATCCAATCTAGCCTTGTCCGCGGGTTGAGAAGCTCAGAAATATTTCCATTCTGTCACAACGCTGACCCTGGCATTCGTCCCCACTGAACACAAATGCTCCTGTCTCTCTGTCCTAGGAGTCACTGCACTTCACGATTCCTACGTGAAAAGAATTCTAATGGAAGATTTCTGTTTTTATTGTTGAAGCATAGCTGACATACAATATTACATTCGTTTCGGGTGTGCAGAATAGTGATTCAACACTTATATACATTACAGAATGATCACCACAGTAAGTCTAGTTACCGTCTGTCACCATAGAAAGTCATTGCAAAAAAAAATTAAAAAAATAAAAAATAAATAAATAAAAATAAAAAAAAGAAAGTCATTGCAATATTATTGACTATATTCCCTATGCTATGCTTTTCATCCCCTATTTATTTTCGAACTGGAAGTTTGTACCTCTGGATGCCCTCCATCTTTTTGCCCATGCCCCCACCCCCTCCCCTCTGGCTACCACTAGTTCGTTCTCTGTGTCTGTGAGTCTGTTTCTGGTTGTTTGTTCATTTGTTCCGTTTTTTAGATTCCACATATAGGTGAAATCCTACGTGTCTTTCTCTGACTGACTTACTTCACTTAATACCCTGTAGGCCCACCCATGTTGTTGCAAATGGCAAGATTTCATTCCTTTTTTTTTTTTTTTATGGCTGGGTAATATTCCGGTGTGTGCGCGTGCGTGTATATGTGTGTTTGTGTGCACGTGTGTGCACGCACACATTTGTGATTGTGTATACTACGCCTTCTTTATCCATTCATGTATGGATGGACACTTAGATTGCTTTTGTATCGTAAGTATCGTAAATCATGCTGCAATGAACATGGGGGGGGGTGCACTTATCTTTTCAAATTAGTGTTTTTGTTTTCTTCAGATGAATACCCAGAAGTGAGATTGCTGGATCATAGGGTAGTTCTCTATTTAATTTGGGGGAGGAACCTCCATACTGTTTTTCATAATGGCTGCACGAATTTACATTCCCACCAACAGTGTGCAAGGGTTCCCTGTTCTCCACATCCTTGCCAACACTTGTTATTTCTTACCTTTTTGATTCTAGCCATTCTGATTGACGTGAGGCGATATCTCATTGTGGTTTTGATTTGCATTTCCCTGACGACTAGTGATGTTGAGCATGCTTTCATGTGTCTGTTGGCCATCTGTATGTCTTCTTTGGAAAAATGTCTATTCAGGTCCTCTGCCCAGTTTTTAATTGGATTGTATTTTGGTGTTGAGTTGTACGAGTTCTTCATATATTTTGGATATTAACCCTTTATAGGATGTATCACTTGCAAATATCTTCTCCCATTCAATAGGCTGCCTTGTTGTTTTGTTGATAGCTTCCTTCAGTGTTTAGTTTGATGTAGTCCCAGTTGTTTATTTTTGGTTTTCTTACCCCTGCCTGAGAAGACGAATCCAAAAGTATTACTGAGACTGATGTCCAAGAGTTTACTGCCTACGTTTTCTTTTAGGGGTTTTATGGTTTCAGGTCTTACATTTAGATCTTTAATCCATTTCTAGTTCGTCTTCGTGTATGGTGTGAGAAAGGAATCCAGTTTCAGGGCACCTGGGTGGCTCAGGTGGGTTAGTCGCCAACTCTTGATTTCAGCTCAGGTCATGATCTCACAGTTTCATGAGTTCAAGCCCTGTGTCGGGCTCTGCATGCTGACCACAACGAGCCTGCTTGGGATTCTCCCTCTCTCTCTGCCTTTCCCCTGCTCACTCTCTCTCTCTCTCTCTCTCAAGATAAAATAAACATTTTTTTTAAAAAGGAAAGTAATCCAGTTTCATTCTTTTGCATGTAGTTGTCCAGTTTTCCCAGCACCATCTCTTTTTTTAATGTTTATATATTTATTTTGAAAGAGAGAAAGAGAGAGAGAGCACGCACAAGCAAGCAGAGGAGGGGCAGGAAGAGAGGAGAGAGAGAGAGAGAACCCCGAGCAGGTTCTGAACTGTCAGCACAGAGCCTGATGTGGGGCTTGATCCCATGAATTGCGAGATCATGCCCTGAACCAAAATCAAGAGTTAGAGGCTTAACTGACTGAGCCCCCCAGGCACCCCCAGCACCATTTATTGAAGAGACTGTCTTTTCTCCGTTGTAAAGTGTTGCTTCCTTTGCTGTAGATTAATTGGCCGTATACGCGTGGGTTTAGTTCTGGGCTCTCTATTCTGTTCTATTGATCTATGTGTCTGTTTTGGTACCAGTACCATATTGTTTTGATTACTATACCTTTGGAGTGTAGTTTGAGAACAGAAAGCAGGATGCTTCTAGCTTTATTCTTCTTTCCCAAGATTTCTTTTGGCTTTTCAGGGGCTTTTGTGGTTCCACACGCATTTAGTGATTATTCGTTCCAGTTCTGTGAAAAATGCTATTGTTATTTTGACAGGGACCGTACTGAAGGCATAGATTGCTTTCGGTAGCATGGACATTTTAATAATATTGGTTCTTCCAATTCACAAGCACAATATGTCTTTCCTCTAATGCAAGACTTCCTTTTCTTTCTCTCTCTTTTCCCTTCCTACAAACACACACACACACACACACACACACGTGTGCACAACTGCTCAGGATTCACAATCTCAACAAAGTAGAAAGAACAACAATAACTTGAACTCTCCCTGCTGCCCGTTTGATGAACCCCTCTGACCCCCACTCAGCTCTACAGGTTGCTGTTCTCCTTTTCCACGTGAGGAAACGTAGGCTTAGAATCATAGAAGAAGTGCTCACAGTACTAGCCCTTGGTGGAAATGAGATTCCAAGCTTTAACTCCTAGCTGCCCACAATGCCTGGGTGACCTCGGGTTGGCCCAGCTCCCCACCCCCCCCAAAAAAAACGCCCGGAGATCAAGAGTTGGGACACAGCGAGTCAGGCCACTCCCCTTATCCTTCACATCTTGAAAAGTACTAGCAATAGCGCGAAGACACCCAATGGCCTTTTCTGGGAGTCCAGTCTGAGGCTTACCGACCAACCCAATCTCCCAGGAAGACCAAGTAAACAAAACAAACAAAGGAAGCAGAGGTTGCACGGTTACAAAGGGAAACGAAGCATTTGAACACTGGCAGAAGAAATCAAGTTTGACCTCCGAACTTCACACACGTGCAACAATAAAATTAAAAATATAAGGGCTACGTAAGGGAAAAAGAAAAAGAAGAAACACATTTAAGAAGATCCACGCAATGCAAGTGCTTCTGCAAGCTTTGGACTTTCTTAAATGGGACACGCAATTGTTTCTTGCAATTGTATTTCTCTTATCATTTCCTCCTTCCAACCTCTTACAGATCTGCCTTTCACAGAAAACGTATTTGGTGATGGGTACTGAATCGGAACGCTATACTTGTGATAAACCTGTCCTGCTGAGTTTACATAAAAGGAGAGGGGAGGCGGGGGGCGGGGTGGGGGGAATCAAGTAAGAGAAGATAATGCCATAATTGAGACAATAATAATTCTCCTTCTTACTTTTGCCGTTAAAAACATTTTAACATTTGAAGTGATGAATGCATATCCTCCCAGTCTCTGCTATTCAATAACCCAACTCATTAGGAGGGAGCAGAGAGAAATCTCGGTGGCATTAAGAACACCGAGCAAGGGGAAAGTGAAGGCCGGTGTTACAAGCCCCATGGCCAAATTCAGAAGTGGAATGGTAATTAGATTGTCGATCAACACGCACAGGCGATTCAGGCACACATTTTGAATCGCATCCACATTTGCAGAAGGGAGAGGTAACAATGCCTGGAATGTTGCCTTTCAAAAGTATTAATGATGCACTATAAATTTCGTCCACGTATTAACAATAATTCAGTCCTCATTAAGCTCCGGTGCCGATAGCAACCCACATTTCGGCACAGCAGGCCCCTGCAAAATTATTTTCCCTTTGTTAAATCTAGTTTACTTTAATAGTTTGCCGAGCAATCGGCAGACGCTGCGTGGGGGTGGAAATCAATCTCTACGTCTGATCAAATACCGGCTTTTCTAACCAGCAGCACCCACGCTCTACGGACACGCGGGCACCTTCTGGCTTCCGAGGAGAAGAGGCTATGCCCGGGGCTGCAGATGACATTTAGTTACGAATGGGCCGCAGAGAGATAAGTGCCCCCCCTCCTTTGAGTGCTTCCCGAAACGAAAATGGGGGTGGGGGCAGCAGATGACAGCCGCTAGGGCGTCGCGAGACGGGGCCCGGCAGGGACGCCGCCCCCAGGGACCGGCAGCAGCGTCGGGATCAGGGCGCGGTGGGGACCTCGGCCGCGCTGAGCTGCACGCTCTGCCATCGGCAGGAGGTGGCGCCCTCGGGACAGGCGCGGCCAAGCCCAGCGCCCAAGGGGCGCCCCGTCTTAGGCACAGTTTCGCTACAGAAATAAAAGTCTGGAAGCGCCCCCGGGTCCGCGTTCTGTGCACCCAGGGGGGCTCGGGATACCGGGGAGGGGAGGGGTGCAGGCGGAGGCGCGGGGCAGGGCGGAGGTCTCGGCAATCACCCACCGAGGGGGCCGGCGGGCTCCGGGCGCGGGCACCGGCGCAGTGACCGCGCCGGGACACCAGAGGGCGCCGTGCGCACAGCTTGCTTAAGGTGTGAGCCGCACAAGGTCGGGGAGCTGGGTGCCTCCGCGAGGGTGGGGACCCCAGCGGGTCTTCCTCAGCCCTCCCGAAGCGCCGCTAGTCGCCCGCACCGCCCCCGGGCCACCCTGCGCGGTCCCGCACTTCTCCGGCACACCCGATCAGATACGGTCTGATGACAACCCAGCAAAACGCAAATGAAGGAGGGGGAAGCATCCGTAACACCTACGGGAGCTCAAGCAAATGTCATTTTAAACTGCCGAGCATGAGCGGGCGCCTTCAGACGCTCTCCTGCGGCACCTCACAGCCCCTGGGGGCTGCCTGTGTCCCGAGGCACCCTCCGCCTCAGATGCAACGGTGCCCCACCAAGGGGGCTTCCCGTGTGCGACGCCCCAGGACGGCATCACAAATGGTCAAAATAGCACCTACTGTTTGCCGTCGCTGCCCTGGCTACTTTCACGCTGATCATCTTCCTCGATGCGCAGAAGAATCCCTCGAGGCGTTCTCAGCCCCACTCTGCAGATGGGGAAACGGTGGCTCACGGGGTCGTAGAACCCGTCCAGGTTCGCGCAGAAGCCGCGTGTCTTTTCACCGAACGCAAGGCCTCCCTGATGGGGAACACAGGCTTCTGCTTACACGGCTGCTTACATACTTCTTCAAGGCAGCAGGAGCCGTCAGAGCTGAAAGGACGCGTGTGAATTCACAGAAATAACTCGGGCTCTAATCCCTTTTCCCTTTGGGAAATAACCCCCAAAGCCTTCCGCTGGTGCCCTTTCACTGCTGTATCTCAGACTGGTTGAGGGACACTTCCCCCACTTAAGTCAGGAGGTCATCACTCCGCACAGGATCCACGGTGGCCCGAGACACTCAGACCCTTTTCTTTCAGACTCTCAGGCACGGGTCTTGTCAACATTTGCAAGATGTGCTTTCCGCGCGCAGAGCAGAAGGGAGACGCAACCAGTGGTTAAGAGGTGGCACCAAGCACACCGGTATGAGCTGCCGATGCCAGGGTCTCACCTCCTTCCAGAAGCCTGTGCCAACTCCCTCGGCCCACACCAGCTTCTCCTGCCTCTGACCTCCCCCCCCGGCACTTACTGTAGGAGCCATCCTGTAGCAACTTGCTCATTTCTACCTCCCGTTCTCTGGCTGTCTCGTGTGTGTGTGTGTGTGTGTGTGTGTGTGTGTGTGTGTCTTCCCAGGTTGCTGGCGAGAACCACAAGAGCAGAGGTCGTGTCAGCACTGGGCACTAGCAGCTCTCGGGCAGTTGTGAAATTGAATTATGATCGCGTCTCCGCCTGCAGCATCAGTCACTTTCCACCAATTAAACAGGGTGGCCCTGTTTGCTTTTTCTTCTGGTTTTTGGGTTTGTTTATTGGAAACAGTGCGGCCCGCTGACCGGTACAGTTGCTAAAAAGACAACAGCAGTCGTGAAAATGTGAATCACTTCCTTTGCACAATGCAACGTTCACCACTGGTATCCACTCTTCTCGTTTGCAGCCCGTCTCATATCTCTGTTTGTTTATGTTTCCGCGCGAATTCCGGCATGGTTAACACACAGCGTAACATTCGCTTCAGGTGTACAATATAGGGATTCGGCACTTCCACACGTCACCCGGGGCTCACCCCGACAAATGCCCTCCTTGGTCCCCGTCACCTGTTTCACCCATCCCCCCACCCCCTCCCCTCCGGTGACCATCCGTTTGTTCTCTATAGTTCAGTCCGTTTCTTGGTTTGCCTCTGTCTCTTTCTGCACCTGCATTTTGATAACAGGTACTCACCTACGCTACAGAAAGCCAAATGCAAATTAATGCTAATAGGAAACACTGCTGTCCAGCCAATTCCCGTCTTCTCCACAATTTGCTAGAATGTGTTTCGAGTGCCGTGGAGCAATCAGATGTGCTGGGCTGGAGATCTCTCCCTCTTCCCCATAATGCAGGGCCCAAACTGGCTGTCACTGGTCAGAAATGGAAAGATGGGCAGTGAGGGGGAGAAAGCAAGGGCTGATGAAGAAGCATGATGAAAAAAAGGCAGAACAGCGGCCGGGATGCTGGAAATTGGAAACGCAACAGGGCAGCGGGGACACTACAGAACCCAGTAGCTGGAGAGACGGAGCGTTACGGTCTTGATGCTTGTGTCTCCCCAGGATCCACGTGTTGAAATCCTAACCCCCAGTGTGAGGCTATTTGGAAGTGGGGCCTTTGGGAGGCGATTAGGTCGTGAGTGTGGAGCCCTCATGAACGGGGTTAGTGCCCTTCTAAAAGAGACTCTAGAGAGTTCCCCTCACCCTTTCCACCATGTGAGGACACAGTGAGAAGACAGCTATGAACCTGGAAATGGGTTCTTACCAGGCACCAAATGTGCCTTGATCTTGGACTTCCCAGCCTTCAGGACGCGGAGAAATACATGTCTGCTGTTTAACTTCTGTTTTCTTACAGCAGCCCAAACTGATGAGGACACGGAAGAAGGCCTAAAGGGTCTCGATAGACCATGGCAGGCCACCCAAGTGGCTCCATCCAAAGCCCACACCCCTGCGAAGGCTCCAGAGTTTGCAGAGCTACCTCATCACACGGAGCTGCTGCCTCAGTTTGAACAAGAGTTCCGCGAGCTCCCTGAGGTGCTTTGGTTGAAAAGGACAGAGCCTCGTCCAGGATCCCTTCAGAAAATGGTCCACCTCACGAACAACTGAATCTAGGTAATGATCCGCAATGGCTGTTAACATCGCCAAGAGAGGGACAACCAGACGCCGCTCATCTGTTGACAGAAGTACATGGCACCTTCTGTGAAGGGGTCTTGCCGAAAGGCAGACCGGAGTCTGATGAAGCTTCCGTCCAACTACTAACTTACAGGAAATACAAAGGACTGAGGAACGTGTTGAAAGACATCACAGGGATGCGATCAGTAAGATCCGGACTCTGGGAAACTCTACAGAACAAATGATCTCGTTTCTTTAACAGATAAATTGGAGAGACAGGATATAGGGGAACCTGTAGATAAGAAGGCTTAAATCTATATCAAGCGATCTCAATTAAAGACCTTATTTAGCTCCAGATCTGAACAAACTATAACTTTAAAAATCCTATGGCATCTAAGAGATGACTGGAACTTTTAGTACTGATTGGATTATTAAAGAATTATTGTTGGGGCACCTGGGTCACTTAGTCGGTTAAGCATCAGACTCTTGGCTTCGGCTCAGGTCGGTTTCTGAGTTTGAGTCCCACATCGGGCTCTGCGCTAACAACGCAGAGCCTGCTCGGGATTCTCTGTCTCCCTCTCTCTCTCTGGCCCTCCCCTGCTCGCTCGCTCTCTCAAAAACAAATAAATAGGAGCGCCTGGGTGGCTTAGTCACTTACGCGTCCGACTCTTGATTTTTAGCCCAGGTCATGATCTCACGGTTTGTGGGTTTGGTTGGGCCCCACATCAGGCTCTGTGCTGCTGACAGTGCAGGGCCTGCTTGGGATTCTCTCTCTCCCTCTCTCTCTGACCCTCCCCTGCCCGTGCTCTCTCTAAAAATAAATAAATAAATACATAAACTTAAAAAAAAGCTTTTAAAGGAATTATTGTTGATTATTTCACATGTGGTAATGGCATTGTGTTTATGGTTGGTTTTTTTAAAGGCTGCTGTGCTTAATTCAGAGATACATCCTGAACTATTCACCGATGAAATGATGTCAGAGGTTTGCTTCAACATGTTCCAGGAGTGAATATTACTAACAGTATTATTGATAATGGCCAAAGAGTAGAAACAACCCAAAGGTCCATCAACTGGTCAATGTATAAATGAAATGTGGTATGCCCATCTACGATGGAATATCATTCAGCCATAAAAAACGTACAAACTACTGATACATTCTACAGGCTCAAAAGCATTATGCTAAGTGTAAGAAGCCAGTTGCAAAAATCTGCGTATTGTATGATTCCGTGTATATAAAATGTCCAGAAATGGCATATGAGGAATCTCTTTGGCGTGATAAAAAAATGTTCTACAACTGGATGTGGTGACAGTGGTACAAATCTGTAAAATTCCTAGAAGCCATTGAGTTTTACACTTAAAATGGGTGAGTCTTATGGTTTGTAAATTATGCCTCAGTAAAGCTGTTTTTGTCGTAGCGCTCCAGGGGATGGGAGAAGGAAGTGGGTCGGAATGAAATGAAACACGACCGGCTCTGATAATGGCTTCAGCCGGGTGATGGGTACGTGGGGCTTATAAAGCTATTGTCTTTAATTTTGCACATGTTTGAGAATTTCCACAATAAAAAAAAAATAATTAAAAAGTGAGAGGAGGAGCTCGGAAGTTGAAAGTCGTCAGGAAGGAAGGCTTCTCTGGGGACCCGCTACTCCCGCCAGTTCTCTTGCTCCTGTGCCACATTATCTTTCCTGGTGTCTCTGCTCTTGCCCATGCCCTTGTAACGACCAGCTGACCAAGCGTCTTGACATTCCCTAGTCCACAACCCAGAGGGCACTTTCCGCATGGCCAGGCTGACTGCCAGGGCCACTCTGAGGCAAAGTCCTCGGTGCCCGCGTAGGGGGCTGCGGAACAGGCTGTTCGCGCTAGAAGCAGAAACTCAGTACAGCGGACTCTAGTATGTTCCGTATAGCCCCCATTCCCCTTGCCCGCGGAACAGAACATGAGCTGTTGCGTTTCTGGCACTGCCTCCGCTGGACGTGGCTCCGGCAGTTGAGTCTGAGACGCAGAGCACGGCCTGCCAACACGAATGAGCAAAAGTGATGCCAGGTACCCCGGTCTAGCGCTGGAGGGCAAAAGCTGAAGAACAAGTCAAAGTCTTCTGAAGGGCCCACGGACCCAAGTGAAGACTAAAGGCACTCAAAGAGCCCCCAGCAACCTAGGGGGTTCACTAATTCTACAGGCCTGGTACGCGTCCTCAGCACCTTCACTCTGGTGACCAACTCTCCCAAGTTCTCTCCTGAAAGTCCTTGACCATAAAGAGGATAAAAGAGGTCCAAGAAGAAAGGGAAACAACTTCTGGGCAGCCAAAACTGTCTCTGCCTATTTGTGGAGGGGCAAATAAGTGATGGCGAGTGGTTCATTAGCAGCAATTCGCCCTTCCGCCCCGAAGTGGTTGATTACAAACATTTCCCTGGCCATTTCCCCATGAGCTCACCTACAACCACCCACAGAAATGGCACGTTGCCTTAGGCAGGGAAAGTGCTACATTTGAGCCAAAGAAGGTATTCAGCCTCTAAGCCCCATTGCCTTGTGCCACCTGAACAACACCACAGGAAAAGCAGGACTCTCCTCCCGCCATAGTTACACTCCCGCTGCCGCTCCAACTCTCTGGCTGGGTCCAATGCCAAGGGTAAATTCAGGATGCCAAGCAGATGCCCCAGGCTGACACAATTAATTCCAATTAGCTGACCCCTTTTCCTTCTGCCTGCTGGCTCCAAAGGAGCTTTTCCCCGATGCTGCCAGTCTAGCCAGAGCTCTTTCACAAGCTCCATATCTTGGACAGTTACCCTCCATAAATGTTCACCACGGAGGGTGCGTACAGCCGGCACTCAACACAGCTCAGCCTCCAGCACGGACATCGTGCTTCAAAATGGACCAAATGCAGGTACATTAAGGAGGGATCTGCATACACCAGACGACGCCAGTGCCCTTTGCCCAGCTCCTTCTAATCTCCACTCTCTGGGTCTCAACATCCCCCTGACACCTCACAGTTCCATGGCACAGATGAGCGGGCTCTCGACAAAGGAAACCATGACCTCTCCATAAAGAAATAGAGTATCAGTGTGAGGGAAGTTCTCCCTAAAAACATCCCCCCTCCCCCACCATTTACTTTTCCTTAGGCTTGCTTCTTTTTTAGGCCACTGGCTCTCTAAGTCTGCTCATTTCGCCCAGGAGCAGTCCTTCACCCTCACTCAGCCACTTTTCATCTGAACATACATCCCTCTCACTTGGGCCTTTATCTTACTCATTCCTTGGCCATTCGTTCATAGATCTTGGCTGCTATAGCAGAAAGCGTGGATTCTCCTCCTCATTTGCCAACCACAGAAGCACTTCCCAGCCATTCCACACCCACCAGCAAGTCTCTGGCCAGACAAGCCCTTCGACCTGAGATGCCGTGAGAATCTGCCCACTTGGCCCCCGTTCCCTCTCCTTATTATCATTGGCAGAGCTTAGCACAAGTTCTCAGCTACAGAATCACCGTCCAAGAGGGAGCTGGCTCCTTCCCGATACAGTCAAGGCTCTGGATCGAGTCTGGTGGCTCGCTGATCACCCACACTGGTCCTAGTCCATAAAGTCAGAGCACAACCAAGCGGCAGGGGAGGATGCTGGGCTCCGTGAAGGCCAGGAGCCATTTTGTAGAGCAGGGGTTAACCGAGGGTCCCTAGAACCCAGACTCTGTGGATTGTCTTCAAAGATCACGAACACTCTACGATTGGGTTCAGACTGGTACATGTCTCTGTGGGTATGGATGCGGGTACATGCGTTCATTGGTGGACAGGGTCCCTAGCTTTTATCAGCTTCTCAAAGGGGACCCTGATCCAGAAAAAAAAAAGAATCACTGTTGTCAAAGAAACAGTAGGCTTGGTTGGCTCTGCTCCTCAGACCATTGTGGAAAAGACCGGAGAGCCAGAGTACAGGGCAGGGCATGGTAGAACTGAGAATGGGATTTCAGGACCCTCTTCTCCAGAGCCAGACAGCCCAACCACAGCCATCAGTCCAGATCTAAATGCTGACTCCAAGGTTCAGACACTGGACGGATCCAAAACCCTTGCCCAAGTCTCAATGCAACGCTTTCCTCGTGGGCAAAGGTACATGTTAAACAGGTGGTAATGGAAACCGAATCACTGGGACCTCAGTTATATATCCCTGTCCTTCCTGTGGGTCGTCCCCTCATTAAAAAGAGGAAACTGAGCCCAGAGGAGGGAAATGGCCTTCTAACTATCATACGGGGAAATTGTGACTGAGACAGGCCAGAAGCCAGATTCTCTGACACCACAGATTGCCACGAAGCACCCATTGGTTTCACCTATCACCCTCCTGCACCCTGGGCCTATAATCACTAATGGCTACTGATCAGGTCATAGTGAGTGAAGCCTTTGAAAACGCTGATGTCAGAATAACCAGCGCCACCATCCCCGTGGGACAGGGAAAGCCAAAGAAATCCACCATACACTCGTTTACTTCGTTGCAGCAAAGGGAGCCCTGACCAAATGTGAGCATTAGTTAAAAGAGGAATTGAGGGGCGCCTGGGTGGCGCAGTCGGTTAAGCGTCCGACTTCAGCTCAGGTCACGATCTCGCGGTCCGTGAGTTCGAGCCCCGCGTCGGGCACTGGGCTGACGGCTCGGAGCCTGGAGCCTGCTTCCGATTCTGTGTCTCCCTCTCTCTCTGCCCCTTCCCCGTTCATGCTCTGTCTCTCTCTGTCTCAAAAATAAATAAAACGTTAAAAATTTTTTTTTAAAAATAAAAGAGGAATTGAAGAAAGGGTATTGTGTGTGGCAAAAAATCTCAAACACCAGAAACTTGGAAAGAACTATCTTCAAGCAACAAGTAGCCAAGTAAGAGAGGAGCAGTGTGAAAAGGGCTCCCTCTCCAAATGGAAAGGTGGCTCAAGAGAAGGGAACGAAGACACTACCCAAAAGGGGCAGGGCAGAGGCAAACTGAAAATCAGGAAGGACTGAGGGAACTGGCGAGAAACCAGGCAAGGTACCTGAAAGCCAAAGCCAAGAGCCTCTTCAGTTATAGTCTAGGAAGAATGCCAGCAAGATGATCAGTGAGGACAACTGACAGTTGGGATAACAGCCATGCTCGGGAGGCCAAGAAGTGATACCACACAGGATATCACTGCGATGTCTGTTCCCTAAGCTCTCACTGGAAGTGTCCAAGCTGCGAGACTAGACTGTGGCAAGTGCTGAGGATGTCCAAGGCCTACAGAATAGGCTAAAAGTGTAGCCTTCACTAGAACACAGTGGCAAAGTGTCCCCAATGAAATTAGGGCAGAAGGTGCAACCTGTCCTTACCAAGTAGCCCCCATGACGAAGGCGGGCACATTGACAGTATGAGTTCCACCCATAAGGTAGGGTCCTAAAGAGATCTTGGGGCACAGGCTGGGAAATGCCTAATCTGTATAACGAACAATGAGCTCAATGACCAGTTAGACCTCAGTTTACACAAGATGAAGTCGAGCCTGGCCAATCTATCGGAAAATTTTAAGCAGTTAAAATGCAAATAAGCAGTAAATAAAAAGCATGAATAAAAAGGGAACGTGAGAATAGAAGCTGTTTGATATAGTGCCAAATCACTATGGGATTGAGAGCATATTTGTGTCACGGATAAGCAGTGGGCATAAGGACAAGGACACGGGGATAAACTTGACTTTCTCTTAAGGAGAGAAGTGTAGATACTATGGACTCCCCCCCCCCACAAAGATTGATGGAGATCCAGCTTATTTGACTTACTCGAAAATTAGGTGGAGAAAGTCAGCCTCGTAAAAACTTCAGGTTTCCAGGCAACACCCAACCCTTCTGGGTAGTAACATGTTAAGCTCTTTAGATTAAACTGCAGGAAGATGCTGAGAGGCTGTGTGAGTGGGCTGAAAAGGAGCAGGTGAGCGTCAGTGTAGGCAAGTGCAACATAATGCACTGAGAAAAAGAATCCCATTAACCACTCAAAATAACACACGGAGCAATCAAGCCTCCTTTGTACAAATCCTCGGGACATCTGCATACAAAACGAAAGGGCCAATTTTGCCATTAGACCGATGGAGTGACATGGAGGTCATCCACTCAAATTCCTCCTTTGAGGAATGAGAATATGGAGACCCGGGGACCCAGCCAGGTCTAGAACCAGGAGCACGCTCACTGGACAAGAGTATTAGTCTTTAAGCATCGGCTAACAGATCAAGAGTCACGGAAATGATGTGGTGTGATAGAGGCCCATGGCTTTGCAAGCCAGACACATACAAATCCCAGCCCCATTTCGAGCTGTGTACAAATTAAGCGAGTGGCTCAATCTTTCCGAGTGTTTCTGAGTCTCGGTTACCTGTAAGGTAGGAATCATGCAAGGCTGTTATGAGGATTAGAGACACTTTAAAAGTGCTCCACAGAAGGATCTGAATAGGCACTTATCTAAGGAAGATATACAAATGGCAGTACGCACATGAAGAAATCATTAGGGAAATGCAAATCAAAACCACCACGAGATACCACACCACACCCACCAGGACGGCTCTAATTTAAAAAAAAATGGAAAATAACAAGTGTTGGCAAGGACGCGTAGAAATCACAACCCCAATACGCTGCAGGCAGACACGCAAAAGGGTGCAGCTGTTGTGGAAAACAATTCAGCAGATCCTACGTTAAAAGGAATCACCATACGACCCACCGATTCCACTCCGAGGCATAGACCCAAAAGGATTGGAAACAGGTGTTCAAACAAAAACTTGTACGTAAATGCTCATAGCCACGCGATTCACAACAGCCAAGAGGTATAAACAGCTCAAATGTCCAGCAGCTAATGAGCAGAGAAGGAAATGGTGGTCTATCCATACAAGGAAATATTACTTGGTCAGAAAAAGGAATGAAGTACTGATATATATCATCAGTTGGATATACATACGTGGATGTATCAGTCGAATCCAAGTTTCAACGTGGATGAAACTTGAAAACACTGCGCTAAGTGAAAGAAGCCAGTCACAAAAGACTAAATATCATGTAATCTCGTTTACATGAGATGTCCAGGACGGATAAATTTATTGAGATGAAAAGGAGATTCGTTGTTGGTTAAGGCTGAGAAGTGTAGAGCGGGGGATAAGGGACTATAAGCTAAAGGGTATGGGGTTTCTTTCTGAGGCCGTAAAAATATTCTAAAACTGACCCTGGTGATGGTTGCCCACGTCCATGAAGATACTAAAATCGGTTGAACTGTACACTTTAAATAGGGTGTAGGGCGTAAGGATTACATCTCAGTAAAGCTGGATAAAAAAAGTAATGTGTTCTACGGACAGTGATGTGTTGGGAAATGTTTAACATCTGGATCTCAGAGAAAGAAGCCCTCCTTTGTAGTGTTTGATTATTTCCATGGTGAGAAGGGTCCCTTGACCCATTTCGAGTGACCAACGTGGTGTCGGGAGATACAGAGCTGGGACGAGATGTGTTGAGGCATGCCATTATAAAGCATGTGCATCATGGGGACACAATGGACGTAAATAACCTCGAGATCACACGTGGTAGGAAAAGGTGATAAAATAATTAGGAAGTGGTGTGTTTTGAGGATTTCTTACCTGTGCTTTGAAGGTGATTCATTTAACTGTAGGTTTATATAACTTCTAACGGGTGCCTGCAAACTTCCTGGAGACCTACCAGTCGGCTCTCACAAACCCGGTACCGACTGTCGCCAGGCACCTCACTGTAAGCACTGAATACTCCCTTTGAAGGATGACACACACGCATCTTCCATAAAAGTGCCACCTTTTGCATTCACTTGGGCAAAAACTCAAAACCGTCTATGGCCATTACAGTTTGGCTTGAACAAGCTGCTATTTCCCCCCTCTAATGCTGATATCTGAGCATGGCAGAAATGTTTTCCTAAACGTGGAAATATAATCCTATTTTCTGTAGACTCCATCTTGAGGCGTTCTGGCAACATCGCCACAACCCCCAAGCAACGCTAACTGTTCAAGGACGGCACCCGAACACGCTAGAATTGCCTTTCTCTGGTCAACCCACTGGCCCCGGGGGCTCTCTGCTGATTCTCAGCTGCCATCAAACTCAGGGTTCATACTGTTTTATGAAGTCGAACTTCCAAATGTCTTAATTCAATTACAAACAAAATATAAACCAGCCTTTAAAAACTCCACAGACCCTGCACTTCAACGCACAGCCAGGGGAGGTTTGAAGCGTTTGGAGCTCTGAATATTCACTACCGATTAGCAATATGTCAGTTCTAACCACCCAAGCCCTCCACCAAGGAATACATGTAGAATGCGGCAGGCCGGCCCAATGCTCCCGGCCCCTGATACTTCACCAAGGTCACATTGTGAAACTCTTGAGCCTCTGGGCAAGTTGACTCAAGAAGAGTAAGCGTGGTTCCAAAGATAAGAGGGTTTCCTGTTCTGGAAACCTGAACAGGAAAGCGAAGCAGCTACAGCGAGCTCTGAGGTTTTTCCACATGTTACTGGGGGGACTTTGAGCAAATTATACAGCTTCTCTGAGCCTCGGTTTTCTCGTCTAGAAGATGAGAAATATTGGCAATACCCATCTCATAAGACCGTTGGGAAATTAGATGAGATAAGGTGTATAAGATGCCTTGCACGTCAGTGATATGTTTTCAGAGCTGCTTACAACAGGGAAGCAAAGTCGCGTAGCAGCTAAGCAGCCACGTTGTAAAGTCAGAGTCTGTCCTAAATTCAAGTCGTATTATTTTTCAAAGTTTATTTACTTATTTTGAGAGAGCGAGAGAGAGCAGACGTGCCCGTGCGAGAAGGGGAGAGGGGCAGAGAGAGAGAAAGAGAGAATCTCAAGCAGGCTCTGCACTCGGTGCACAGCCCGGCACGGGGCTACACCTCACGACTGTGAGATCCCGACCTGAGCCGAAATCAAGAGTTCTTTGCTCAACCGACCGGGCCATCCAGACGCCCCACTTTAGGTCATTTTATTTATTTATTTATTTATTTATTTATTTATTTATTTATTTATTTTAATGTTTATTTATTTATTTATTTTAATGTTTATTTATTTTTGAGACAGAGCATGAACGAGGGAGGGTCAGAGAGAGAGGGAGACACAGAATCGGAGGCAGGCTCCAGGCTCCGAGCCGTCAGCACAGAGCCCGACGTGGGGCTCGAACTCACAGACTGTGAGATCACGACCTGAGCCGAAGTCGGTCGCTTAACCGACTGAGCCACTCGGGCGCCCCACTTTAGGTCATTTTAGATTTGTGTGCATTTCTGAGACATTCTGTGGATGGAATCACACACTATGTACTCTTTCTGTGTGTGGTTTCTTTTGCTCAGCATAATCATTTTGACATTCACCCATGTTGCCATATCTATTAACAATTTGTTCTCTTTTGTAGCTGCAAATGGGATTCCAATGTGTGACTATGCCATTTGCCTGTTGGTAGACATCAGAGCTGTTGCCAGTTTTTATCTGTTACAAATAAAGGAGCTGTAAACGTTCAGGTACGCCACGGGAGAATGTTCTAATTTCTTTTAGGAGTGGAAGGGCTGGGTCATACAGTAGGTGTATGTTTAACTTTTTTTTTTTTTTTAACCAACCCACTTCCCAATGTGGCTGTCCTATTTTCCATCCCAAAAGCAGTGCGTGAAGATTACGGTCTCTCCAAATCCTCATGACCTATGCGGAGAAACGAGCATTAGGATGCGCTGTGATACGGTTTGCCTCCGATCTGTGGGGCTTGGGTTTTGTTGAGGCTCTCGGATCCAGGGCTGTCTACTTTTTACTCCCTTTGGGAAAGTTTTGGCCATTAGGTCTTCAAATAATATTCCTGTCTCCCTAACTCCTTGTGGGACTTCAGTTACACTTGAAATTGTCCCACAGCTCACTGCTGCCTTGCTCCTTTTTTTCTCTTTTTTCTTTCGGTTTCATCTCGGGCAGTTTCTCTTGCTGTGGCTTCAAGTTCACAAACGTTTCCTTCTGTGGTGTCGAGCATGCTAACAATGTCATCCAGTGTGTTTCTTATCTCAGACATTATATTCTTGAACTCTAGAAGCCAGATTTGAGTCTGTTTTCTCTCTTCCATGTCTCTCCTTCACGTGCCCATGCTGTCCTCCACCCTCTTGAACGTATGGAGTCTGTTTTTCAAAAAACCACTTTAATGTCTTTGTCTCCCAATTCTATCACCTGTGTCTGTTTTCTAGCTAAGGGGTTTTCTTCCCATTACGGGCCACATTTTCCTGTTCCGCATACTGCGTAATGTTTGATTGGACTTTGGGCTTTGCAAATGTTATGCTGTTGGCTGCTAGATAATTTGTGTACTCCTTTACATATTTCCGAGCCTTGCTCTGAGTTGTGGTAAAGATACTTGGAAACTGTTCAGTCCTTTCAAAAGCCTGATTTTAAGCTTTGTCGTGTGGGATCAGAACAGACTTTAGACTGAGGTTAATTTGGCTCCACTACTAAGGCAATCCCGTTCTGAGCACTGATAACCCTGTACGGTATGACGTTTCTTCTCTCTGACTTCCGGGAAACTGGGCTATAGCCAGCGATGTGTGAGCCCTAGAAATCCCTCCACCTATTCCTTTTGTGTCATTCTTTCCCCAGCCGTGGGTAGTTCTCTCACACACATGTGCTGATCAGTATTTGGTCAAAAACCTGAGGGGTACCTTTTGCAGATCTTTGGAGCACGAGCGTGCTCTCTCTCTCTCTCTGTCTCTCTCTGCTCTCTCTTTCTCCCTCTGGAAAGCTCCTCTCTAGTATATTACCTTGTAAATTCTAGCCACCCTCACCTCCCTGAATTCTAAACTCTGTCTCCTCAAGTTAGGCAGATTTTCAGATTCAGCCGGAGTTCCCACCCTGGAAACTCTCTCTATGTAGTAAACTGGGCCAATGGTAGGGCTCACTTCATTTATCTCTCTTTTCTTGAGGATTATTGTCCTGTACTTCCTGTCTTGCAGTGTGTGACAATCATTATTTCATTGCCAGAAGCAGAAGTCCAGATGTCACATTTTAAAGATTTGGGTTGGATTAGTTTGGAGAGTTTTTTTAAACGTATGTTTGTTTGTTTGTTTGTTTGTTTGTTTAGAGAAGGCATCTGAGAGGGGCAGGGGCAGAGAGAGAGAGGGAGAGAAAGAATCCCAAGCAGGCTCCATGCTCGCTCAGCGTGTTGCCTGGAGGGGCTCGGTCTCATGACTGTGAGAGATCGTGACCTGGGCCAAAACCAAGGGTCAGACGCTTAACTGACTGAGCCACCCGGTGTCCCAGTTCAGAGGATTTTTAATAACACCCTGATAGAAAGTAGACGGAATCAAAAGTCCGAAACTGAGAGGACCCGTAGAGATTATCTAACCCTGCCCTCGCCTCATTTGGTAGATTCATAACACTGAGATCAGAGAGGGGAGGGGATCTTCTCAAAGTCACACAGCAAGTTAGCCCCAGAATTAGGACTAGAAATCAGGTCTCCTGCTCTTCATTTCTAATCCATCCAGTTATTTCCTGCCAATATTCTCTTGCAAACCATTTGATTTGGACAGACGTGACTTTGAAATCCAGACCTTCTGTCCTGCCCAAGCCTACAAAGTGGGCAATATTAGCTCACGCCCAGATGGTACTTAATTTCCCCTGGGTTTTGCAAACACAACCTCTAGGGATGGCCTCAAAACGCCCCCTTGGGTAGGCCCTCCAGAACGAAACCATATATCATTCCCCGCTGACTTGTTACGAACCCGCGAAGCAAGAAGGAGTGTGACTTAGAACTTAGATGAGCTCATCTCGTCATTTCACCACCTATGGGAGCCATGTATCCTACTAAGAGAAGCCATTTTCAGCACGACTGCATTTGTCTTCCCACAATTCTGGCAACTCACCTGGATTCCAAACTTTCTCCTGAGCTGGGTCTCTGGGAGCCTTTCTGTTTTGCTTCTTGAGCCTTCCAGGAAGCCGTCTAGGAAATGTCCTCGCGTCGGGGTCAGAACAGGTTTTACCTCTCAGCTCCAACACTTACTTGCTGTGTGGCTTGGGTAAGTTATTGAACTTCTCTGTAAGGACAGGGATGGAACTATCACACACAGATTCTGAAGCACGTTTTTAATTTTTTCTTTTTTTTTTACTTTAGCATCTTTGAAATCAAGAGGTATATTGCTATGAGTGATGTGACAGCTAAATTTGCAGCTTTTCTTTCTTAATGATAAATGATACCTTGGATTCTAAAAATACTGTATTGATCTGTAACTCGCAGAGTTTCCTCCAGGATTAAGTAGGATAAAGCAAGCATAGGGCCCGACACATGGTAGGCACTCAAGGACCCTTGTACCTCCATTGTTTCTAGAACCAACACCTGGCTGGGCTGTGGGCCTGCGATTTCCCTCGTCCAGCAGTTGGTTACATCCATCGGGGCAGTCTGATGAGGTGAACAAGACGGGGCTGGCATGCTGCTGGCCAATGTTGCTGTGTCTGACTGTCATCAGGCCCTAGACCCCTTTCTAGAAACTTCCTGCTCTCCAGCCCCACCTCATTAATACCACTATCCCGAGCTGATTTCTGCTGCTACTGAATTATGAAGGTAGAGAAAAGGACTAGGTGGCTTCTTGTGCCATCACCCCAAACTCTCCCTGTCTCGTCCCAAAGAACCTCTCCAGAATCTAAGGAGGCTTGTCCGTTGAAGGGCTCTTCCAAGGCCATCAGAATCAGAGCCTGCAGGGCCTGAAGCCAAATCCACATTCTCCAAGGCCCCCCACATACCTCCAGTTGGGATGCCGATACTTGAATGCCTTTGAAATTCAAGGACACCAACTCTGTTCACGCCTGGAGGGAATAAGAGGAACCAGACACCTGAGGATTTACAACCCTCAAATATGTCCCTGTCCAGAAGAGCGCCTTTCATTTCTTTCCCGGCGCTTCCCCGGCTTTCTTGCCGTCTCCTGCAGGCCGACTGGCCTGTTCCAGAGGCCTCATCCCGCTCGGGCTCCTCCACACCCCCCTCTGCCCGCTTAGTCCCCAGGGAGGCAGCTGCAGCCTCCATGAGCCTGCCACCCTGAGGCACCCACCTTTAATATGTACCTAGAGGTTTGCGCCCTGTCCCCCAGCGGATTCCAGCAGTCCAGAGAACTCTCGGGACCACAGGGAGGAGCAGGAGAGGGTAGGATGGACCGAACTGGCCTGTGCTCTGGCCACTTCTCACAGGATTCTGTACCACGGCCAGCGTGAGGCTAGGAATTAATAACTGTGAGCGATTATCATGGGAGCTGTCTCCAGGAAAAACGACCAGGTTTATACCATTCAACCTTGGGAAGATAAAATCAGGCCTAGCAGAAAAAAGACAAATGATCTACAGCAAATGTAGGACTTAAAATCCAAAGAGCGTCCTGGAGCCTGATTAGACACCTGCCTTGTCTCCCTGTCCAGAAGGCATGGGGTGCAGGAGTTGGCGGGGGGGGGGGGGCATCTCTCTCTAGCCCATCCACCGACTCAGAACCCTGTGCTCATTGTCGGCCCTCTCCAACACCTCCTTGCCCTTCTCCCTCACCGCTGTCAATCTTGCCTCTCTGTGGGTCTCCGTTCGGCCCCCTCCGGGTGACCTCTCAAGACCCAGCTGGTCCCCTGCCACAGCCTCCTTTCTGCTCTTTCTCCCTTCAGTGTCTCCCCCACCCCCACCCCAGTCCCGCTTCTACAGGACCCTGGAAAAACAGCAATCTCATCACATCACCCTGCACAGAAACCGTCAATGAACGATAATGGCAAAATGTTTATCATTGTTAAGGCTAGATGGTGGGAACATGGGAGGAGGTGCTTTTCTTATTCCCATGACACCCCTGTACGTTCGAGATGGCTCAGCATAAAGCAAACCCTCAGCAGCCCTCCAGGGATCTCAGGATACAGTCGCCAGTCCCCAGACTGGCACTCGAGGCCGTTCAGGATCGGCCCCTGCCCCATTTTTCCAGCTTACCTCCTGAAGCTCACCGCGCTGCTGCCTCTCCTGGCCCCCAGCTCTCTCCTGAAGCCTTATCTCTGCCAGCGCGTCTCCTTCTTGCAGAACATGCTTTCCTTTCGGTCCTGCTTAGAAAAACTGTCTCCTCATCCCTCGGGAACCAGATGCAAATGACCCCTGTACACGGCTACCTTCCCAGGCCTGACCCTCCCTTTTTTTTTTCTTCTTTTGGTAGGTGGGGGGGGGGGGGGGGGAAGGCCTTATGCCCTGGTATCTGCCCAGGCGTGGCACAGAGCAAACACCCCGTATGTGTTTGGGGGAGACCGGAAAGTCTTGGTTAATAAAGCAGGTGCCACATTGACTTGAACTTGGGCAAGTAGGGGAATCTCTCTTGGCTTCGGCTCCTGTCTCTATAAAACGAAGGTAATAGCAGTGCCACTCTCACAAGGCTGAGGTGCGGATTCGGCGGCATTCTCTGCGTGAACAGCTTACCACAGTGCCACGCTACCTGGCATGGAGGGTGGGGGCGGGGGTGGCTGACTTACAGACAGACTTCCATCAAACAATACCGTGGATCATGAAGCGGCTTCTCTCACACGAAAAGCTCCCCAAACCCACACGAAAGGAACTACCGCTCAGCTCTTGCCGGGAGCCAGAGAAAACTGTGGAAAATTGGTGACATCAAAGTCACCCTTCCTCTCTCGGGCCCGGGGGCAATTCTTACTTTGGGAGGGGGAGGGGAAAGGAGCGGAGCGGGGGGGCGGGGGGGTCTTCAAAGGTCGAGGCCCGAGGCCCCGGGACCGGGTTTCTGCGCCTCTTTGGAAGAAGTGTGCAGGTCTGTGGCCGGGGCCCGGCCCGCAATCCGGGGGCAAGGGAGGCACAGGTCTGCCCGAAAATCCGTCCCGGCGACAAGCCCCAGTCTGTGAGGCCTCGGCGAGTTCGGGGCCGCCCGGGTGGGGACGCGGGGCGAGAAGTAGACGAGCGGGGTCCGCGGCCGCGCGCGCGCGCGCCCCTCTCCCTCCCCCCTCCCCCCTCCCCTCTCCCCCCGCCGCGGGCCCCCGCTCCTCCGGGCGCCCGCGGCCTCGTGCGTCACCGGCGCGGGCGGGGGCCGAGGGGAGGGGGGCGCCGCAAGGTGAGGGCCCCGCGCCGCCTTAAGACGCCGCGCGCCCCCGCCGCCGCTCAGAGCTTCGCAGCGCTGCGCGCCGGCCGGACGACGTGCGGGCTCGGGCGCCCCCGGTCCCGCCGCGCCCCGCGCCCCGCCGCCCCGCCGCGGGTTCCCCGCCGCCGGCGCCTCGGGAGGCAGCCCGGACGAGCGCGGCGAGTCCCCGAGGGAGCGGCACGCAGCTCCCGCGGCGCGACGCCTCCGCCAGCAACAGGTAAGCGGCCCGGCCCGGCTCGGCTCCCCGGCGCCGCGGCCCGCACCCCCCCGCCCTCCCCGGCCCCGCGCTCCAGCGCCCCGGACGCCCGGTCCGCCGCGGCCCCGACGGCAGCCCCGCCACGCGCCCCCCGTGCGCCCCGCGGCCCTCGCCTTTGGCCTCGCACTTCTCGCACGCGGCCTCGCGCCCCCCCCTTGCTCCCCACCCTCCCTTTCTTAGCCTGCCCTTCCTCGATTTTCCTGTCTCTGTCTCTCCGCGCCTCTCCTTCGCTCGCTGCCTCTCTCATTTCGTCGTCTCCATTCCTCTTCCTCTCGGTCATTTTCTCTGCGTCCCTGGGTGGGCTCTCATCCTGTCTCTGTCTCCCATCCTCTTTCTGTCTCTGCGGGTCTCGTTTTTTGGTTTTTTTTTTTTTTTCCTTTCATTCTCTCTCTCTCTCTGCCTCCCAGCGTCTCCAGCTCTGCCTCTCTCAGACTCTCCCGTCAGCCCGGCACCCCTGCCTCCTCTCCTGCTTTCCTCGAGCTCCCCCTCCTCACCCGCCCCCCGCCCCCCGCCGCCGCCGCCGCCGCCGAGAGAGACCGCGGGAGGACCGGAGGATTCGGGGAGGGGGCCGAACAGGGAGGGGGTCGCGGGAGGCATCCTCCCCGCATCCAGCCGCGGCGGTGCCGCTGAGAAACTGGGAGATTTATCCGCCTGAGCCCGCGGTAGCCAGGGCGGCAGCTGGTTTCCATGGCAAAATAGTCAAGCGAGAGATAGAGATCGGGGACAGAGAAAAACCGAGGTGAGGGCTCGTCGGAGACAAATGGAGAGCCACAGAGACGCACACGCGCTGAAACATACGAAGAAAGTGTTCCGCGAGAGTCCCGGGGACAGAGGGAGAGACAGAGATCCCGATTCTCCAAGCGCACGCGCTGGCGAGACAGCCTGAGCCACGAGAGACAGGGACAACTAGGAGAGACAGCCGTAGATCGTTAGAGCCAACGGCGAGAGACCAGGCGGACGGCGACAGAGACGGAACTTCGCGCGCGGAGAGACAGAAACCGCAGGGAGACACGGGGGAGACAGAGGTAGAGAAGAGATGGACGGAGACGCGGAAGCGGGAGGCTTGGGGAGACGCGGAGACCGACAGGGACACGCACGCAGCGAGGGACAGTGAACAGGTGCACCGGGGACTCACAGAGATCGTCGAGGAGATAGGCTGAGAGAGACGGGGAGAGACGAGACCGCACTGGGAAAAGACGGAGGAGCGCACGCACTAGCGAGAGACATAGACGGTGACAGGGACACAGGGAGAGACGGGAGCGCAGCAGAAAGAGACGGAGGGAGAGACGGGGACAAGGCCGGGAGAAAGGCAGAGAGAGACAGAGAGACGTGCACACACAGCTACAGAGAGAGTGCGCTGCCGAAAGAGGATTGGGGGGGGGGGCGATGGGGAGGGAGACTGAGTCAGAGACATTGACCGAGACTTGGAGGGAGAGACGGGAGTGACCGAGAGACAGAAAGGCAAGAGAGAGCACGACAGACTGACGGAGACCGACAGCGCGCACGTGCTAGCGAGAGACCGGGAAGGAGAGACAGCGTGCGGGACACGGGCGGGCGAGAGAGTCGGAGAAAACCGGTGAGACGCGGCACACACACACCCCCCGAGAGACACGTGACGAGTGCGCTAGTGCGGGACACTGGGGTGAGAGAGACAGCGACACGTAAACAGGCAGAGACAGCGCGCGCGCATGCGCCGGCGGGAGAGATCGCTGGAGAGATGCAGAGACGGTGGGAGAGAGACGCAGCGCGCGCGCGCCCGCCGAGGGGCCGGTAGGGGTGGGGGGTGGGGGGTGGGGGGTGGCGCCGAGACCCCGAGAGGGAGGGGCGGAGGGGCCCGGAGGGGCAGAGGAGGTTCAGACGAGCCGCGGTCACGCGCGGACTGGCGCGGCGCGGGGGTCCCCGAAGCGGCCCCGCTCGGCGGGGTGACTAACCCGGCCCGCGTGTTTTCTTTGGTCCCCGGCACAGGCACTGAGTGCGGTCCCGGCGCGCCTCCGCCGCCCGCCCTCTGTCGCCATGACGTCCACCTGCACCAACAGCACGCGCGAAAGCAACAGCAGCCACACGTGCGTGCCCCTGTCCAAAATGCCCATCAGCCTGGCCCACGGCATCATCCGCTCGAGCGTGCTGCTCGTGTTCCTCACCGCCTCTTTCGTCGGCAACATCGTGCTGGCGCTCGTGTTGCAGCGCAAGCCGCAGCTGCTGCAGGTCGCCAACCGCTTCATCTTCAACCTCCTGGTCACTGACCTGCTGCAGATTTCGCTCGTGGCCCCCTGGGTGGTGGCCACCTCCGTGCCTCTCTTCTGGCCCCTCAACAGCCACTTCTGCACCGCGCTGGTGAGCCTCACTCACCTGTTCGCCTTCGCCAGTGTCAACACCATCGTGGTGGTGTCCGTGGACCGCTACCTGTCCATCATCCACCCTCTCTCCTACCCCGCTAAGATGACCCCCCGCCGGGGCTACATGCTCCTCTACGGCACCTGGATCGTGGCCATCCTGCAGAGCACCCCCCCTCTCTACGGCTGGGGCCAGGCTGCCTTTGACCAGCGCAACGCCCTCTGCTCCATGATCTGGGGGGCCAGCCCCAGCTACACCATTCTCAGCGTGGTGTCCTTCATCATCCTGCCGCTGGTCGTCATGATTGCCTGCTACTCCGTGGTGTTCGGTGCCGCCCGGCGGCAGCATGCCCTGCTGTACAACGTCAGGAGCCACAGCTTGGAGGTTCGGGCCAGGGATCGTGTGGAGAACGAGGACGAAGAGGGAGAGAGGAGGGCTGCGTCCCGGCGCCAGGACGGAGGTGAGGCCGAGGCCGAGGAGGGCGGCGTGCAGGCCGAGGAAGAGAGCGCGGAGGCCAGTGCGGGCAGGGTGGCGGCCGCGGGCAGCGAGGAGGTCCGGGACGGCGGCTCGGTGGCCAGCGAAGGCAGCTCAGAGGGCCGGGACGGTGGCCCCCAACCCGCCGGCAGCGTGAAGGCGGACAAGGGCCGCGTGGAGGTCAGCCAGTGCAACGTCGACCTGGGTGAAGATGACACGGAGTTCGGCGAGGATGACCTCAACTTCAGCGAGGAGGACGTCGAGGCAGTGAACATCCCCGAGAGCCTCCCGCCCAGTCGTCGAAACAGCACCGGCGACCCCCCTCTGCCCAGGTGCTACCAGTGCAAGGCTGCGAAAGTGATCTTCCTCATCGTCTTCTCCTACGTGCTCTCCCTGGGGCCCTACTGCTTTCTGGCGGTTCTGGCCGTGTGGGTGGATGTCCAAACCAAGGTGCCCCAGTGGGTGATCACCATAATAATCTGGCTTTTCTTCCTGCAGTGCTGCGTGCACCCCTACATCTACGGCTACATGCACAAGACCATCAAGAAGGAAATCCAGGATATGCTGAAGAAGTTCTTCTGCAAGGAAAAGCCCCCGAAAGAAGACAGCCACCCGGACCTGCCGGGAACAGAAGCCGGCACAGAGGGAGGGACCGAAGGCAAGACCGTCCCTTCGCACGACTCCGCCACTTTGCCTTGAAGCTAGCCGGAAGGCAAACCTTGAACTGTCCACAGTGCGGAAAACGGGAGCGGCTTTGTTTCACACGGACCCCCCCACAGCCCCACTCACGCCAACCCGTACCATTTCAGGCCAAGGTGTTGCACACGTCCTTCTCACCACGAGATAGACAGACAGACAGATAAATATACGGAAGAGGTAGGAACTGGAGCTTTCCCTTAAAAGTGTGCCCCTCAAAGCACGGACTTGAGGATTCTGACTGAAATTTCTCGCCCCCCCCCGCCCCCCCCCGCCCCAAATTATTAGGCTCTAAATTTCTTAAGGCAACAAGGGCTATCCACTTTGGTCCTGGATCTGTCTCCCCAGAGCTACAACGTCCCAGCTTTTGCTCTGAGGGAAAAGGAAGAGGAAGAGGAGGATGACGCCTGTGAACCTGAGGACTTTTAGGCCCTCGGGTCAAGAGATTATGGGTGAGAGCTACAGCCTAGCTTCGACTGAAAGAAAAGCAGTGGACCAAATCGTTCCTGGAGCCCAGGAAGCAGAACCTGACTGACTGATCAGTGTTGTAAACTGAAGAGACCCACAGTCCGGTGCAAAGATTGTTTTGGAACCTAAGACAAAGGGCGTCGTGTGTGGAAGATACGAAGAAGGTTCCCAGATCCTCTCAAGGGACCCAGAGAAGTGGAAGAGGATATTAGGGCATGTTTGAAATGGGAAGCCGGTCCTAGGGAACAGTTAGAGAAATAACACACATCCATGAGGCTAAACAGTTGGCTTTTTTTCTTTTTCTGTAAAACCCTGGGTTTGTGCATGGGCTGGGACCACGGTCATTCCCTACGCATGGAAAATTGTCAGTTGACACTAAAACGGTGTTCGTTCTGTCTCCTACTTGAGCCACAGTGGGACAGGAATCACGCCACTACTTTGTAATGTTCCTCTTGTGGTCGAATTGGGATGCCCATCAGAATCTGCAACATCTCCTCTGCCAGTCCCAGAGGCCTTTTCGGTCAAACAGATTTTTCCAGAAAAAAAAAAAAAAAGAAATGTAACTAGGAGTGGCCAAAAGTTTCTCAAACTCACACTCCCGATCGAGAGTGACGTGCCCATTAGAAATCTCTTTTGTGTCAAGGGGATCATAGACAAGAAACGTGACCTCCACGTGGGGAGCAAGCGAGGCAGAATAAACATTTTTCTTCCCCCAGGCACACGCATGGGTTTTTTCTACCTGTGGCTCTCCCTTAAAGCCCTTAAGCTCCCCGCAGATGTGGAAGAGAAATACAAGAGAGTCAGAAATAGCAGAGAGGAATGTTTCTCAATACCTAGCAAGCATCCGACCTATTTCAAGCAACCCTAGTTTCAAAGCATTCGGGTCAGACATGTCCCGATTATTGCTATTGAAATGTATTGCGTTGGGAAGACCGTTACAATATCTAAATTATCCCCAGGGTCAGTGCAGAGGGAGGGCTTTTCACATCTCCGACCCTGAAATCACTCCGGGTCAGGAGATCCCTGTGTGTTCCTGGGGGCCCAGACCACGTCGACATGACCAAATAACATGGGCCCCCAAGACGGTCAAGAGAGTGTTTTTGATCGTCCTGAAGGTCAAATTAAAGCCGACTGGTGGCCAGTCAACTGTTCATGCAGAAATCCAATGTTAATATGGGTGGGGGCACAGGTGGGAGGATTTGGTTGAAAAAATGTTCATCGGACGGTTGTATATAAAGAAGGCCACATTCAGAGTTTAGCCTCATTCTTGTGCAGTTACCGTGTCTGTATTAGAACTCAAACTTCAGCCATGTAAATGCCCGGCTCACTGATATTTTCTTTATCTCTTCCTCCTCACAGATCCCAACCTGAGCTTCTCAAGGGGGAGAGGTAAACAGCAGCGTTATTTGAGCTGTGAATAAGTCTGCCTGGAGATTTGGGCTTGCCATGTTCAGGATTTAGGAAAGGAGGCCGGGATTGATGCAAACAGTATTAAGCTGGCCCGTCAACTCAGTATGACCACGATAAACTTAACTAATTCCAACCCCATTAACCTGGAGTGTGTGGCAATTGAGACAAGACACGCGGGCTGCTGTTTACCCTCCCGCTATCGTTCATTTTTCTACCAAAATGTATGAAGCGAATTAAGAGTCGTCAATTTATGACACCCGTTCATTGCCACATTCTCACACTGCCCCGTCCTCAAAGGATATCTGGGTGCGGAAATAGCCTGTGTGGGCGGCCTTGTTATGGGGGGAGGGGTATCGCCTCGGAGGTCTGTCATGGTCAAGAGTTCCAAACAGCTCCGGCCTGTCCTTTGGGTAGAAATGCTTACCTGGGTAGGAGACAGGCTTTCAAACGTAAGTGTCCCCAAATATTATGTTGAAACTGAACTTCTCGTTTTATTTTTAAAGCTCAACCCCTTCCAAGTGTATCAGAGAAAATTGTTTGCCAAAATCATAATCAGAATGGAACCACAACCTGTACGAGCGTGGTAAGTTCATTTAACAGCACACACAACGTTCTCCAGGGCGCCGGGACTCGCCAACTTCCTTCTCAGAGTTCCTCTCTTCCCTGTTTTAGTCACTGTCTGTTCTTACGGCAAATTGGATTTTTCAAAGGTGAAAACCTTTTGAAAATAGACTGGAAAAGAGGACCTTCGAATCGAGAGCACTCTGCTTTGCTGACATTTTCTGCTTAATGAACAATGGGGCCTCTAGTTAGCTCGAGATAGCAACTGCTTCAAATTTTGTGCCATTGCGAATAAAACACTATCAACTTAATGAGGTTTTACTGCACATACTCTTTTGTCATTTAAAACTCTGGAAGCACACGCAAAAAAGCCATCATTAGCCTCACACATCCTCATGTGCAATAGCTCTCCCTAAATGTTTTTAAAGGATGTATTCTTTTGCCAAGGCCACTTCATATGTGCAGTAAAAATCCCATTAAAGTACAGGGGCCAGACGAACCAGACTTTGAAATGATGTGATTTCCAACTTAATGATTTCCTTATTTAAAAATAATAAAGCATCCAGTTTTGCCAAGGAGCCGCAGGTGCTCTCGCTAACGTACCAATTTCAACAAGCTTGGGAAGGCGGTAATAAGGAACAAGCCCAGGGCTTCTATGATGCGAGGGTCCATCTTCTCGAAGGCACCGCCGACGGCAGCTGCTGGGAAGTCCTCTGCGCTGCCAGCTCCCTGCCTCCCTCTTGCCCATCACACCCCTGCCTCCACCTGCCTCACCCCCCCTCCCCCTTGCCTGCGCTGGCCCCTGAGGACGCTCCGTGGGCTCACCCCCTCCCATGCGTCCCCTCCTCCTCCGGCACCCAGAGCTGGCACATTCTCCAAGGGACCCCGGGGGCCCAAGGAAGCAGGGAAGGAGAGAAGTGAAGGATAGGAGTGGCCAGCAGTTAAAGGCATGTTTCCGTCCAATACAATTTAGAGATGACGGGATATCAACTTCAAATCCGACGTAAGGAAAAGGGCCATTTTATCATTTAGGAGGTAGGCACCTTGTTTCTTACCCAAAAAAGCACCCACTGCCACCCATCTTCGGGGGCACATTCAATCCTGTGGACCACCGTCCACTTATTTCAGAAAAAAAAAAAAAACCCCACAGAACACTAAAAAATCCCTTACCGATAAAATTACAAGGTGCCTAACGCCTTACTTGATACGTAATTAGCCAATCGAGCTGAAGTTACTTCAGAAGGTTTCGTTTTCATACCACCTTAAAGAATAACGTACGAGATTAAACTAGTTGGAGAGCCCCCAAATCGAAGCCTTCGAGGTGGTTGGGAGGAAGCCTTCCCCCACATTTTGAGGACAAAAAAAATCAAAAGAAGTGTTTTCCCCTCATGTTTTTTTTTTTTGCTGTATTGCTCTTTAAGACAAAACCCATGCGGTCAGGAGAGGCTTCTCTAAAGCAAAACGTCTTTTCCTCCTAGAGCAGACGAAAGATTAAAGGAACAGTTGGCTGCCAGCCAGTTACCAAGATAAGGAGAGAAAAGCTGGTCAGTCATGGCTTTTAACCCTGTCCCTCCTTATCTCTGTCCCTCTCGTTTTCTGTGGGCCGGACAGGTGCTCTTGACCCCCCTCGAAGCCCCTCCCAGCTTAGGCATAAGGAGACAGGCCGCCGCCGAAAACGTAGAAAGAACGGAAGCCCTTGTGATAAATTCTTTCCAGTTACTTCCAAACGCTCTCTTCCTCTACGGCCAGTGCCCTGCCTGCTGGCAGCAGTCTTCTGCTAAAAGCAACAAGACTGGCTGGAGGCAGGAGTAGGAAAGCCACAATCTGCAGAACTTGACCACTGATTTGCCGCGTCACCGGCAAGTTCACCGCTCTTTGGTAAGTAGAGTAGGCACCCTCGAGGTAAACAAAGGTTGCCAACGGGAGTCAGACGTTCCCACCGTCACCTCCCAAAGCTCTTCGATCTCAAAGCACACATGCACCAAGAGGAGACCGCATCATTTCCACACTCGCCAGAGGCTCGCCGTGTCTGAGGGTTCATTACCGGATCTCCCTTATTCCAAAAACGAGACTGGTTTCGGTTCGGTGCTTTAAAGTTGAGTGGATTCCACCACCCCACCCCCCACCCCTGCTTCATCCGTGTTACAACTCTGATGTTAAAAATTTGATATTTTTGTCCGTTTCGGTGGTGTATTTCTCTCTGTAGTAGTTCTCCGAATTGTAAGCTGTAACTGTATATATAATACCAGTGTTCTTGGAGATAAGGTGCTAGATATTAGATCTTGTGTGTTCGTAGATAGTGTCATCCTCAAAAATGGGTAGATGTACATGTAACGTTAATCAAGTGCATGCGGAATTCTCTGTGTGACCCACACCTTGGTCCGTTTCTGAAGTAGAACGTAGTACATTCGTTTGTAAAATTTCATTTTTAAAGTGTATACTACAGGCTGTATAACATGGCTCCAAGGTGGGGTAGCGGGTAACGGTGCCTTTAATTCCTCAAGCCCCTGGTAGAGTCTCTGACAGGTGAGAACTCATTCTGGTACAATTGGTCACTAATGCGAATTAATCATCTCGGCTGAAGTCCCCGCTGGCAGTTCTCCACGACACTCTTGGCACTGGTATGCCAAGTGTGGTATACCAACTGGTATGCCAAGTCCACGAGTTGAACGTATAGAATGCAGAATCCGAGAAGACAATCCTTTCCCCCTCAAAGAGCAAAGACCCCCGGATAGGCTGTTGGAGTCCTGTTAGCAGGATTAAAAAAAAAAATTACTGTGAACCGACAGGATTTGCGTTTAGCAGGTCTATATCGTACCCCTCCCCGCCCCGTAGAGCAGCGCCCAAAGCAGAAAAAGGCTGCTCAGGTTTTTTTCTTTGGTCGATCACCTGAGAGAGAAGACAGAGCACGGGTGGGTAAATAACGTAGTGGGACTCCTCCAGGGGTCACAGCTAAGGTGTTTGAGAATATCACAATCGTGTATCGACAGCGTTTGCATCAGACAAAAAGAACCACGAGTTTATTATATTTTGAGAACAAAAATATTACAACTAGAAAACTGTGTATATATGGATACCCTCACTGAATAATTTCTCAAACTGCCTTTAATACCAAATTGTATGTGCTACTTTGAGACTGAAAACAATAGAAATCTTCATTCAGTCAACAAACAGTTCTCCTTAGTATTTTAAATCTTGAATTTAAAATGTTCCTTTTCCTTTCCCCCCAAAAAATTGTCATTTAAAAGTGCCTTTTCAAAGGATTGCCAAGCTACAATCCTGGGGCCAGGTTCCCATTGGCACAGCTTACCTTCAGGTGCACAAAAGGGGTGGGGCTTTGTCCTCCTCACCCGGCAAGAAGAGAAACCCCGTCACACCCCAGTCAAATTCATAAATCAATACTGTCACACGGACCAGTGTCTCAGAGACTCTGCCCAAGGACAAGGTTTCATATATTGGTTGGCTTAATTTGGATCGTTTCTAAAATGGTTACAATGCTTTTTTTTTTTTTTTTTTTTTTTGGTGGACAGGAATAACGGACTCCTGCTTGGGGAAGGCAGAGAGTTTGATGTTTGTGGCTTAACTAATTATTATTGAGTAATGTTTGTGTTTCTTAAATAGGTGCTGTTAATCTGTCCTTGGTATTCTTCTTAAATATGCTAAATAAAGTCTAATTTTAATGTGCATATCTGGTCATTATGTGGGAAGACAGCGAGGGAGACACACAACCAGCTGTTCGTGCCTCCTCTTTCGCTGCAAGGGAAGACGCGGGATGAACTAACCGTATTACACAGAATGAAAGACGGGGGCTCTGAGATTTCCCATTGTGCTATCCCGATATAAGAAATACTAAGAAGTACGCAGTGGGACGGGGGAGCCGTCCTGATGGGCTTGGCAGAAGAGGGGCGGGTGCCTAGCCCTCTATAAGTGAAAAGGATGTCAAAGTGAGGGTGGGGTGGGCAGAGTGGAGAAAGAGCGGGTGGCCTGTGGGGCTACCAGTGCCCGTCTTTATTCCCAAGGCAATGAGGTTGGGGGGGGCGGGGCGGGGCAGGGAATAGCCTTCATTTTCAGGAAACAGTACTGCCCAGCACCCGGGTCACCCCCCACTGGGCTCCTGACCCCCCGGTGCCCCGCTAGTCAGGACTAGAACACCTCCCTGGACCCAATCCGGTCACAGCCACCGCGGCTCACCAAGGTCTGGGGGACAAGAGGGCAAGTGCATATTCCCTGGAGCCCCAGGGTGAGAAAACGGTGACACCTCGAACGCCAACCATGAAATATGTACACACGGGACACGGGTGAAATAGTCAAATATGTCTAAAACTTAAGAGCCCGCGAGTTCGTCTGGAGCTGACGTGCTTGACGTACTCGTAGCTCTTCTTCTGTCATTTCATCAGCAGTAGCTCAAGGAATCGCGTGCCTCGTGCTTCCCGAGTGGCATTCAGGGCCCACACGCAGAGGCTCAGGGAACTATTCATCTCCGTTTCAATCAAAGTGAAGAGCCCTTCTCCAGTTTTCACTCCAAAATCAAGCTAAATACTGACTGACACATTGTATTTCAAGATGTTCAAAGATGGCTGCCATGAGAACCGCATGTGGCTACCTTCACCTTAACCTGTGAATGCCATGTCTAGGCGGCGACTTTTTCCTGCTGCAAAAATAGATTTGCCTTTGTCTCTTTAGCCCTTATTATTGAAGCATAGTTGACTTAGAATGTTATATTAGTTTCAGGTGTACGACGTAGGGACTCAACGATTCTATACGTTACTCACCGCTCACCACGGTGGGTATAGTCACCGTCGGTCACCACGCAACATCATTACGCTATTATTGATGGTATTCTCTTTGCTGCACTTTTCATCTCCGTGACTTATTTTATAACTGGAAGTGCGTACCTCTTAATCCCCTTTGCCTATTTTGCCCATCCCCCCACACCCCTACCCTCTGGCAACCACCAGTTTGTTCTCGCATCCATGAGTCTGTTTCTGTTTTATTTGTTCATTTGTTTTGTTTTGGTTTTTAGATTCCACGTATGAGTGAAAGCCTATGGTATTTGTCTTCCTCTGTCTGACTTATTTCACTTAGCATAATACCCTCTAGCTCCATCCATGCGTAACAAATGGCAAGATCTCATTCTTTTAATAAATTTGCCTTTCGAGCAAACTACTACCATTAATGCAAGTAGGAGGGCTTGTGAGCTTAAATAAAACTATCAGGCAGCCAACCCGGCGGGAGAAGAGTCCCCCGAAGCTCACTATAACAACTGCTTAGTTCAAAGTATTTAGAGGAGAATGGAATTGGTTCCAATGAATCTCGTAACTGCACTTACTCCTCACAGGGCTCAGCCTATGATTCTGAGACTGAATGGAAGAAAGTCGAGAGGATCTGAAAATTCCACTGTTAAGAGACACCTTTGACCTTGCGTAGCCACTCCCTCCTCTCTCACCGGCCAGCTCCAGGTCCCAGGCCTATTTGCCACCAATCAGAGCCCTGATCCTTCAATGTAGACAAAGGCATCCTAGTGGTTCGGGAATTACCTCCCTCCGTGAGGAAACCAGTCAAGTTCCACGTCCCCCCAACTCTCCTTCAGAATGCAACTCTCTGACCCTGTCCTTCTGAATTTCAATCTCCCCTTCAAGGGTAACCCGACTTCTTTGCCCCCCCCCCCCCCCCCCCCCAGCACACACACACAAACAAGTACTCCTCAGCTTAAGGACGGCTTTGAGAATGTTCATGAATTGAAGCATATGTGTACGTTGTTTTCAAACGTTTTCCCCAATAAGGCCAATAATTATCAATAAAATTTATCACAGGAAATGTATGATTTTCATGACTGCTTCCCCAAAACGGCAAGCTGGGAGAATATTTGCCACACAAATTCCTGACATTTGGGGAGTTATGACACCTGACTATTGTTTAGTCAAAGCAAATAAATCCAAGAAAATTGAGTCCCAAGATTTTTAATCTACACACAGCTAAGTCAAACTTGAACATTCTCAACCTCCAAAGGACAGCAAACAGAAAAAGACAACCAATAACCAGAAATGTGCAGATTTAATTGAGGAATATGACAGCGGTATCTGGTATTTCATAAACTTTATATGCTAAACCAATGTGCATTTTTAAAATGGTCATCCAGGGACACCTGGCTGGCTTAGTCAGTAGAGCACGTGACTCTTGGTCCTGAATTCAAACCCCACAATGGGCATAGAGATAGATACATAGATAGATAGATAGATAAAATGATCAACTACAAGAATGGAATACAGTTTGTCCAATTCACTGACGTTAGAAAAATTCACGTTTTATTTAACGTTTATTTGACAATAGTTCTGACGCCGTATACAAAATGAGGAAGAAAAAGGAAAAAGAAAAAAAAAAAACATTTCATCTGAAAAGCCAGTGTGCTCACCTTTCATTTTGTAAGGAAATGTGCCTCCCTTGCTCTAATTGCTTTCAATTGAAGCTTTTTTATGCTATCTTTTCAGAACGGTCTGACTTTGAATAAACCTGTTTCCCAACCTGTTTTTTCCACACACTCGGTATTTTGTGTCATACAAATGGAAGCCAGACAATGAGATTTTTAAGTGATATCTATTTATAGATGTTCATTTAGATACAGATGTGTATATTCCAAAGCCACGGTGATGTGCCTGGAAGCCCCTGGGTACGTTCTTTAATCCACTTTCACCACACTGTAGATTTTAATAATAAACCAAAAGCAGGAAAAAAACCCAACTGTCCCTGAAAGAAAATGAAAAAAGATCCTTGTTAACCAGACACTATAGCAAACCAAAGCATGTCAGTTTTGAGGCGGGCCACTGATTCTCTAAGTCTCGAGACTCGTACCTTATCAAATAAAAAAATCACCAGGCTCTCTTGCCGAGCAAAGAGGATGAGCAGAAGGGCTGGAGTAGCTTAAGTTCTCTATTTCAAAAAGGATACAAAGAGGTCCAAGGCTTGTTCCTAATATAATAAACTTGGTAGAACTTGCTTCGATTTAGAAAATGTAAATAACCGTTATCATTCTATGTAACAAAAGTGGCAATAATCTATTATTTACTTGCATACCCTGGACATACATTAGTTGTTTTTTTTTTTTTAACGTTTCTTTCTTTATTTTTGAGAGAGACAGAGACAGAATGCGAGTGGGTTAGGGGAAGAGAGGGAGGGAGACACAGAATCCACAGCAGGCTTCAGGCTCCGAGCTGTCAGCACAGAGCCCGACGTGGGACTCGAACTCACAGAGTGTGTGATCATGACCTGAGCCGAAGTCAGACGCCCAATCAACTGAGCCATCCAGGCGCCCCTATATTAGTTTTATAAATCAAAGTTTTGTCTTATTAAACTTGAGAAATATCCAATTTCTGGGGATTTATCTAAAAGAAATGACCCCATAGAAGGGAAAAAAATTACATCCAAAAATGGCATTCATAATACTATGATTTATGATATTGAAAAATGAAAAACAAACCAAATGCCCCCAAATAGGTGACTTAGCTCAATGCTGGACTAATTGCTCAATGAAATAAGACAGTCGTCAAAAGTGCCTGGGTGGCTCAGTTGGTTAAGCGTCCCACTCTTGATGGTCGCTCAGGTCATAATCTCCCGGTTTGTGAGATCAAGTCCTGCCTTGGGCTTTGTGATAACAACACGGAGCCTGCTTGCGATTCTCTCTCTCCCTCTCTTTCTGCCCCATCCCTGCTTGCTCTCTCTCTCTCTAAATGAAACATTTTAAGAAATGACAAATTTAAAGCAGCATGGGGCAATCTCTGTAATATGGTGTTAGGTAAGCCAGACCTTAACTCACCAGTGTGGACACGGTATATACACTTAAACCCAAGGACCAGATAGAGCAGAGCGTGGACAAAAGAAAATACCTTTATATTTACAGTGATACAATTCTGGGCAAATTTTTCTTTACCATAGGATTTCATGGATGTTCGTGTTATAAAAGCAATTCTCAGATATTAAGGTTCAATGACTCAATCAAAGAGAACTCTAACAGTTCTCTTTCCCAGATCCTATAATCTAACGGGGCACCCCAAGACAATTCAGTTGTCTAGGAAAACATCTTAACCACAGAAAGCATTAGGCAGGATTTGGTCCCTTTTTCTTTGCCATTCTCCAAGCTCAGAATAACTTCCCATCCAATGCACTGTCCTGCCACTTCCCTCCCTCCCTTCAAAGCTCCTTTTCAGCAGTCAGTACGGTACAGTGACTAAGACCATGGGCTCCGGAGTGACACAAATCTACCTAATTCCTACTTTAAGCTTCCTCTTCTGAATCCAGCAACTTTAAGGGTTCAGGAGACGGCAATGTGTAGCCAACACATGCCTCCGAATCTAAGACATTCCTGACTTCAGTTTGCTGCATATTATCCCCATAAACTACGGAAATGTCTATGAATTTTCAACTTTTTGAGGCTCTACTTACAATACCCACATTGTCTCCTACCCCAAACACAAATATCCAGCAACCCTCACACTGTTCTGATAGTCGACTGAGCTCAGTCAGCTGACTTTGGAGTCAGGCAGGCACTTAGCTATATGATATAGAACAAGCTACCCATCTCTCCTGCTCCTCCTAAGTGAAAAGGAGTTATATTCCCACCCAAATAACAGGCTTGACCTGAGAGAAAAAGGTAAGATACATGAGCGTGCCCGTCAGAGTAGAAATTACAAGAAATTACAGCTGCCGTTCATGTTCTGATTTGAAAAACAGGTTCATATTGAAAAATATGGTCACATGGGGCTTATTTGACTAGTGTAGGACTCAAGATTGCCTGTACCCTGGAATCATCTAGGGAGATTTAACAACTACTAATGCCTGGGTCACAACCCCCAGAGATTCTGATTTAATTGATCTGGGATGCAATCTAAGTGTCAAGATTTTTAAAACCTCCCCAGGTGATTCTAACATGCAACCAGGGTTTCAGAACCTGTGGACTAGCGGGGCGGCTGGGTGGCTCCGTCCGTGAAGCACCTGACTTCGGCTCAGGTCATGATCTCACGGTTCATGAGTTCCAGCCCCACGTCGGTCTCTGTACTGACAGCTCAGAGCCCGGAGCCTGCTTCGGATTCTGTGTCTCCCGCTCTCTCTGCCCCTCCCCCGCTCGTGCTCTCTCTCTTTCTCAAAAATAAATAAACATTAAAAGAAATTTTTTAAAAAAGAACCTCTGGACTAGCCTGCCTGCCTTCCTACCTTCCTTCATTATATGTAAGCAAACATAATTAAGTATAAAGAGAGGTGGGGAAATTTCTCTTCTGAAGGTCATTCAACGTTTATTTATTTTTTGGGGGACAGAGAGAGACAGAGCATGAACGGGGGAGGGGCAGAGAGAGAGGGAGACACAGAATCGGAAACAGGCTCCAGGCTCCGAGCCGTCAGCCCAGAGCCCGACGCGGGGCTCGAGCTCCCGGACCGCGAGATCGTGACCTGGCTGAAGTCGGACGCTTAACCGACTGCGCCACCCAGGCGCCCCAACTTCTTCTGAAGGTCATTGAGCCACACAATTGAAAAAAATAACTTAAAAGGATCTGGAGAAATTAAAATATTTTTTTTTCTACCACTCAATTGGGTGTAGCACAATTTGAAGGTAGAAAAACAGAGACGGGCCAAAAAGGGAGAGAACAACGATCACTTCGGTGTCTCTGTCTACTTTTGCCTCAGGTCAGAGAAAGTACTAACGCAATACGAGAAATGTCCCGGTTTCTTTCTAAGCTTCATAACCTTTTATCGTTAGGTCAGGGGATACATAAGAAAAAGACAATCTCTGGGGCGCCTGGGTGGCGCAGTCGGTTAAGCGTCCGACTTCAGCCAGGTCACGATCTCACGGTCCGTGAGTTCGAGCCCCGCGTCGGGCTCTGGGCTGATGGCTCGGAGCCTGGAGCCTGCTTCCGATTCTGTGTCTCCCTCTCTCTCTGCCCCTCCCCCGTTCATGCTCTGTCTCTCTCTGTCCCAAAAAATAAATAAACATTAAAAAAAAAAAAAAAAAAAGAAAAAGACAATCTCACCACAGAATCTTGATGAGGCACTCCAAGACAAGCAGAGAAGCCCATTTTTCCCCTTGTCTTTTCCCTAATTGCAGTTCTAGCACATTCTACTCAATATAACCAATCTTTAAAGGGTCTTCCCACAGCCACGGTGGGCGCTAAATTCCAATACACATTAATTTAAGAATGTGCAGCACTGAGTAAACCATGCAGACGAAAGCTTTTCCTGAAGTTGGAATTAAGGCCGTGCGTTGCACGAAGGAATGAAGAGAAAGCTTGTTTGGAGAAGAGAGTCTTGAGGGTCGTGACTCCCTTCAGCCATGTTTGATTCAGTATTCATGAAGCACTCTCCCCGGGCCTGGCCCTTGCTGGCCAATGGGAAGGACAGACAAGGGCTCTCGTAGGGACTGATCTCAGGTGATGTCTACACACTCCTATCTCTACTTACATAGACAACACGTTAAATCCTTCTTCATTTGCATCCACATCTTGTGGATCACATCACCAAGACCTGCCAATTCCAACTACTTATGACCTTTGGAATCACCCCCTCCATCCGTCTGCTCAACTGCACAGCGACTGGGCCTCCAGCCACATCCTTTTCGTCTCTCATCTAGAAAACTCTCTCGGCTTGTTTCTACCTCCAATCTCTCTCTCTCTCTCTCTCTCTCTCTCTCTCTCTCTCTCTCCCTCTCAAATCTATCTTCCACTCTGTCAGAGTGACGGTGAGATTTCCAAAGCACAATTTTGATTACCATGCCTCTACTTAAAACCTTACATTGTTTCCCATAGCAGAAGCACTCAAACTCTTGAGTGTAGGAGAAACCTTTTAAGCTGTTAAAAATAAACATCAGCAAGGATTCTGATTCAGGGCTGTGCGATAGGCCATGGGCATCAGATATATTGGTTTTAAATAATTTTCACAAATGAATGGGATGCACACCCACATTTGAAAACGACGACTGGATATAAAAATTCCAACTCCTTAGGGTTGGCACACGAAGCCCTCCAGGACTGGGCCCTACCCTACTTCTTTAGGACTTGTTCTTGCCACTTGCCATCCCAGGTCTTAAATTTCTTTTTTTTTTTTTAATGTTTATTTATTTTTGACAGAGAGAGAGAGAGAGAGAGACAGAGCATGAGCAGGGGAGGGTCAGAGAGAGAGGGAGACACAGAATCTGAAGCAGGCTCCAGGCTCTGAGCTGTCAGCATACAGCCCAATGCAGGGCTCGAACCCACAGACTGCGAGATCATGACCTGAGCCGAAGTCGGACGCTCACCCGACTGAGCCACCCAGGCGCCCCACCCATGTCTTACATTTCAAACTCCGGCAGCCCAAAGTTACCTATAGATCTCCACATACCATGCCTTGCTCAGCCTGTCAGTTCCCCCTTCACTCTGTTAAGACTCAGTCTTCCCTCAAGACTCCACTCTATCACTTTCTCCAGCAAAATTTTTTCTGATCTCCTTCGCTCCCCCCACCACCTATGCCTGAGCTGGGAGGCCCTGTTCAGGGCTTTCACAAAACCCTGGGCTTCACTCTACTAGGCTCCTTGCCACAATGCATGGAAATGATTTGGAGGTCTTCTCTCTCCAGACTGTAGCCGTGAGGCTAGGGGTTAAGCCTTGCTCAGTTTTGTACCCCCAGTGCTTGGCATAGTGCTGAACATGTTGTAGGCAGACGACACTCGTTTGTTAAACTGAACCGTTTGAATGAACTGCATAGCAATGTAAGCTCCATGAGGGTAGAGATTTTTATCCCGTTATATAAAGTTTTGCTCACGGCTACAGTCCCGGCCTCTAAGGACTGACGCACAGTAGGTATTCAATATATACTTCTTGAATGAATGGCAAGAATTTGGAGAGGGCATCACAGAGAAGGTACTCTAAAGCAGGACTCAGGGGCATTGGAGGATGGGAGACAGCTATTCGAGACAGAGCAAAAAGTACCCATAAAGGCCTGGAACAATTAAACCCCGGTAGTGTTAAGGAACAGCGAGAACCATGGTAGAAGAATTGGGACATTAAGGATGTGTCATCAAAGAATGAAAGGAACATTGGGGAGCCTGGCTGGCTCAGTCAGAAGCACACACGACTCGATCTTGGGGTCGTGAGTTTGAGCCCCATGTTGGGAAGAGAGATTAGTTAAAAATAAATAAATAAATAAACTTTGAATATATTTTTCAAAAATTAAAAAAAAAAGTACAAATTAAGGGAACACCAAAGACAGCATATAGGAGAAAAAGTAGGTGAGAGCCAAATAGGGAATGGCGAGTTAAGAAGTTTGGATTTGATCAGGCAGGCGCCTGGGAGCCAATGAAGGCACATAAGCCAGAGAATGAGACGACCAAACTTGTAGTTCATGACGACGACAATATGATGATAATAATGCTAATAATGATGAGCATATCTGCTGTGTCCTAAATACTTACATGCTCAGCTCTGGGTTAAGTGCTTACACGTGCAATCAGATTGAGTTGAAGTCTCCGAGGTAAGTACCAGGATTTTCCCCACTCTGCGAGGAAAGAGAGGCTCAGACAGCCCGTTGACTTGCCTCACAACACCCAGCCAATAAGCAATACAGCTGGAGCTCAAAGCCAACCCCGTCCGATTGTTCCAGGTTAGGGAGATCGATACAGGTTGAGGTGACCATGAACTGCTCTGTGCAGAAAGACCTCGAAGAATAAGCACCAGCTGGACACAAAAAGCTTGGGGTGGAGGGAGGAGACATCAGTTCAGGTATGAGATGCCAGAGAATGGAAAATACACAATACGAGAACGCCAGAGAATGCAGATTCTGCTCCCCTCCGGGGAAAAGGAAAGCTTCCCTTCCAAACTAGAGGAATACCGGCTACTAGGGGCCCAGAGCTGGAGGAGGCCAGCAACCACTTGCGCTGGGAAAAACAATGGGAGCCGGAAGTTTTCAATATCCTTGAGAATCGACGGGACTCTGTCCTGCTCATTTCTACAGCACTTAGCACTTAGGGCCATAAATGTAAGTTGAAATCAAAATGAGCTGGGACTGAAGAAGTAATGAGACTATTCCAGAGGAAAAACTAGAAGAATGTGCCTCTATTTTTTTGTTTGTTTGTTTTTTGTGCCTCTATTTTTTTGAAAGAAGGGCCAAAAGGGCATGGGAAACACTTGAGATACTCTGTTTTCATCATGGATTCCCGAGGGCGATATTGTATTGTCTTACGTGCGCCGATCAGCTCTCCCCATTAAGAGCAATCTACCTGGTCAAACAGAGGACCACAGAGGAGAGTCCGTGGGCATTCTTCCGTTGTTGGTTTGGCCTCCGCCCAAGGAGAGTCTCTCTCTTGAGGAGGACATGCAGAGTTGTATTTACGAGAACGAGCTTTGGAGTCAGACCAACCTGGGTTTGACTGAATCATAGCTCCAACGCGTACTAGCTGAGTGACTTTGAACAAGTCACTTAATCTCTCTGGGTCTCAGTTTCCTCACCCATACAGTGGGAGTTACATGACCTAACATGTCATGATAATTAGACAATTAGGTGAAAATTAAGTGAGATAAATATATGCAAACAGTTGGTACATAGTCAACTCAACAAAAAATAAATAGTCTCAGATCTGTGTTTCCGTATTCCCTATTAGCACATTGCCAAGCCCATAGAAGCTTAATAAATATTTGTTTGTCAGTTAACAATCAGCATTAATACGTCTTTATCCCTTTTTTTGATTTTTTGGCCTTTAGAGCCGAAAACTTTAATAAGGCAGAGACAACTTGGTGTCGTAAAACACAAAAGGCCCACTAGAGCTAACATTTGTGTGTTAAGGTAATTGGACTTTTCCTTCAGGATATTTCATCTTACACTGATAAACTATTACACAATAGAAACTCTCAAAACATATTGAGCGTCGTAAGGCTCTTTTAATGAATAGAAATATATTCAAAGCACAGACACTTAGTGAGAAAGCCACCAGAAAGGCACTCTGCACCTGGCCGACACTTCTTCTGGGTCTCAAACGCTCCTTGTACCACACTGGCTTCAACACCGCACAGTGATTGGTGGTTCGGAGTCTCAGATTCTAAACATAATCTTGATTCCTGAGACGATCAAAATTGTCTTTTGAAAACAGCATCAACTCCCAGGTAAAAGTGAGGTTCAGAAATAGTTCAACTCTAGACCAGGGTTTCTTAACGGTGGCACTGTTGGGCATTTGGGGCCAGATAATTCTTTGTGGTAGAGGGCTGGTCTGCACATAGTAGGATGGTTAGCAGAATCCCTGGCCCCCACCCACTAGATGTCACTACCAACCGCCCAGTCATGACAATCAAAAATGTCTCCAGGGGCACCTGGGTGGCTCAGTCGGTGAAGCATCCGACTTCGGCTCGGGGCATGATCTCACAATCGGTGAGTTCAAGCCTCACGTCGGGCTCTGCGCTGACAGCTCAGAGCCTGGAGCCTGCTTCAGATTCTGTGTCTCCCTCGCTCTCTCACTGCCCCTCCCCCACTCGCTCTGTCTCCTTCTCTCTCTCTCTCTCTCTCTCTCAAAAATAAACAAACATTTGGGGCGCCTGGGTGGCGCAGTCGGTTAAGCGTCCGACTTCAGCCAGGTCACGATCTCGCGGTCCGCGAGTTCGAGCCCCACATCCGGCTCTGTGCTGACGGCTCGGAGCCTGGAGCCTGTTTCCGATTCTGTGTCTCCCTCTCTCTCTGCCCCTCCCCCGTTCATGCTCTGTCTCTCTCTGTCCCAAAAATAAATAAACGTTAAAAAAAAAAATTAAAAA
This sequence comes from Lynx canadensis, assembly GCF_007474595.2. NCBI lineage: Eukaryota > Metazoa > Chordata > Mammalia > Carnivora > Felidae > Lynx > Lynx canadensis. Next base: position 110,236,255 of record NC_044321.2, on the reverse strand, counting down.
AAAAAAAATAAAATAAACAAACATTTTTAAAAAACTGAAAAAAAAAGTCTCCAGATATTGCTAAATATGTTCCCTAGGGGCAAATTCACCCCTAGTTGAGAACCACTGCTCTCAATGGCTGAATAATAGATTGTGGCTAAATGAAAGCATTTTTCATTGCTTGCCTAAAATATACATCATCACATATTTCATTTACTACCCAATATCCATGGAAGCCAGGTTTACATTAGGCTATACGTTATAATACAACATAGCACTATAGACTTTTAGAGAAGGAATCCTAAGGTTAGATCTTAATTGGTTATTGTGATCTTCTGTCCTTCCTATCAATATAAAAATCTATTATTTCAATTCATTTTCTTAAGCCTTTAACTTATTTGGGGTGCCTGGCTGGTTCAGTCAGTAGACTGTGTGACTCTTGATCTCAGGGTCACGAGTTTGAGGCCCATGTTGGGTGTAGCGATTACTTAAATAAATACATTTTTAAAAAATAAATAAAGGGGCACCTGGGTGGCTCAGTCGGTTGAGGGCCTAAGTTCGGCTCAGGTCATAATCTCACAGTTCATGAGTTCAAGACCTACATAGGGCTCACTGCTGTCAGCACGGAGACCACTTTGGATCCTCTGTCCCCCCTCCCTGCCCCTCCCCTGCTTGCATTCTCTCAAAAATAAATAAAACACTTTAAAAATTAAAATAATAGGGGCTCCTGGGTGGCTCAGTCGGTTAAGCGTCCGACTTCAGCTCAGGTCACGATCTCACGGTCCGTGAGTTCGAGCCCCGTGTCGGGCTCTGGGCTGATGGCTCAGAGCCTGGATCCTGCTTCCGATTCCGTGTCTCTTTCTCTCTCTGCCCCTCCCCCGTTCATGCTCTGTCTCTCTCTGTCTCAAAAATAAATAAACTTTAAAATTAAAAAATTAATTAATTAAAATTAAAATAATAGGGGCACCTGGGTGGCTCAGTCAGTTAAGCATCCGACTTCAGCTCAGGTCATGATCTCACGGTTTGTGAGTTTGAGCCCCGCATCAGCTCAGGGCCTGGAGCCTGCTTCCGATTCTGTGTCTCCCTCCCTCTGCCCCCCTCCCTTGTTCACACTGTCTCTTTCTCAAAAACAAATAAACATGTTTAAAAAATTAAAAAATAAATAACATAAAATAATAAATACATAAATAAATAAAAACAAAGGATTTGTAGCAACATGGAAATAGTGTATACAGAGTCTTCCCTAGAGTCACAATACTCAGTATTAAAAGATGACAGCTGTGAAGTCCTAGCCTTCTGCTGTGATGACACAGATGAATCCAAATACCAAAGATAAATGTGGTGATCGCAAGGAATAGCTTCGGATGAATGCATAATTATTCTAAATAAGTGTGAAACTCCTCAGCATTTTTTACCATGAGTGGACACTGCTAATTTCCAAGTTGCCATTAAAAAAAAATCACTTTCAGGGGCGCCTGGGTGGCTCAGTCGGTTGAGCATCCGACTTCCGCTCGGGTCATGATCTCACAGTTTGTGAGTTCGAGCCCCGCGTCGGGCTCTGTGCTGCCAGCCTGGAGCCTGGAGCCTGCTTCGGAGTCTGTGTCTCCCTCTCTCTCTGCCCCTCCCCTGCTCACGTTCTGTCTCTCTCTCTCTCTGTCAAAAATAAACATTAGAAACAAATTTTTTTAATAAAAAAATCACTTTCAGAAGCATGTGTCTACAGCAAGAAAGAGTAATCAGCAATTAATAACCGTACTCTTGTGTACATCTATATTCTCAAGACTAATGATTTAATTGAGGATGCCTTCCTCAAAAGTGAAACAACATGAACATAGACAATAAGACCTGCTTCCTGCCGTGAACCTCAAAATACAATGATAATGAAAAAATAAAAGCAATTCAACAGGAAAAAACTATATGATGATGAAATGTAAGGAGATGCCATTTACAGGTCTGTGAGCAGACAGGGATTCTTAAAAAACAATTCTAGAAAATAGACGTCAAAAACACACTTCATAATTTTACTAATGTTTTTTCTGATACGAACGATAACCAGAATTTACCTGGGAGGTTTCTCATACCTATGATGTAATTTTTAAAAAAGATATGGAAACACCACGCCATAATGGTATCTCCTCTCTTTCACACTCTACACAAGTCAAGAAGAAACATGTGCTTTGCACAATGAAGGATACAAAATAGGCATAAGACATAGTCCCTGTTCTCAAGGAGATTCCAATTCCGTGCTCAAACAGTCTGGAGGAGGCTTAGAAAATACACTGAGTAGGCAGAACAGGGGCCCAACCCCCAAGGTCAGTTTACCCTTGATAGACAAGGACATACGTCACTATTAAAGTTTTCTAATTAGAAGAATGATGGGCGCCTGGGTGGCTCAGTCGGTTGAGTGTCCGGCTTCAGCTCAGGTCGTGATCTCACGGTTCATGAGTTCAAGCCCCTCATCAGGCTCTCTGCTGTCAGCACGGAGCCTGCTTCAGATCCTCTGTCTCCCTCTCTCTCTGCCCCTCCCCTGGTCGCTCTTTCTCTCTCTCTCTCAAAAATAAACAAACATTTAATTAGAAGAATGATACAATCACATTAGTCCCTTGTTTAAACTCCCTGAACTTCCTATGGCTCCTCTAATAAGATCTAAATTCTTTAATATAGTTTCTAAGACCCTTGTAAGATCTGACCCCTCCTTACCTCTCTAACATCACTATTGTCTCCCAGAGCCCCCCTCCCTCTAATGCCATCCTAAGCTTCTCTGTGTTCTTTGAAGATGTCAAATTCCTTCCTATGTCAAGACTTCTGAACACACTGTCACCTCTGCTTGGAACAGTTGACCACCCACCTCTTCTTTAACATCATTTCTTTCATGAAGCTCATCCAACTAATAATTGCTTGTCTCCCTGCATTAGAATATAAGGGCCACAAAAACATGGGACCCCTATGTCTTCTTCACCCCTATGTCCCCAGCACCCGGCATAGTGTCTTGTGCAGTGTAAGCATTCTATAAATATGTGTTGACATATTAAAATTAATCTTGGACCGAATTGCATTAATATAATGAAAAAAAAACGACAGAAGTTCACCATCAGGTACTGTGCGGAGTGGGCTAGAAAGAAGAGACTTGGGTCCAGCCAACTGAATAGGAGGCTGTCGGAGCAATTCTGGCATCAGGGAACAAAGGCCTCGACCAAGACCAAAAGCAAGAGTTGGGCAGAATGAACAAAGATGAGAAACTTCCGAAGAAGCACGACTAGGGAAGTTTAATCGGCTATCGGGCACGAAAGGGCTATGTTAAGAATTCCTGACTCGGGAGCTGTCGGCATCGAGCAGGTAAACAAAGCCACAGGACCGAACGGGCTCCGCCAGGGAGGCGGTACAAAGAGGAGACTGAAATGCTGAAGACTGAAGCTTGCATAAAGGCTAGAGGTAGGTGACAGGATAGGGGAAGGGAAGCAAAAGAAAGCCCAGAGGGGCAGAGGGAACATGACACAAATCACACTGAGAGACTTCCACAGAATAGGTGTTGGGATGGGGCGCCTGGGTGGCGCAGTCGGTTAAGCGTCCGACTTCAGCCAGGTCACGATCTCGCGGTCCGGGAGTTCGAGCCCCGCGTCAGGCTCTGGGCTGATGGCTCAGAGCCTGGAGCCTGTTTCCGATTCTGTGTCTCCCTCTCTCTCTGCCCCTCCCCCGTTCATGCTCTGTCTCTCTCTGTCCCCAAAATAAATAAACGTTGAAAAAAAAAAAAAAAAAAAAAAAAAAGAATAGGTGTTGGGGAGTGAGCTGCAGAAGCCCAGGAGGGTGAAGGCTAGAGAAAGGCCACTGGATCTGGCAAGGGATCACCGGGAACCTTCACGAGTCAGAATTCGGGGGGAGGGTGACAGACGGCACCGCAAACGGTGGAGCCAACCAATGGGAGAAGATTTCTGCCCGCAGTGTGACCATCCGGGATTCCACCTACCTTCGGAAAGAAGCTGTTGTAATACGAGGCTTCCAGAAAAAAAGCAACCGGAGTCAAAGTGCTAGGTAATGAAGAAAACAGAAGCCTGAAATTACCGTGCTCAACACAGCCAACTCCATATCACCCAAATATAAAAGCCAGTCAGTCCCTGGGGGAGAAATCCAAAACAGAAGACACGAGGGGTGTAGAATGTCCAGTGGCTGAGAGACGAGAGGAAGTCTGCACAGCCTTCTGTGTACCGAGGAGTTGAGACCGGCAGCTCACAGGTAATACGGTATCAAAAAGGAGCCGCCACCGAGATGCCTTGGTTTCTCTGGTGACATTTACACCTGTCTCAGGGCTTTGATTTCTTTTTTTTTTTAAAGTTTATTTGTTTTTTTTTTTTTTTTTTTTTTTTTTTTTTGTTGGTTTATTTATTTTTGGGACAGAGAGAGACAGAGCATGAACGGGGGGGGGGGGCAGAGAGAGAGGGAGACACAGAATCGGAAACAGGCTCCAGGCTCTGAGCCATCAGCCCAGAGCCCGACGCGGGGCTCGAACTCACGGACCGCGAGATCGTGACCTGGCTGAGGTCGGACGCTTAACCGACTGCGCCACCCAGGCGCCCCTTAAGTTTATTTCTTTTTACAGAGAGAGAGAGTGCACATGCACACAGGAGAGAGGCAGAGAGAGAGAGAGAGAGAGAGAGAGAGAGAATCCCAAGCAGGCTCCAGGCTATCAGCACAGAGCCTGTCATGGGGCTCGATCCCATGAACTGTGAGATCACGACCTGAGCCGAAACCAAGAATTGGACACTTAACCAACTGAGCCACCCAGGCGCCCCTCTCGGCTTGGATTTCTGACAAGTTTCCACTGTGCATTTTTACACATTTGTTGAACCTGAGACTTAAAATCCGAGACAGTAACTTAAAATTTGTCAAAATGACCTGTGACTTGAGCTAAAACTAGAACTTAAAAATGAAGAAAAAGTATGGGGTGCCTGGATGGCTCAGTCAGTTGACGAGCATCCGACCGGCTCAGGTCATGATCTCACAGTTTGTGAGTTCCAGTCCCACATCGGGCTTGCTGCTGTCAGCATGGAGCCTGCTTTGGATCCTCTGTCCCCCTCTCCCTCTGCCCCTCCCCCGCTTGTGCGCGCTCTCTCTCTCTCTCTCTCTCTCTCTCTCAAAAATAAGTTCAACATTTTTTTTTTAAGTGAAGCAGGTAGATGGGTGCCTGGTTGGCTCAGTCATAAGAGCATGCGACTCTTTTTTAATTTTTTTAATGTTTATTCACTTTTGAGAGAGAGAGACAGAGCGCAAGTGGGGGAGGGACAGAGAGAGGGAAACACAGAATCCGAAGCAGGCTTGGGGCTCCGAGCTGTCAGTATAGTGGACACACTGATGATTAGAACCCACAAACCACGAGATCATAACCTGAGACGAAGTCAGAAACCCAACTGACTGAGCCACCCAGGCGCCCCAAGAGCTTGTGACGCTTGACCTCGGGGTTGTGAGTTCAAGCCCCACATTGGGTATCGAGATTACTTAAAAATAACATCTAAAAAAATAAAATATAAAATAATAAACTCTTTTTTTAAAAACGTGAGGCAGATAGAGATGGAACACTGCCTCACTTGTACTGAAAAGGGTTCCAAGCTCTCTGACCTCATAATTTCCTTAACCGGATCATTTTATAAACCACTCCATTTTGTCACGTACTTCAACAAGCCTTCATCTACAGAAAGGCTGCTGTCACATCTTGAACCCAAATAACAACCCCAAATGAGTAATCCTGGGGAGTATACATCTTGTCCCTCACATCTAATTGCTTATATGGCCACACATTTGCTTCATCTACTTTTGCTAATTTAAAAGTTATTCAAGTCAGTTCATTTTTATGCTTGGAGGCTATTCAAAGGTGATTACACATAACCCTTTATGTGCTTTGGAACACATCCCTACTGTTTAGAAACATTCACAAGGGACAATCTTGAAGCTAAGTACATCAGGTCCCTCCGGTTTCCCAGGCTTTACAATCTTTTATCCCCAAAGCATAAAAATGAACATGATGACTTTGTTCCCTATTCCTCCCATTAGTCGTTAATTGATGCTTATCACATTATGGCTATCTCCAAGTCTCTTCAGAGAGTGTGAAATGCATGAAGTCATTCTGTGGTTACCTGTGAAAAGGAAGAAAATCAGGACCATGACCATCGTGTACCCAAAATACAAAATGGCGCTTGCCGTGCCTGTGATTTGAAGTTTGGTGAAGAAGTAATGAACTGTATATATCAGAAGATAAACAGCTGTAAAACTGCTAGTGAAAAAGGCTCTCCACCACCAGTGATAATCCTGCAAAAAGAAGTAGAAAAAATTCACTTTAGGTGAAACCTAACTCTAAACGGGTTAGCAATTATTGTGATAACAAACCACATGAAACAGGCTCCATTAGATTATGGATTAGAAGAAATCCAAGGGGAAGTTTTATAAGAAACCGTCGGACTAATGTACGTTCTGCTTGGGGTGCCTTAACACTGATAAACTCCCTGTTTCCAGGGGGACCACGTGTGCCCTCGGGGACCGTACTTGTAATGCACGCATCCTTTCTCTCATGACACTGCCTCAGCCTTGGAAGGCTTTCGGGTCAGCTTCAATTTACTGGCAGGAGCTGGGCCTGAATTGATGTTTCGGGCCAGGTAGACAAAGGTTAGTACAGAAACTGCATATAGAGCTTTATGGTGAATGGGATTTGTCTCACCCAGCTGAATTCAGGACCCATGGGGGCATGACTGAGGTCAATACACAGGTTTGCCTCACCCTTCCCCACGGCTCCAACTGATGCTCATTTTACTGTAAAGGCACTGTGGTCAAGGGCCAAGGGAACCTACAGTGCAGAAAAGAGTTAACGTAGCAGGTCTGAAGTTGCTATCTTTAGAAGGGCCTGCTTGCAAGGTTGGCCCTTGGCTTATATCTGAGAATTCGGCATTTAATCATCCCCTGACTGATAAGACATGTTGGCTATACCTAGGCCGTACAAACAGTGTGATTTATGGCGAACACATGCTTTCCTTTTGGGGGTCTGGAATTGTTGTAATTGCTAGGCAGAGGGTGCCTATGTGACCAGCTCCCAGTAAAAACCTTGGATGTGAAGTCTCTAATGGGCTTCCCTGGGCAGAAACACTGCACATATATGACTATATTTTTTATCGCTGAAAAAGGGAACGTAATTGGTGTGTCCCCTCATGGAAAAGAAAAAGCACAGGAAGACTAGACGTGGATTTCTCCAGGTTCCACCTGTGTCTTTTCCCCTTGCCGATCCTGTTGTGTGTTCTCTGGCTATATTAAGCCCTAGCCAGGCGTACATCTGTGTGCTGAGTCCCACGAGTCTTTCCAGTGAACCGCCAGACATGTGGGTGGTCTTGGGGGCCTTCAAAACACTTCTAAGAAACAGAAATATACACATCATCTGCCTGTGAGTATATACTTCATTCACGATTGTTGCGGGTTTTCTGTGACAAAAAATACACCGTAGAACTGAGAAGCTGAGTATAATATATACAAAATTCTAATTTTTTCACCCTTATACTTGTAGCTCAAGAAGAAAATGCTCTAAGAACATCATGTATATGATCCTCATTCCCAAAACTCTCTATTGTTACGTTTAGAGAGTCACATTTAACTACCAAAACAAGAGGGATTTAGGGGATTTAAGAAAATAACGTTCACTACCACCTTAGTTACCCAGAAGGACATCAGAAACAAAGTGGGGGTACAGTGGGGTAGACAAAACTACTTCTGCCCATGGTAACCAAAAGTAAGAGAAAAGGCCTTTAGCAGCAATCTCAAACCCATAAAATGCAATCCTGGCCCAAGCTGTGAAAACTTCAATTGTCAAAAAAAAAAAACAACAAAACACCAATTGAGCCAGATCTTTTGTATGTCTAAATATCAAATCAGTTCCCTGCTTTTTTCTATGTTAACTGAATATTATGCAGCAATTATAGTAACTAGCCGGAGAAAAATTGCTTTCTGTTTAGATTTTCCATCAAAGTAGCGTTAACTTTCCATCAAAGCTGCATCAAAATCAACATGTGTCATCAGGAAAACACAATATGAAACTGATCCCAAGTTGTAGAAACCAGGTAGTTAACATGTGCTTCCAATAGTGCGAGTTTGGGAAGGAGAAGATGCATTCGTTTCTTAGGTCTTTACCTCAGCACACAAGTAGAAATAACACAGCAGAACCGCAGCTTCTGAGCAGGTAATCAGGAGAATTATAAAGACCAAGAAAAGGAAGCCAAACATGAAGTACATTTGATGAGACCTGAAAATAAAAATGATAGCCTTAAAATTAACTTCACAATACACAGAAAGACCATTCCAAATGAATACAAGAGACGGTCACGTTTGTCGAACCTGAGAGATTCACTCCAGACCTTCATCGATCCATCCAACATCCAAAAACCATTCCCTGACCGACCAATGTGGCTTCAGAGTTTGGCCTGATCTCCTCCAGTACGAATCCGTGTTCCTACTTACCCCTATTTCTCTGCTCGTGCAATTCAGTTTTCACTAAAGAACCATCAGTATCTCTATCATTTTCTTCATGCACATTTTATGGTTGTTTTGTTTTTTTAGTGAGAGAGAGAAAGCAAGCGGTGGAGAGGGGCAGAGGGAGAGAGAGACAGAATCATAAGCAGGCTTAGCCTGACACAGGGCTCGATCGCACGACCCTGCGATCATGACCTGATCCAAAATCAAGAGTCGGACGCTTAACTGACTGAGCCACGCAGGCGCCCCTCTTCACGCACACTTTAAGCCATGCTTTCTTTTTAGCAATGGAAGGTTATAAATGCCATAAATATCAGCAAATACATTATACGACCAAAAAAACCCCACAGAGTCAGGGGCACCTGGGTAGCTCAGTCGGTTGGGCATCTGACTTCGGCTCAGGAAATGATCTTGCAGTCCATGGGTTCAAGGCCCGCAACGGGCTCTTTGCTGACAGCTCAGAGCCTGGAGCCTGCTTCATATTCTGTGTCTCCTTCTCTCTCTGCCCTTCCCCTGCTCGCTTGCTCTCTGCCTGCCTCCCTCTCTCTCTCTCTCGAAAATAAATAAGCGTCAAAAAATTTTTTTAAATCTCGTGTAGAGTATATACCTGGTTGCAAGGACGAAGAATGGGGGTTGGGGAGCATCATGTATATAGACAATAAGTATATACAATGTTGTACACAGCAAGCACCCTCTTTTTCATTGAAACAAAAGTTAACTTGTCCAAAGAAGCTTTTAGTTTTCACTTTAAAATTATCCCATCAAAAACATCTGGAAAATACAGTTACATAATCTATTTTGCAGCATGTTAAATATTTCGTTGCTGACAAGGTAACAGATTTTACTGCTTATCTTTTAAACCAATTTGCCACAATGCTGTTTAAAAAGCGAGCAATTAATGTGCATGATTAAACCTCACTTTTGAGGACTTGAAAGCTTTGTCTGAAAGATTGCTTTGGGATGAAAGTGTTAGAAATACACACAGCTGGCTACTCCATTTGATTTTATGGGGCCTTTGCCCCATCTCCAAAACTCCCTCTGCAGCGACACCCGACTTGCCCAGCTCCTGAAACCAGAATGCAGTCAAGAATCAGGAATTAAGGAAAAAGGGACTGGGGGAAACTGAAATAGCTGTCACGGACCTGGAGCTTTGCAAGTAAAAACTGTCGCACTTTGGAAAGCCTGGGTTCTCACCTTACGTGCGTTTCTGTCTTGGTTACCAGAATTCTTTAAAAAAAATTTTTTTTAATATGTATTTATTTTTGAGAGAGACAGAGACAGAGCATGAGCAGGAGAGGGCAGAGAGAAAGGGGGAGACAGAATCCAAAGCAGGCTCCAGGCTCTGAGCTGTCAGCACAGAGCCCGTCGTGGGGCTCAAACCCACGGACTGTGAGATCATGACCTGAACCGAAGTCGGTCACTCAACAGACTGAGCCACCCAGGCGCCCCTTGGTTATCAGAATTCTTTTTTTAGAGATTTTTTTTTAATGTTTATTTATTTTTGAGAGAGAGAGACAGAGCGTGAGTGGGGCAGAGAGAGAGGGAGACAGAATCTGAACCAGGCTCCAGGCTCTGAGCTGTCAGCACAGAGCCCGACACGGGGCTCGAACTCGCCAACTGTGAGATCATGACCTGAGCCGAAGCCGAACGCTTAACCGACTGAGCCACCCAGGAGCCCCGGCTATCAGAATTCTTAAACCCCAACAGATTCAAAGCAGCAGATAAAACGAGGAAAGCTGTGAGGACACCAGAACTAACAGTTGACAGAAAGGAGAGCCGAAAAACATGACTTACAGCTCAAAGTAAGTCTTTGAAGCTGTAAGTCTTCAAAGTATTTTTAGCAGAGGAACTCTGAACTCTTGCATGGAAGGTCGGTATGGAAAAGAGATACACATCACGGCTGCCTCTTCCGGTCTTTAGGTGCCTCCTTCCAAGGGACACCCCCCCCCCCGCCCCACCCCCTGCGAAGGCTCGGAGAAGTGTGGTGTGAGCCAACTTTGTAAGTCATCTGGAAAGGCTTAAAAAGAGGTTACTGCTTTTAAAAAAGGAAACCTGCGTAGAAATTTCCATCAAAAACTGTCTTTAAAAACTTGTGAATTAAGTCTCAGTTCCCTAGGAAGTCCCCCCCACCCCAGGGGTCAGAGGGCTATTTCCTGGATAAAACCAGAGGCAAATGAAGTTTTGCCATACCCAGACTCTAACCTCCTTGAAATATAGGAAACTTCGTTTATCAACAATTAAGATGTTTTGAGGTTGTGACGATACCGTACTCACCAAATACTGTTCAGAATGAGAAAGAGTTGAATGAAAACACAGCCAAAAGGTAAAATGCCACCGATCATGATGCCAAACAGTGGTTTCGTAAAAAAACTCTGCTGAGGAATGTGACGGGGAATCTGGTTCGTGCAAACTGGAAACCTAAACTGCTCGAAGAGAAATCCAGTGAAAATCAGAATGACATGAAATTGAAGTGAATTTATAGACATATAATCACAAGACAGAATCCTGAATCGGAACTGGACGCAGAACACTTCCCAGAGCAGTCATGTGGGCAGAGGCTAGACCGACACTGTGCTATAGAAAGATAATGCAAGCCACATAGGCAGTTTTAAATCTTTTAGAAGCCGCATTTTAAAGAGTAAAAAGAAACAGGTGGAATTAATTTGTGAATCCATTTCATCGGATCCAACAAATGTTCTCAGTTGCGTGTGTCACTGCTATAAGAAGGACTCAGTAGGGGCACCTGGGAGGCTCAGTCTCTCCAACGCTCGCGCTCTCTCTCTCTCTCTCTCTCTCTCTCTCAAAAATAAATACACATCACAAAAAACTGTTTAAAAAAAGAAGTAGTCAATAGATGTTTTCTATTTGGCCGCTGCTGTTCGGTCTGCAATCCACTGTGGATCTTCCACTTCCTCACAGCACATCCCAGTTTGGAAGCAGCCACATTTCAGGCCCTCAAAAATCACACGTGGCCAGTGGCCAGCACACGAGAAAGCACACAGCTAAGGCAACGACGATGTTTATCATCTCCTGTCAGTTTCAAGGGAGAGACCGGACAACATTTAGTGGTGCCTGTTCCAATATGAAGTAATACATGTCAAAAAGTCGTCTCAGAATTTGTCTCACGCATTTCCCTTAAAATCTGTCGGTAGTTTTCAGACATTTTTTCTTTTTTTCTGCTCTGTGTGGACCTCCAGCTTCCGTTTTGTGTTGTCTGATTTCTCCCTTTGCACACAGTGTGCAAACTCACACTATGTCTTTATACATTCCTTTTGCAGAGTAGTCTTTTCAGTGTCCTGCTCCTTTGCCCTGTATGTAGAATAAGCTAACTTCAAATCTATAAACTCAACAGTTCCATTTTCAGACTGTACCTTAGCTTTCTTCCCCCGCTGTATACTTTTCTGACTCGGTTAAAGTCAGCCTTCCTACTACTATATATCCTTTTAATTTTCTCCAACAGAGACAGAAATTTAAACAACCTATAAAGTGGGGAGTACTTTAATTTTTTTTTTCAACATTTATTTATTTTTTTTTTGGGACAGAGAGAGACAGAGCATGAACAGGGGAGGGGCAGAGAGAGAGGGAGACACAGAATCGGAAACAGGCTCCAGGCTCTGAGCCATCAGCCCAGAGCCCAACGCGGGGCTCGAACTCACGGACCGCGAGATCGTGACCTGGCTGAAGTCGGACGCTTAACCGACTGCGCCAACCAGGCGCCCCAAAGTGGGGAGTACTTTAAATAACATCTTTTAAAGGGTTACTGGGTTCCATTTTTGTTCATTTTTAAATGTTTTATTCTGGAATGATTATCCCAGGATGCCTGGCTGGCTCAGTCAGAAGAATGTGTGACTCTCGATCCTGGGGTTGTGAGTTCGAGCCCCATGCTGGGTATATAGATTACTTAAAAATAAAATATTTTTAAAAAGGAGTATTCTAGGAGCGCTGGGGTGGCTCAGTCAGTTAGGCGTCCAACTTCGGCTAAGGTCATGATCTCACGGTCTGTGGTTCAAGCCCTGTGTCAGGCTCTGTGCTGACAGCTCAGAGCCTGGAGCCTGCTTCGGATTCTGTGTCTCCCTCTCTCTCTGCCCCTCCCCTGCTCATGCTCTCTCTCTCTCTCTCTCTCTCTCTCTCAAAAAAAAAAAATAAACATTTAAATAAATGAAGAAATAAATAAATAGGATTATTCTTCGTAGTTTTCTCCAAGGGTACATTTCACATTCCATGTATAGTAATATACACGTTTAGGTATTATTTCAGACATCAGTCAATGGTCAAAAGCAGTATTTTAGAAATTTACCTTTTTCTTGGCTCCAAAGTACGCACCCACAAATGTTAGGGGTACTGAAATTCCACACCACATTGCAAGAATCCCTATCAGAGTACCAAAGGAGATGGCAGCTGATGAACCTTCCACCCAAAGAATCACGTTCATAAAAAAGAGGTCGGCAAAGACGACACTGGGGAGAAAAAGAGTCATCAGGAAGCAATATGCTTTCGTGAAAATGTTAAACTCATACTTGAGATGAATATCAGAACGTTCTTTTGGTGAGAAGGATATAATAAATTATAAGGCTATACCCTAAAAGAATAGTAAATCTCACTGTGGGAAACCAGTCATTGAGCTGGGACTTAAACCCAATACCATATAATAAGATAGCAGTTCATTATAGGACATCATTTCCACATCCTACTCTTCTTGGCACCCCCAGAGTCCAGCAGAAAATAAATGAGATGGGGAGTAATATGCCACGGAAAAACTCAATATGCAATAGAGCGAACACAATAAAGACAATGCATAGACTAGGGGTGCCTGGGTGGCTCAGTCGGTTAAGCGTCCGACTCTTGGTTTCGACTCAGGTCATGATCTCATCTCACGGTTCGTGGGATGGAGTCCGGCATCGGGCTCTGCACTGACGGTGCGGAGCCTGCTTGGGATTCTCTCTGCCCCTCACCCGTTTGCGTGCTCTCTCTCAAAATAAATAAATAAATAAACTTTAAAAAAAAAAAAGAAAATGCATAATAAAAACAGATTTTTTTTAATTTTGTGAAGTTTTTATTTGAGAGAGAGACAAAGACCGTGGGGGGGGGGGGCGTAGAGAGAAAGAGAGGGAGAGAGAGAATCCCAAGCAGGCTCCGAGCTGCCTGTGCAGAGCCCGATGTAGGACTTGAGCTCACGAAACCCGCTAGATCACGACCCGAGCAGAAATCAAGGGTCGAACATTTAACCAACCGAGCCACTCAGACGCCCCTAAAGACAGATTTTAGAATCCTAGACTGAAATAGGCTACAAGCCTCAAGTCCAATAAATGTTCACTTAAAGCAAGAGCTTTAAGTCAATCGCTCAAAATCAACAGGTCAGCTGCTGAATCTACTGGATAAATCACCAGGCAAGCCCAGTTGTCGTGCCCCTATTTGTTCCAGACAAGTTGGCTCAGTGCTACAGGTGAGTATGGACAACCATATGGATGCGAGTGTTTCTGAAAGCCTAAAACATGAGGTTGAAAAGGTGGGCGGAGGCTAGATTGTGGAAGGCTTTGAATGGCAGGGTAAGGAATGCGGACGTCCAGAAGCGGCCGGAGGGTTTTTACGCTCAAAGCTGTGAGGTACATAATACAGTCTTCCCGGCAGATGAGTCCACAGCATGGCAAAGGACAGACCTAAAGGAAGAGAAACTAGAGACCAGGAGACTAGATAAAAAGTGGTAAGAAACAGTATAATGTGGTGATGGTTAAAACCCAAGTGATGGATATGAAACACATGAAGAATTAAGAGGTTTGGTCAAAGATGGTACATGGAAATCACACCTTTGGCTCTGCTCCCTCCTCAAAACTCTGATAAAATTATGGTAAAAGAACTTTAAAAGGGTATGAATACACAAGGGTGGGGGACACAGGAGACAAGCAACCCATTTTGTAAAGCAGACAGCAGAAGGACAAGTAGTAACTGAGTTAGTAGAACAGGGAGACCTGGGATCCTGAGTCGTCCGTAGGGAAAGCTGAGAGGCAACTCCGCTGACACCAAGGAGCTCCAACAAAGGCTCAGGGATTTGTAGCGCCGGGTTCCTCTGGAAGTGGGAGGGAAGGAGTGGCTAAAACCAGGACTGGTTGGAAGTCAGCCTAAGACACTGACAGGGTTGCCGGCTCCCTCCCGAGTCTGCAGAGCCAAGGAACTTCCCTTCCTGACCCCAGCAGAAGACTGGAGGTCTAGTCTCTCAGAGAAGGTCCCTGAAGCTCAGAAGAAAATTTTAAAAAGGAAAATCTGTGACTGACATCCTCGGAGAGATTAGAGGAGGCACTGCAACTATGAAGCAAGAGGAATTAGAAATATGACAAGGAGAACTAAAACCTCAGTAAAAGGGTTGGGATATAAAGCTAATGATATGTCTTAGAAAGCAGCATTAGGGGTGCCTGGGTAGCTCAGCTGGTTAAGCGTCCGACTCTTGGTAACAGCTCAGGTCATGATCTCAAGGCTCGTGGGTTGAGTCCCACGTCAGAAGGAGGATAAGGAGGAGGGGAGGGGAAGAGAAGAAGAAATGAAGACACCCTAAGTGCCCATCGAAGGATGAGTGGACAAAGAAGGTGTGGTGCACATATACATTAGCATATTATTCGGCCTAAAAAGTGAGGAAATCCTACCATTTGCCACAACATGGATGGACCTTGAAGGCATTATGCTGACTGAAATAAGTCAGAGAAAGACAAACACCGTATGATCTTCCTTACACGTGGAATCTAAAACGCAAACAAAAGCAAACCAAACTCCTAGAAGAAGAAAATCACACTTGTGGTTTCTGGGGCCAGGGTTGAGGCACGGATTGGAGGAAGGTGGTCAAAACTTCCAGTTAGAAGATAAGTACGTCTTGGGGACGTGATGTACAATGTGATGACTACAGCTAACACGGCCGGCCGTGTGACAGGGAAGCTAAGAGAGTAAATCCTCAAGAGTTCTCATCATCACAAGGAGAGATTTGTTTTCCTTTTTTTCCCTTTCTTTTCTTTTTATTGTATCTACGTGAGATGACGGACGTGAGACGAACCCTTTGTGGGACTCATTTCACAATATATGTAAATTGAACTGCGATGTATGTCGATTGTTTCTCAACAAAACTGGAGGAAAAAGAAAAAAAATTGAACAGAAGAAAAAAACGAAAGAAAGGAAAATTAGATAGACAACCCAGGCACATGCAAAATAGAAGTTACTTGAATAGACAGAGTTCTTTTTTAATTTTTTTTAATGTTTATTCTCGAGAGAGAGAGACAGACAGACAGAGACAGAGTGTGAGTGGGGGAGGGTCAGAGAGAGAGGGAGACACAGAATCGGAAACAGGCTCCAGGCTGTCAGCACAGAGCCTGATGCGGGGCTCGAACTCACATACCATGAGGTCATGATCCGAGCCGAAGTCGGACGCTTAACTGACTGAGCCACCCAGGCGCCCCTAGACAGAGTTCTTAATGTCTTTTAGGGATATTAAATAATTTCCTCAAGGTCAGACAGCTGATAAGAGGCAGAGCTAGGATTCGAATTCACGTGTGTGTGTGATTCTTTAAGGGCAAGCTGTTTCCATCCCACTATGCTATACTAAAGCCTCTATGGTGGGGACCTCCCCCCACCACCAATCGGGTGTATCTTCCCTTCCCCCAGACATTTAGTCAAAGACCAGAGAGAGGGAACATGGTAACATCCACATTATGAGGCACCAGGTAAGGCTTTGAGGTCTCCCGTCGAGGGAATCTCTGGTTTAGTCCTGTAGTTGGAAGTTCTCTCAAGGTCCATTCCAATTCTAGGATTTAATGTTGCCTTCCAATTTCTGATTCGGGATCATTTTTTTTTTTTTTTGGATGTTCCTCATCTCTCATGATAAACTGACTTCAGCCATTTGTTCCTTCATTTTACTATTTCTGCCTCACCTCCCCCCCCCACCCCCGCCTTGTGTGTACGATCTCTTCTGCGTACTAAATCTATGTCGGTAGGGACATTGACTGTGCTTTTTCAAGGCTCATACTTTGCCCCTGCTGGAGCTGTGGTTTTAACCCTTTCAAACAACAACAAATACAACCACAGTAAACCTCCACCTTAGGTCTCATTGGTTTCTGGCATCTTAATAAGGGAGGCTGGTTTCCCATGATTTAACCATACTTCTTCAAATGTTTCTTAATACCTTTCTGCTCTAATGAATTTGTTTAGCCACAGTATTCCTCTGCCAAATTTCCTAGCTTTTGAGAGATTCATTTCAGCCGTTATCATTCCATGGCCAGAAAAAATTACTTCTCACTTGACAAATCATAACCTCCCTTCTTATACATAAACTCAATTAACCTGTCTCAACGATTTCCCTTTTGAAAGTACACTCTAGAATGTTAATATGTGTTTAACAATTCTGTAACTGCCCTTCAGTTTCAAGTTTTTATATTCTAAATAGTTCTTCCTTTGTTGGTCTCTAATTATTTCTAGACCTTTTCATGGAATCTTAAACAGCAAAACTAAAAGGAAACTTGAGAGGTCATCTGGGTTCATCTCCTACCTGAAACATTTATTCACACACTCATCAAACATTTATTGAGTACCTATGTGTTAGGCCCTGGTGTTCAAAGATAAATAAAAATCTTTGCTCTGCAAAGCTCAGTCTAGTGGGGGACAGAGATAAACAAATAAATTACAACACGACACGGAAAATGCTATAGCAGATGATAAACACAGAGCAGTAGGAACACAGAAGAAAAGAGTGACCAAAAATACTTTATAGCTCACAAAACAATTTCACAATCCATTAGTTCATTTATTTCTCTGAACGACTCTGTGACACAGGCATCACAGGCAAGGAAATGGACAATCAGGAAGGGGACAGGACTTCCCCAAAGTCACTTAGCTAATACTGACTGCCTAATATTAAGTGCTGGAATTCAGACTTGCTTCTTCTAATTGTTAAGTTTGGGTGCATGACCATCAAACTATGCTGCCTCTTCTTTTCCCTTCCTACCACTTTTGGGGTTACATGAAGGAAACGTATATAGTTTAATAATCTTACTTTCTTCCATTTCTTCTAGGGAACATAAGTGTTCATTAGTCTAAATGCTTCTCCTCTTAAATGTAAAGCCTGATTTTTTTTTAAATAATAAATTTGAAGCCAGTTCTACACTGCCCATTTATGGCACTGTATCAGCTACTCACACATTTATACACTGCGAGGCACCGAACTTCTCTTTCAACCTACTACTTTCTAAGAAATAAGAATGCCAGTACCTTACGATTTTCTCTCCCATCGACCTAAGAGGGCCCCTAAACCACTTGAGGGAAATCTATCCTTTGTATCATGCCTGTTTACTGCTTTAAAACTGCATTCAGGGGTGCCTGGGTGGCTCAGTCAGTTGAGCGTCTGACTCCTGATTTCGGCTCAGGTCATGATCCCAGGGTCATGGGATCAAGCCCCTCATTGGGCTCTCCACTGAGTGTGGAGCCTGCTTAAGATGCTCTCTCTCTCCCCTTCTGTCCCTCTCCCCCACTCACACTCTCTCTCTAAAATAAAATTTAAAAAATTTAAAAATTTTTGGGGCGCCTGGGTGGCGCAGTCGGTTAAGCGTCCGACTTCAGCCAGGTCACGATCTCGCGGTCCGTGAGTTCGAGCCCCGCGTCAGGCTCTGGGCTGATGGCTCGGAGCCTGGAGCCTGTTTCCGATTCTGTGTCTCCCTCTCTCTCTGCCCCTCCCCCGTTCATGCTCTGTCTCTCTCTGTCCCAAAAATAAATAAACGTTGAAAAAAATTTTTTTTTAATTTAAAAATTTTTAATTGCATTTAGTTCTACTAACAGAACTAGGAAACTGAATCTGTTTTGCACTTTTAAATTATTCACTTGATTCAATCAGACAGTGATTATTTACTGAGTACTTATTCCATATAAGGCACTTATACTCTGTATAAGGCACTTGGTTACACACTGTGAAAGATACAGAAATGAATAAGACCTCATACTCACCCTCATGAACGTTAGAATGCAGAATAAGACATATCACAAATAACTGTAATCTAAGGAACACTGTGATAAGTAGTATAGCGATGGGGAGAGACACTGTACAATTTCAAACATGGAAATGGTGGCATTTGAGCTGGGGCTTAAAACAATGAATAGAAATCTGGCATCGGAGGGTTGGAAAGAAGTGATTACAAAAAGGTGGAACAACACAGAAAGATGGAACAGCATGAGCAAAGGCATGATAGCAGAAGGGTTGCTAATAACCACAGCTACCATTCACTGAGCACTTAGTATGTGCGAGGCACTGTTCCAAACGCAGTACGTACGTTATCCCGTTTAATCCTCACAGCTCAACCAGGAGGAAAGGGATACCATTATTCCCATATGACCCATGAGGAAACCCGGGATTAGAGAGGTAACATCACTTGCCCAACAGGCCATGATTAGTAAATATTATCTGAAGCTCTTTTTTTGCCGAATTTAAAAGACACCTGCGTAGCTCAATAATTTTAAATCTGCGCTGACGAGCATACAAAGTATTAAGACGTAATTTGTATGGCAGTGACAGCACGAAGAAGGGAGGTGAGAAAGGAGCTTGATAGGAGCAAAGTTTTGTCTAATATTGAAATTAAGCTGGGATTCATCCGAACTAGATTGGTGTAAATTGGGACACTAATTGTAATCTGTAAGGTAACCACTAAGAGAATAACTCAAAAAAAAAAATGGTAAAATAGATGACAAGGGAACAGAAATGGCACCACAGAAAATATCTATGCGACGGAACAGAAGACAAAGATCTCAAAGACGTACCTGCACGCCTATGTTCGTCGCAGCGTTACTCACAATGTGCTCAAGGCCCGGTAACTAGGAGGAGGTAGAATTGGGAAATGAACCACTCTATACGTTTGCAGTATAGGGTACGTGTGCGTGCGTGCACACGCGCGTGTGTGTGTCCGACTCTAAAGCCTGTGCCGTCAGCTTCTAGCACTACCTCTCCCCTTTAATATATGGTTCTGAGTTGGTGTTACTGTTGTTCATAATGAAATTACTTAAAAACAGGTAACACGTGCATATGGTACATGATGCAAAAAGGTGGGGAAAAAAAGAGCGAAAAGTAAATCTAATACAAATAGTCTCCTTCACACTCCTGTCCCCCAGCCCCCCGAAAACCCACCCAGGACACAACCACTGTTCCCAGTTGCTTTTCAAATCAAAAACATTTTTTTTTTTTACTTTGACAAAACTGTGTCTTGACACCGCGTCATCGCAAAGTCCATGTAAACCTGAGCCATGTAATTATGGATTTCTACTCGAATTTTTGAATTTCTCTGTGTAAAACATGCTTCACAATCAATCTCACGGAAAACATGATGAAAACAGCTCATAGCGCATTGGGAATGCTAATGCTTTTCTCAGACACTGATTGTTCAATTTGGCTCATCAAGCTTAGCGATATGATATATTCTAATTCTTTTACATTTTTTTTTATTTTTTTTAACGTTTTTATTTATTTTTGAGACAGAGAGAGACAGAGCAGGAGCAGGGGAGGGGCAGAGAGAGAGAGGGAGACACAGAATCCGAAGCAGGCTCCGAGCTGCCAGCACAGAGCCCGACGCGGGGCTCGAACTCACGGACCGTGAGATCATGACCTGAGCCGAAGTCGGACGCTTCACTGACTGAGCCCCCCGGGCGCCCCTTACATTGTCTATTTCTATGATGTAGCTTCTTTTTACAGTAAGATGGAACATGTGTGATGAACGCTGGGCCATTATTAGTCCTCTTAAGCCACGAAGACAGTTTCAGAGACAATTTGTATTTAATTTCCTCTACAGTGCCTAGGATAATGCCTTAAATAGGGTAAGAACGAAAGCAAAACACAACCAAAAAGACCACGCTGGGTGTGCCGAATGAGTAACGAACTAAAGCAGAGAACAGCGGACGGTTTGTGGACTGGTTCCTGCACGTGCTGCCCCTTGTAGTACAACCCAGTATAATGACACTTGCACAATGGCACTTTGCTGCCAAATTTATCCAGTGTGGGATTCATTTGAGTCTTGAGCTTGAAGCAACAAATAGCTGAAATATTGTCAAGGACATTGCTTTCTTACATAAATGTAATAAAGCATTCACCTCAGAGAAGACCACCCATTCTAGTTCCCTTGAAAACAGTTACAGGAAAAGCAGATGGCTCTAGTCAAGGTGGGGAGGGGGAGGGGACTGCATTGTCCTTACTTTAAATAAGTCAAAAATTCTGAGGTTCCTGTATTTGATGTGCAAACTCGTAATGTTCAATCCTCTCAATGATCTCCTCTTTTTCCCCGGAGTTTCAAGGAAAACAAGCCACATGGAGATAAAAGGTTATGGGTCTACAGAATCTATCACTGCGTTGCCTCATTCACGGTATCATGCACAGCCACAGAGCATTGTTAAAGCATTTTGCTCTCCCTTTGTCACCAATCAGCATATAATGTAACTGAGTTTACTATGTATAACTTTCATTATAGGACCTCTTCCACTATGGGGACATACCTCTAGCATCAAGGACATGGGAATTTTGTAACAAATAGGAACTAAAGTACATGACAATTAAGATAGAATCCACTAGTTTTTCCTTAAAAAACAAAAAAAGTGGGGGGGGGGAGGTGGGGAGCCTGAGTGGTTCAGTCGTTTAAGCATCTGACTCTTGATTTCAGCTCAGGTCATGATCTCGTGGTTCGTGGGATCGAGCCCGGCATCAGGCTCCTGGCTGACAGTGCGGACCCTGCTTGGGACTGTCTCTCCCCCTCTCTCTCTGCCCCTCCCCCACTTGTGCTGTCTGTCCATCTGTCTGTCTCTCTCTCTCAAAATAAATAAACCTTTTTTAAAAAGACCTTTCCTTCATAACATCAAGGAAAGAATATGAGAAATGAACCGTGCTATGGACTGAGTTGTGTCCCCCTCCCCAAATTCATATATTGAAGCACTGATCCACAAGGTAATGGTATTTGGGGGTGGGGCCTTTGGGAGGTGATTAAGCTTAGATGAGGCCTTCATGATGGGATTAGTGCCTTTATGAGAGGAGACACTAGAGAGTTTACTGTCTCTGCCTGCCATGTGGGGAAACAGCAAGACTGCAGTCGTCAAGAGCTAGGAAGAGACTTCTCACCAGGACCCAACCCTGTTGGTGCCCTGATCTCCAACATTTCCGCCTCCAGAACTATGAGAAATCAAATGTGTACTGTTTTGTTTCACCCCCCCCCCCCCCCCCACTCTATGGGATTTTTTTTTACATTTATTTATTTTTGAGAGACAGAGACAGCACAGGTCGGGGAGGAGCAGAGAAAGAAGGAGACACAGAATCCAAAGCAAGCTCCGGGCTCTGAGCCGGCGGCACAGAGCCCACAGAGCCGGATGCGGGGCTCAAGCTCACAAACCGAGATCATGACCTGAACCGAAGTCAGACGCCCAACCGCCTGAGCCACCCAGGCGCCCCTCCAGTCTATGGATTTTGGTAGGGCAGCCCGAGCTAAGGAGATGAAACCCTAAGTGAGTCAGCACTTCATCAGCGAGGTTCTGTGGGAAGATCCCAGGACGGGATGCAGGGGGAACATTCGGTTATATATAGCGCTCTGTTACTGACATCCCACGTGACCTTGAACACCTGCTCCCCGGCTTGGCCACCAATCCCGCAGGTCTGTAACTAGGGGGCTGACTGCGCTACTCACACGGCCACTGTGCGGCCCCGCCCACTCCCCCTTGGACAATGACTCTACCCCCGAACTGCAGTCACTAATGACACTGCAGTCACTAGGGGAGACGGGAAGAAAGAATCACAGAAGGCAGCGACAAGGGGACAAACACAGGTGGTGCCTAAATTGCCATTCTAATATGGTATATAATGCAAGATGTATAACTGAGATGAGCATTTATGAAATGTGCTCCAAGACCGAAGATCAAAATTCAATACAGCAGCACCCTGGCTATCTCTTTGCACTCGAGGCTACGCTGTACAAAGAGAGAATGCTGCCGCTACAGAAAACTCCTCTCCCTTCGACCCTTCATTATCGCCTACGATGATTTCTCCAAGACGAAGTCTAAGGAAGAGTGTAATTGCATAGAGAACGGAGAACGTGCAATGCTCACCCAGGACATAATAGTGCCGTCAGCAAAAAGTTTGTCTTCCATTTAACACCTTTAAGTGCTGAGGAAGGAAAAGACAGAAGAGTTACTGTCGCAACTTGATTTCAGTCCACTTTAGACCTACTTTATGACCAGGACACAAGTACCTTTGGATGGGTCGGCTAAAATGCCCCATGCGATTCTCAAATGTTGTGTTTTACGGCCTTTTAATTTCTACACTGAACGCATGAACTTACTGGAATGAGAGCAGATGTAATGCTTACTCTTATACATTCTTGCAGACACATATCCGGCAGGGGTTCCCAGAAGGACCCAGAGCACAACGGCACAGGTCATTAAAGCGCCTCGGTTGGAGGGGGATAGAAAACCAAGGCAGGCCAGAACTAAAGGCACAAAAAAGAAATATCAAACCAGTTACGATCATAGCCTCAGAAGCACACAAGACTTTGTAATAAATTAAAGACCCACTGATTAAGACATATTATGTGTAACAGCACACAAGGATATTCTGTCATGTGAGATCTTAAGTGACACTGTGAATGAATGTTATTCCCTTAACTAATGACAATTTTGTCTTAATGAAAAGGTGTGATTTTCAAGACAAGGCAAGTGAAGTTCAGTTTCCAAGTTGGATCTAGTCTTTACCTCACCATTTAAATCAAAATTAAATAAACAATCCCCCCTACTCTAGTATCATTCCCTAAACAGAAAATCATTTTCCCACAAACATTTCCTTCTGCTTCCTTGTATTCAAGGGGAAGAATAAAGAAAAGATCAAAGCAGTGGGGCACCTGGGTGGCTCAGTCGGTTAAGCATCCGACTTTGGCTCAGGTCATGATCTCATAGTTTATGAGTTCGAGCCCCATGTCAGGCTCTGTGCTGACAGCTCAGAGCCTGGAGCCTGCCTCAGATTTTGTGTCTCCCTCTCTCTCTCTGCCCCTCCCCTGTTCTCTCTCTCTCTCTCTCTCTCTCTCAAAAATAAACATTAAAAAAATTTTTTTTAATCAAAGCGAGACTTGGTCTCAGGAAAATACAATCTTGAAAGCTGAATTTTGAAGTTAGCACTGACATCTGAAACACCTAACAAGCCTTTTTTTTTTTTTTTATAGCAGCCTTGTTTATGAAAATCACCACTCTGGCCATCAAAAATCGACAGGCTCCATTTTTACTTTATACATGAAGGCAGCCAGGGTTCAACAGCCATTGTGAGCCTCCTAAAGATGCCATTCTGTTTATACGTTTAAAGACCAGCACTTAGGCTTGCCACAGCATTTCAAAATGCTAGTGTTTAATTATGAATTCCCTTAGTCCACTTAAAATATAATTCTACCCACATGCTGATTTTCAAGAAAGCTTCTCTTTTGCAAAGCAAGGACTTTGTGTATTGGACAGCGCAATAAATTATTCACAACTGAAGAAGCCATGAAAGGTCCCGGAGACAGGAACATATTCAGATTCCTATCCTTGATTTGAGAAGATAGAATTGTAAGTACCATAAAACATACATTTTCTTAAACTTTAGGGTATTTTCAAAGCCCTTTTGTACACGTGGATCAAAATTTAACATACGGCAACAGTTCACTAAGAATGTTTAAGATGACGCATATCGATCTGAGCCTACTTACGTAAGGTGATAAACGTCATGATCAAAACTTGTGTTCCTTGGCCCAGGAAAACTGACAGCAACATTCTACTCCTTGGTGGTCTGAATACATCCCCATGAAGCAGCTTCCAACCAAAGTCCTCCTGGGCGTCTTCCTGCATATGAGAAAATCTTTGGTAAACACACTGTGGCAGAAAGTTACCAGAACTCTCAAACTTAGACGGAAATGAATTTTCCTCTAAAGACAGACTAACTGGAAGCCAATGGCTCATTCAGGATACAGCAGCCCTCTGGAAGGTAGGTGATCCTGCCATCCAAATGAGGCACTCCCTTACTCTAAGTTTTGCATTAGAGGGAATGTGTTCCTCATACAAGGAACACACCTGGCTTAATTGCATGAAGAAAGTGAAATGATTTAATATACAGAGGGAATCGGCCAATTTTTATAGAAATTTAAAATTCGGGGCACCTGCGTGGCTCACTTGGTTGAGCGTCTGACTTCGGTTCAGGTCATGATCTCACAGTTTGTGAGTTCAGGCCCCGCATCAGGCTCTGTGCTGACAGCTCAGAGCCTGGGGCCTGCTTCCGATTCTGTGTCTCCCTCTCTCTCTGCCCCTCCCCCGCTCACACTCTGTGTCTCACTCTGTCTCTCAAAAAATGAATAAATGTTAAAAGATTTTTTTTAACTAAATTTAACCCAAATGATAACATTTTGCAATGTTTGATACATTTATCTCATACTCCAAATTAATGGAAACATTAAATAATACTTTAAAAGTTCAGAAACATATAAAAAGGAATAGAACCAGAGTGGGTAACAAATACCTCTCTAATAAACTGACTTCTACTTTTACAGAGCATACCCAACTCTATACTTTCTGATAGAACCTACGCAACTCTATACTTTCTGATTTGGTATAATAGGCTAAATTGCTAGACGTCGAAATGTGCCGTATTCGAGGTATTATATGCCCTAAGTAAAAATATAACATTGACAAGTGGACAGAGTAGGCATTCAAATATTTGCTGAATCAAATATGTGCATTTTTACTTACAGAAGAACTCATCTCATTGTATCTGATAATATCTCTATGAAGAGTCCTCAATATAATTATAGCCACCATGCCAGATAAGAAGAGAATGATAACAAAGGAATTCATAATACTAGAAAATTTAAAGAAGAAAAACGAGAAGTTAAACCTCAAGTTCCTTATTTAAACCGTGAGAAGAAAATGTGGGTACATATAAAAGAAAGGCATTCAAATTATCATCATGCTGATCACTTTTCCAAGGTTAAACTTAGATCAAAAGCTGAATACATCAGTATATTAAATGAACTTAATATATTATAATACACAATATATTGACATTATGTATTAATACACATAATCCACAAAACTGTATTACAAATAAAGCAACATAGGGGCGCCTGGGTGGCTCAGTCTGTTAAGTCCGACCTCAGCTCAGGTCATGATCTCACGGTTCGTGAAGTCAAGTCCCACATCGGGCTCTGTGCTGACAGCTCGGAACCTTCTTCGGATTCTGTGCCTCCCTCTCTCTCTGCCCCTCCCCCGCTCATGCTCTGTCTCTCTCTGTCTCAAAAATAAACACTAAAAAGAAACAAAACCAAACCAAATAAAGCAATATAAGCAACATTATTCTTAAGGTGATTTTAGAATTTTTTAAGGGTACATTCCCAAAAAGAAGCAAGAAGAAGTAAATAAGATCAATTAACAGAAACTCAATTCCAGAGCATGGAACTGAGAATGAAAGTCCAGGAATCAAGGTTGAACTAATGGCTGACTGACTTCTTAACTGATAGACCAAGGTTGTGGTCTTTTTATGAGCTTCAGGGTAATGACCCCATGGTCACTGTACTTCCCAGCTCTTACTGTTTCTAAAATTTAAACTTCAAAATTATTCCCAAATCAAAACCAATCCCTTCTGCCATCCCACCACCCAGCCAAACCCGAACACATCAACAAAGCTTCACCAGAATCTGAAAAGACCAACACTGTTCTAGAAAGATGCCAATAAGGAGGAGCCTGGGTGGCTCAGTCAGTTAAGCATCTGACTTTCCCTCAGGTCATGATCTCACAGTCCGTGAGTTTGAGCCCCACATCAGGCTCTCTACTGTCAGCGCGGAGCCCATTTCAGATCCTCTGTCTCCCTCCCTCTCTCTCTGCCCCTCCCCCGCTTGTACTCTCCCTGTCTCTCAAAAATAAATTTAAAAAAAGATGCCAATAAGATGATTGATGTCTATGGTTGCCAGAGAGGAGGTAGTATGGGGGGATGGGCAAAATAGATGAAGGAGATTAAGAGGTGCAAAGTTCCAGTTATAAAACAAATAAGTCACTTGTGGCTGCCAAAGGGGAGGGGGTGTGGGGGGATGGGCAAGATGAGTGCAGGGGGTGGGAGGTGCGGCCTTCCAGCTATGGAATGAATAAGTCACAGGGATAAAAGGTACAGCATAGGAGGGGCGCCTGGGTGGCTCAGTCGGTTGAGCGTCCGACGTCAGCCCAGGTCATGGTCTCACGGTTCGTGAGTTCGAGCCCTGAGCCAGGCTCTGCGCTGACAGCGCGGAGCCTGCTTGGGATTCTCTGTCTCCCACTCTCTCGACCGCTCCCCTGCTTGCGTGTGCACACTCTCATGCCGAACATAAATAAATTTTTTACATTTATTCATTTTTGAGAGACAGAGAGAGAGAGCATGAGTGGGGAAGGAGCAGAGAGAGAGAGAGGGAGACATAGAATCCAAAGCAAGCTCCAGCCTCTGAGCTGTCAGCACAGAGCCCGACGTGGGGCTCAAACCCACAGACCACGAGACCATGACCTGAGCTGAAGTCGGACGCTTAACCGACTGAGCCACCCAGGCGTCCCTCTCAAAATAAATAAATAAATAAAAACTTTCAGGGGCGCCTGGGTGGCTCAGTCGGCTAAGCGTCTGACTCTTGGTTTCAGCTCAAGTCATGATCTCACGGTTCGTGGGTTCGAGCCCCATGTGGGGCTCTGAGCCGACAACGTGGAGTGTGCTTGAGATTTTCTCTCCCCCTCTTTCTGCCCCTCTCCTGCTCATGCTTTCTCTCTCTCCCTCGAAAATAAACATTAAAAAAATTTTAAAGATGACTGATGTCTAAAACGTCTGTTAATGTGGTAAGTGAATTAGATCATGGCTGAAACAAAGTACATTCCTTATTATGCTATAAATACGAATACTACTAGAGATTAGCCCCCACAGTGTATCTGGAGGCCCTTTGGTCTCCCAATCCCTTTGGAGAAACCATTTAAATAAATTTTACCCGAAGAGACTTCTGGGGATGTGAGAAAATGGGACGTGGACAGTTGCCCAAACAGAAGACTCTGGAAAAGCTCCCATATGATCATAATAATGAGGAGGAGGAGGAGGAGGAGGAGGAGGAGGAGGAGGAGGAGGGGGGAAAGCAGGAAGACACGAAGGAATAAGTGTAGAAACACAGGAGCGGGGGGTGTTATTCTCACTTAAAAGGCAATGGGTACATAAGGAGGGTCATCACCTCAAGAGACCATACTCGGAACCACACCCTCCCTCACTTTCATTTTTACTTTCGTAGTCTTCTTCCACCCCAAACTGACCTACCCCCCCACCTCCCTCAGCACTTGGCCACAGTCACGCCCAATCGTCACGTTCTCAACTGGTTCCTCCCCCCATTTCAGGCTGAAACTTCCACCTCTGCGGTTTGGGCCCCGATGAAGCTTCCCGAGCGATCAAGCGCGTGTCCTCTGCATCCACCCGAACACAAAGCCTCGCGGGAGCAGAAGTCCGTCTGCCCCAGAGCCCAACAGGGCGTCTGGCCGCCTCGCGGGAACGAGGAAGCACACCAGTGGCACGAGCAGCCCCTCCCCGACACACCTCGCCCCCCACACGGTCCTCTCTGTCAGCCGCCCCGCTGAGGGAATGAAGCGCCCCTTGAAAGGTCTCGGTGTCTCACATGTAATGCCTCCACCTTCCTCCTGGCCCTCTTCCTCAGACTTTCGGAACCCAGGAGCACAAGTCTCTACTGTGTTTTCCTCCCGGCTCGCGCGCGGTGTCCCCTTCCGCAGTCACACCCTGCCCACTTCGCGCCCCCCGTGCTCTTTGCAGGCCGCAAGGCACCTCTCAGACACCTCAAGCCGCTCTTCCCTTCGGCATACGCAGGCGTGTATTTAAGGCCCGTCTTCCTTTTTCTCTTTCTTTGTGCACGTGGAGAGGTGTGTGCGAGGAAGGAGAGGGGACACCAGCCACAGGGAGGAAAAGGTGTCACTCAAGATCATCTCCCGTAACAAAATAGCTTTTTAAAACACATAGGTATATAGATCTCACCACTCATGGCTTCGACCCCCGCGTCCAGCTCCTTGCTTTCAGCCCAGAATTTTCTCTCTGCTTCTCTCCCTCTCTCTCTTAAAATAAACTTAAAGATATATATAGATATATAGATATAGATATAGATATATGTACATATATATAAGATATATATATAAGATATATATATGATTTATATAAGATATATATATAAGGTATAAATATATATATAAATATGTATATTTAATACAAATATATATTTACATTTCTCCTACTGAAGCTACCTACTCTTTGTTTTATAAAGTACTTACCTAGGGGGGGGCGCCTGGGTGGCTCAGTGGGTTAAGCGTCCGACTTTGGATCAGGTCATGATCTCACGGCTCGTGAGTTTGAGCCCCGCGTTGGGCTCTGTGCTGACAGCTCAGAGCCTGGAGCTTGCTTCAGATTCTGCCTCTGTCTCTCTGTCCCTCCCCTACTCACTCTCTGTCTCTCTGTCTTTCTGTCTCTCTCTCTCTCTCTCTCTCTCTCTCAAAAATAAACATTTAAAAATAAATACATACATACATACATACATACATACATACATACATACATAAAATAAAGTAGTTACCTAGAAGCACCTGGCTGGCTCAGTCAGAAGAGCATGCGACCCTTGACCTCAGCATGCTGAGTTCGAGCCCCATGTTGGGCAGAGGTTACTAAAGAAAATAAACTTAAAAATAAAAAATAAAGTACTTACCTCAACCACTGAATGTTGGTATGAGGCATGGAATCCAAAATGTAGTCCCACCTAGATGCCCACTTGATGCTTTTGTTTTCCTAACAAACAAAAATATACAGTTATATGACCAAACTTCTAGTGACTTCTGCTGGTTATAATCCTAAAACAGACAGAAAGTTATTCTGCATACATTTTCGCCTTTTCTTTACTACTAACTTCCTGGAATACTAAGATGTGTCCTGACATTTTTATCTTATTTTTATTAAGTGATATTCTTCTTCATTTCAGGAAGGAACTAGGAAGAAAGTACTTGTAGCTTGCCACTGTTCACCAGAAATAGCACCTTTAAAAAAAAAAACAGACTCAGTATTTGTTTGTTTACTTCTTTATGTAATCTCTATACCCAACATGGGGTTCGAACTCACAACCCCAAGATCAGGAGTCGCATGCTCTTCTGACTGAGCCGGCCAGGTGCCCCTACATTTTTATATGTTAAGTATTTTGAGATGTCGTAGCAACAAGTTTATAAAAGATGCTTTGTTTTTAAGTTTTGTACTTTTCAATACTGAATAAACCATAAGAAAATACAATGACTGGGGTGCTCGGGTGGCTCAGTCAGTTAAGCATTCGGCTCTTAATTTTGGCTCAGGTCATGATCTCACGGTTTGTGGGATCAAGCCTGGAGTCAGGCTCTGTGCTCACAGCATGCAGCCTGCTTAGGATTCTCTCTGTCCTTTTCTCTCTTCCCCTCTCCCTCTTCTCTCTGCCCCAGCCCTGTTTTCTCTCTCTCTCTCTCTCTCTCTCTCTCTCTCTCTCTCAAAATAAAGAAATAAACTTAAAAAAAGAAAGAAAATACAATTACCAATCAAGCTGTTTCTGTGACATGTGATCAACCTCAAACTGTCAGTAGCTTTCTTACAAAACAGCCCCAATAGATGAAGTTCGGAACTGGGAATCCCCAATAAACACTTACATCATTAATACAGTGTAATCACCGCTCAAATCAGTAACATGCTTTTAGCAAAAGGAAAATGCTGGTACAAATTGACGAAGTAATGTTTGAAATGACTTATTATTTAAAACTGGGCGTTAGGTGTTTTTCCCGAAGTTTAGAGTTGGAATATGGAGAAAAATTAATATACACTGCTTTTTTTCCTACTTTTTTTTAAGTAGGCTCCACACTCAACATGGGGCTTGAACTCATGACCCTGAGATCAAGAGATAACGCTCCACTGACGGAGCCAGTCAGGTGCCCCTAAAGTATGCCACTTAAAAAAAAAAAAAAAACCCACATGATAGATTTTAATTGGGTTTTAATTCAATGATGGATTTTAGTTAAAACCTGATGACCAGGTGATCCTGGTTAACATTACCAGTGATGGGGCAGGTTGACATCACGTACTTCCTGACATATGCAGCATCAGGTCTGTGGTGCGATCCCTGCCAAGAACGTACAGCCCGAGCCTTGTCATAAAGAACCATCAGACAGGGGGCGCCTGGGTGGCTCGGTCAGTTAAGCGTCCGACTCCGGCTCAGGTCATGATCTCACAGTTTGTGGGTTCGAGCCCCACGTCGGGCTCTGTGCCGACAGCTCGGAGCCTGGAGCCCGCTTCGGATTCTGTGTCTCCTTCTCTCTCTGCCCCTCCCCCACTGTGCTCTGTCTCTCAAAACTAAATAAACATAAAAAAAGTTTTTTAAAATTTTTTTTTAAATAAGAACCACCAGACCCAGTTTGCTGGTCATCCTGCAGATTGTAAGGTCTGTACTCTATAAAAATTTCAAGGATGTGAAAGACAGGGAAAGACTAAAGAACGGGTCTGGATTGGAGACCACAAACTAAACAACACATACTCCTAGACAGGACCTCAAACCACAAAGGGAAAAAGTGACATTGTTGGCCAGCTGGCAACATTTGAATGGATGCATGTGGACGGGATGGTAATGGGATAGCAATACAGATTCCTGATTTGCAGAGTTATATGCTAGTTGTATGCTATTCTAGTAGGAAAATGATCTTGTCTGGGGGACTCTGGAGCGTTTAGGGGCGATAGAACATCTAGCTCTCAAAGGATTCAGAGAAAGACTAATGATAATGGACACAGAGAGAAGGGTGAACCATGGAGCAAATGAGGTAAAATATTAACAATTGGGGGGTTCTGATTAAAGGGACTGGGGGAGCCCTTTGTATTGTTCTGGCAATCCTTCTGTGGTCTGAAACTGTTTCAAAATAAATTATCACTTAAAACCTATAAATAGGAAATCAGAATTTACAGATAAATCAAGAGATCAACTACTCACTGCATAAAAACATACATCTTAGCTGTTCTACTAAAATACTGGGCCTGTCGTCAAATGTGACTTAATTTGTAAAAATTTGAATTACAGGCTTCTCTTCACCAGCCTACCCATTGCCTTAAGCAAGTTAATTCATATCGGGTCTTTCAAAAAGGAGAGATACTTTCCAATATGCACCATGAAGTTTGAATTTTAAATACTAAGAGAGCCTAGAAAAATCTGCAGCTGGTAAGCCTGACAGTTTTTGCACCAAACATCGCCATCTGCTGGCAATAACAGACCCTAACACGTGGTACTCTGCCCTAAGAAAATAAGGAACGATTTAAAACTCCTAAGGCACATTTGAGAGCAAAATGACAAACGCAGAAAGGTAACTAAGCGGTGAAACCTACTTCCTCAATCCCCCGAACACTAATGAGCTATTCCGCTTCTTTACATGGCAGTTCTCACAAAACCACAGCCGGTAAACAAGTCCTTCGTGTTCACTACCGGAGATCCCGAGCCGCAAAAGTAGAAACAAAACCAGACTTCTTGAGTCCTGACGCAGGACCCCCCACGATGGATGTCACTCAAAGAATATTCACGCAGGGACTCAGAGAATCAAATGGGCAGACAGCTGGGGTTTCTTCTGGTCCAGGTGATTGCAACAGAGGGAGCAGCACCCCCTAAGGGGCATGATGAGGATGCGTAGGGGATACTTCAGGGATGAAGCAGCAGAGAAGGCGGGACCCACACGGCACTTCCCTGGGAGACGAGCACAACACAGAACCGAGTTGATCAACATCTCAGAAAATCATGCCCTCTCTCGGAAAGATGTGGAACTTGAGCTACCAATGGACGCTATTCTCATATTCATCTGCATTCACAGCCCTGACATTTACACTGATTAAACACATTGGTGCATGCATCTGACGGGGACTGAAATACGTACTGAAATACATGCTATTTTCTTAAAAAATTACTTTTTTTCTTTTACATTATAGTTAGGATGTTATACTGATGTTTATTGAAACTAGGTGTACAGACAGGTTCAATCATCTAGTGTCTATAAATATGAATTTACAGTAGTAAAGGGAGACAGAGAAAACATTTGATATTAAAATAAGACATCAGGGCGCCTGGGTGGCCCAGACTGTGGAGTGTCGGGATCTTGAGTTCCCCTCTCAGGTCATGATCCCAGGGTCCTGGGATCGAGTCCCATGTCGGGCTCCACACTGAGCATGGAGCCTGCTTAAGATTCTGATTCATTCTCTCTCTCTCTCTCTCTCTCTCTCTCTCTCTCTCATCACTCCCTCTGCCCCTCTCCCCCAGTCATGCTCTCTCTCTCTAAATTAAAAAAAAAGAGGACAGGGGCGCCTGGGTGGCGCAGTCGGCTAAGCGTCCGACTTCAGCCAGGTCACGATCTCGCGGTCCGTGGGTTCGAGCCCCGCGTCGGGCTCTGGGCTGACGGCTCAGAGCCTGGAGCCCGTTTCCGATTCTGTGTCTCCCTCTCTCTCTGCCCCTCCCCCGTTCATGCTCTGTCTCTCTCTGTCCCAAAAATAAATAAACGTTGAAAAAAAAAAAAAAAAAAAAAACTGAAGTGCAGAGGGCGCCTGGGTGGCGCAGTCGGTTAAGCGTCCGACTTCAGCCAGGTCACGATCTCGCGGTCCGTGAGTTCGAGCCCCGCGTCGGGCTCCGGGCTGATGGCTCGGAGCCTGGAGCCCGTTTCCGATTCTGTGTCTCCCTCTCTCTCTGCCCCTCCCCCGTTCATGCTCTGTCTCTCTCTGTCCCAAAAATAAATAAAAACGTTGAAAAAAAAAATAAAATAAAACTGAAGTGCAGGGGCGCCTGGGTGGCTCAGTCGGTTGAACGTCAGACTTCAGCCAGGTCACGATCTCGCGGTCCGTGGGTTCGAGCCCCGCGTCGGGCTCTGGGCTGATGGCTCAGAGCCTGGAGCCTGCTTCCGATTCTGTGTCTCCCTCTCTCTCTGCCCCTCCCCCGTTCATGCTCTGTCTCTCTCTGTCCCAAGAATAAATAAACGTTGAAAAAAAAATTAAAAAAAAAAAAAGAGGACATCCATTTCAACTGTCTCATTTTATTCCAGGGGAAACTGACGTTCAGAGAGCAAAACGAACTTGCTCAAGGTCACAGTATGAGCTTGAGGCAAGCCAGCACCAAAATTCTCTGCTTCTCAATTCAGTTACTGGCCCATGCTGCCTACAAATCAAGAATATGCTTTGCAGGGGGAACAAAAACCCAATGCTATAAATGTGGCTAGGATCCCAGGCCAACCCACAAATGAAGCTTATGTAAGTCACATACATAGCTAAGAGTAATGTGATTAGAATGAAGCCACAAAACCTTTGGTTCGTGGTATAAAAACGGTAAGTTTCTGAAATAAAAGTATTGTGAATAGTAATACGTAGCCTGGCATTCAAGGCCATTCAAAATCTGGCCCAAGTCTATCTTTCTAAACTTCCTACCAATACCATATAAACGATTAAAGTCTGAGGTGTCAAACTGAATCTTTTGGGCCTTTAGGGACCCCAGCACCTAATCCCTGGCACATAAAATGCATTTACTATCATCTGATGAATGAATAAGCAAATGAAGACAATTTTCTTTCGATTGGACTTTTGTTCACTCTTCCCCATAGGTACTGTTCCCATGTACACTCTTACCCAGAAAGCCCTACCCTAGCTCCTCTCCAAATGCCTAAAATCTAGGTCTCTTAACTCAGTCCATTGGCCTTCCCACAATGCCTCACACTCCTCTCTTATAAAGCCTTCTTGGCCAATTCACCTGCCATAATTCCTTCCCATTTTAAACTCACACCATGTATTATAGAGGCTGCGTCAAGAGCCTGGACTCTCTAGTCAAACTAATCTTGGTCTATAATCCTTTACATTTGTAAAAGCCATTTGGCAAGTGGCTTTCCCTCTATGGGTCTCAGTTTTTATTTCTTTTTAAGTTTATTTCTTTATTTTGGGAGAGCGAGAGTGGGGGAAGGGCAGAGAGAGGGGAGAGAGAGAGAATCCCAAGCAAGCTCCGCGCTGTCGGCACAGAGCCCCATGCGGGGCTCGATCTCACGAACTGTGAGACCGTGACCTGAGCTGAAACCAAGAGTTGGATGCTCAGCCGACTGAGCCACCCACGTGCCCCTCGGTTTTCTTTTCTATAAAGTGGAGTTTTAAAACAGTACCTGCTTTCAGAGGACTAGTGTGAAAAATGAAGGTAAAGAAGTTACTTAATAAAAATTCCCAGGCTAGGCATATAGTAGGCACTCGACAAATATCTGTCATATAAATGTATGAATAAAAGGTCTTCACTCAGATATTAATCTTTATGACCCATCCTTCAATAACTTCTGAAATATTTGTTATATAAACTCCAAACTGTATACCCATTTGGGAATATGAATCATTTTCTGAAAACATAAAATACACAAGATGCTTTCTTTTTTTTAGAGAGAGAGAGAGAGAGAAAGAGAGCGCGTGCATTAGTGTGGGGGAGGGGCAGCGGGAGAGAGACTCTTAAGCAAGCTCCAAGCTCAGGTGGAGCCTGACGCAGGGCTCGATCTCACGCCCCTGGGATCGTGACCCGAGCCAAAATCAAGAGACAGACGCTCAACCGACTGAGCCACCCAGGTGCCCCACAAGACGCTTAATTAAAAACCCGAAAAGAGGGGCGCCTGGGTGGCGCAGTCGGTTAAGCGTCCGACTTCAGCCAGGTCACGATCTCGCGGTCCGTGAGTTCGAGCCCCGCGTCGGGCTCTGGGCTGATGGCTCGGAGCCTGGAGCCTGTTTCCGATTCTGTGTCTCCCTCTCTCTCTGCCCCTCCCCAATTCATGCTCTGTCTCTCTCTGTCCCAAAAAAAAAAAAAAAAAAAAAAAACGTGGATAAAAACCCGAAAAGAATTGTAACTAAAAACTATACCGCCTCTGGACCTTTCTGTAGCCAGTAGCTGCCTGACCAGGGGCTGAGGCCCACAACCTCACCGATGACCGTGAGCTCTGCTTCCAAACAGCAGTTTGCAGGTGGCTGTCGAGGAGGTTCAAGGAGGTGTCAGGTGGTCGAGGGCCCCAGCTGCTGCATGGTCCTGACACCTGTAAGTGGTTTGACGTATGCATGGGGTGTGGCTTCCTGTCCATATCTCCCTGCCCCGTCCCTGCATCAGGATTGTGCCTGCCCCTCCCCCCACTGACCCCGAGAACGACCCCGTGTGCCAGAGGTACATGGAAGCCTTCCGCAGTCCGCACGGGGTGAGACAGTGTAGTTCATCCAGCCAAGGGCCTGGAATCCATCCGTGTCACGAGACCTGGTGAGATTTTCTGCACTGAGAGTGAGAAGCAGCAGGAAGGGGGGGAAACACGCGGAAGCGTGGACCCGAGGGGAAATTCCCAGGAAGCACGGAGGTCTAGATCTTTGCCAAGGTAGTAGCCCCTAGTCACATGTGGCTATCCAGCACCTGAAATGTGGCTAGTCCTAAGTGAGATGAGCTGTGTGAAATATGTGCTGGCTTTCAAAGATTAAAAAAAAAAAAAACCACAAGGTATTTCTTTACTAAAATGAGTGCTATAGATACACTGTATTCCAGTTAATAAATTTGTCTCTCGGCACCCCTGGGTGGCTCAGCCGTATAAGCATCTGACTTTGGCTCAGGTCATGATCTCATGGTCAGTGAGTTCGAGCCCCGCTTCGGGCTCTGTGGTGACCGCTCAGAACCTGGAGCCTGCTTCCGACTCTGTCTCCCTCTGTCTCTGTCCCTCCCCTGCTTGCGCTCTGTCTCCCTCTCTCAAAAATAAACATTAAAAATATATTTTAAAAAATCAGTATCAGAATTTCCCATTTATAAATTAATTAATTAATTAATCTCTCACAGGGGTATGGGTTATCAGTTTTGACACTACATGTATGCTAGGACTGAACAAATAAATCAGGAGTGCCTGGGTGGCTCAGTTGGTTGAGCGTCCAACTTCGGCTCAGGTCACAGTCTCACGGTTCATGGGTTCGAGCCCCGCATCGGACTCTGTGCTAACAGCTTGGAGCCTGGAGCCTGCTTCAGATTCTGTGTCTCCCTGTCTCTCTCTCTCTCTCTATGCCCCTCTCCCACTCGCACTCTGTGTCTCTCTCTCACACACACAAAAGTAAATAAACATCAAAAAAATTTTTAAAAAAAACAAATAAATCAACACATTATAGAAGATGGGGGCCATATTTCTCAGCATCAGAGAAAGAAGTTAGCAGTCAGCAAGGGGAGAGGGCTAGCCCAAACGCTGTAGTCTGCATTATGGTCAGAGATACTGATACGAACTCGTGTTCATTTATTTCCTTATCCACTCACTTATTTTTATATTTTCCCATTTGCAATTAGCAAGTCATGCGTGGGGTGACACTCTCCCACTGTGAGAACAACCAGCTTTCCTAACGCTCGTTCATCTCCGATTTTAACATCCATTGATACTATTGGCCTGAATCAATTACCTAATTGGAGGTTGAAAAATAGTGATTTTCAAATTCACGTTCAATTTCCACTTCAAGTAGTTATTACCACTGAAGCAATTCAATAAATAATGATATCAACCCAGCTGACAAAATCCTTCATACGCTATAATGCGATTTCAGTTCTTTTATATCAGTTACCAACATATGAAGGTTTGCTTCTTATTTGTCGGCGGAAAACTCAAGCTCTGTTGTGGTTTCAATAAGATTTTGTGAGCTACTCTAAGATGCAACCACCATGGACACTTGAGACACCCCAAGTGGGAGCCACGATGCAATATAGATTTTACTCCACAAGAGTACTCCAGAGTCCAGTGTGGTTGCAAAATGCTGAGTTAGACTCAGTCAACAGATTTCTTCATTAGGAGACTTTTAAATATTTTACTCATGTGCTTTGGGAAGCTCAGAAAGGAAGTAGTAGAAAGCAGCATTTTCCAAACTTGTCTGACTCGTGTTCTAGGGAGTGCACTTTGGGAAGGGTTGATGTGCATCATTATCACCGGGTTAAGAAAGCATTTTTCAACTCAAGACCATAAAATGAACAGCACCAGAGATGTGTAACCGCATGCTTCCTTACGCTCACCCCCGCCTACAATGGCAACGCACTGGTGTTCAGATACAGACTATGGCGGCGTGGTGTTTTCTCACCGCACAATCTCACGCTGCTGTGTGAGACACCTGTAAATCAAGTGCTCCCGTGTCCGCAAGAAGGAATGGAAAGGACTGTGTGCCAACTACAGGCTAGGCACGGTGCTAAACATTTTATGTGAGCTCACATACCCCAGAATAATCACTGGAGGTGATGATTTTATCCCCATTTTACAGATGAGGAAGTTCACACAGCTAATAAACGTCAGCGCCAGTTTTCAAACTCAGGTGCGTCTGGGCCTTTGCATCATGCCACTTATTGAGGCCAAGGGCCTCCTAAGAACCCTAAGTGAGTTTCAAGGAGAGGGAAAGAATTCCCTCTTCTGGAAAAGCTTCCAAAAGTAGGTGTGTTAAGGAACAAGGGATTAAGCCCTAACCCCAAATAACGTGACTTCCCCAAATCCCCCCATTTGGTACAGCTGCATCTGAACTTGAGCTTCAGCTCGGTCGATAGCCACAGTTGCTTCCTGACAGGCAGACAGTCCACTAGCTCCATACCACGGAGGCTCCCGGTGTGAATCTGAACTTCAATTTAGATGTGCGTTCCCTTGGCTTTTACTGTATGCATAAAAGTTCCTACATTTAAATTTTTTTTTTTTTTAATTTAAGTACGCTCCATGCCCAAAGCAAGGCTTGAACTCACCACCCTGAGATCAAGAATTGCAGGCTGTACTGACTGAGCCAGCCAGGCGTGCCACTACATTTAAATGTGTATAGCTGACAAATAAGTGATAAAAATGTAGAAGGGCTTCAGTTCTTTGATCATCTTCTTTTAATTTTTTTAATGTTTATTTATTATTCTTGACAGAGACAGAGAGAGAGAGAGCATGTGAGCAGAGGAGGGGCAGAGAGAGAAGACAAAGAATTTGAAGCAGGCTCCAGGCTCCGAGCTGTCAGCACAGAGCCCATCGCGGGGCTCAAATTCACTGACCATGAGACCGATCATGACCTGAGCTGAAGTCGGACGCCCAACCGACTGAGCCACCCAGGTGCCCCTGATCAACTTCTGATAATAACTTAGACTTTTAATAATGTTCTCAATCATTAGGGAAAGGTTATTTTAATTTCTTCAGGGTGTATTTCATTCCTTCCCCCAGATTACACTTCTGTATTTCATCCAGAGATCAGAAGGCTGACCATATTGGACTAGTAAATTGCCTGTTTTCACCGATTGTACTTTGCGTAAACCGCAGGATGTAGGCTCAAGTAATCCTGACCTCTAGCCAGATGATCCAAAGCACACACACGCATTTCTAATATAAACGTTTCTCATTTTCTTTAGAGTAACTCTGTGGACAGAAGATATAATAGACCTTTAATACGGAAAGCCAGAATGGTATAGCAGAAAAGCTATGAGTTTGGGGGCCAGACAGTTTGAATATCACTTGCACCTCCCGCCAGCAATGATCCTGAGAAAATTACCCCACCTCACTGGGCTTCAGTAGCCTCATTTATAAAATGGATATAACCACATAGGTGATACATAGGGACAAAAGCAAGGCAGCCCTAAGGTGCGATTGCTTTCAGACTGAGATTAGGAAAAAATCATGTTGTAATGGCTGGCAGGTCATGTATAGAAATGACACAAGCTGAGCACAATTTGTAAATGTTTGAAGAAATTTGAGACCTAATCCCCAATAATGTGATTAGGGCTTGGTCTCAAGAAAGCACATCTAAAGCTTTAAGAAATAAGTCATTTACACCAAATCAAGTATGATCAAAGCCGACTCAAAAATATGAGATATTGCCTTAAAAAAAATAAAAAGAGAAATGCATAAATCTATATAGTCTTAAAAGGCTTTCCCTATAAAAGGAAAGCCCCCAAGTTAATCTTTTGATGAAACACCTGTAATACTGTCCAGGACTAAGAGTACCCAGCTCATGAATATAAACATCTGGCCCATGGGCAAGCAGAGGACTAGAGGGCCATGAATATCATGTTTTAATACCCACTTCCTTTTGCTCTGGGGTCCTAGGCTCACCAACAAACTTTCCATTTATGCTATTCTATTTCTATTTGCTTTCTCATATATCGTTATCACAGGCAGATGTGCTAACCAGCTAACATGAATGGTGTGGTCCCTGGCACTCATATTTTTCCATGTAAATTAATAAATCGGTATTCTGGTTAATACATTGGACCCTTAGGGGTTTGCTTAATATGAATCGATCTCCCTTTGGTATAGTCACAGAATTAAAATTCGGAAGCACAGGACGGTTCTTGGTCAGGGCTCAGGTTATGATCTCACGGTTTTGTGAGTTCGAGTCCCGCATGGGATTCCGTGCTGACAGTGCAGAGCCTGCTTGGGATTCTCTGCCTCCCTCTCTCTCTGCCCCTTCCCCACTCGCACTCTGCCTCTCTCAAAATAAATAAATAAATGTTAAAAAATAAATAAATAAAATAAAACTCTGAAGCAAAATTTTAAAATATTGACAAAAACCTAGCACTGCTGAGTATGTGAGGAAACAGCACATCCTCGGGCCCAGCAACTTCTCTGGACAAGAATTTGGCAATGTGTTCTCGAAATCTGCACACACTTTTACCTACATAATCCTGGTGCTAGGAATTGAAATTTAGGAAATAATCACACAAGAAGAAACATAAGAATGTTCATTAAACCACCGTTTCTAAATTAAAAATTAGACATTTGGGTTGTTTTTCTCAATGAAGCAATAAATAAGTCAATCATGGCCTACACATTAAATGTAGTAGGCAGCAAATTAAAAAAAGGATGGGGGGGGCGCCTGGGTGGCTCAGTCGGTTGGGTGTCCGACTTCAGCTCGGGTCATGATCTCACTTTTTGTGGGTTCAAGCCCCGCGTCGGGCTCTGTGCTGACAGCTCAGAGCCTGGAGCCTGCTCCGGATTCTGTGTCTCCCTCTCTCCCTGCCCCTCCCCCGCTCATTCTCTCCCTCTCTCTCTCTCTCTGTGTGTAAAAAATAAACATTAAAAAAATTTTTTAATAAAAATAAAAAAAAGGATGGGACTCTGGGGCGCCTGGGTGGCTCAGTCGG
The DNA here is from genome assembly GCF_007474595.2 of Lynx canadensis. Lineage (NCBI taxonomy): Eukaryota > Metazoa > Chordata > Mammalia > Carnivora > Felidae > Lynx > Lynx canadensis. Next base: position 110,195,618 of record NC_044321.2, on the reverse strand, counting down.
CTGAGTATCTGACTCTTCATTTTTAGCTCAGCTCATGATCCCAGGGTCGTGGAATTGAGCCCCCACATGGGCTCCGCACTGAGCATGGAGCCTGCTTAAGATTCGCTCGCTCGCTCTCTCTCTCTCTCTCTCCCTCTACCCCTCTCCCTGACTCATGCACTCTCTCTAAAATAAAAATAAATATTAAAAATTTAAAAATAGGGGCACCTGGTAGCTCAGTCAGTTAAGCATCCAACTTTGGCTCAGGTCATGATCTCAGTTCGTGAGTTCAAGGCCCGCGTCGGGCTCTGCGCTGACAGCTCAGAGCCTGGACCTTGCTTCAGATTCTGTGTCTCCCTCTCTCTCTGCCCGCCCTCCGCTCATGCTCTGTGTGTGTCTCTCTCTCAAAAAAGGAATAAACAATAAAGAAATTTTTCTAATCAAAAAAAAATCTTTAAAAATTAAAAACTAAAAAGGATGTGACTCTACTGACACGGAAAGACATCCATGACATACACATGAAGTGAAAACAGCACATGTAAATATCTCATTTGTACAAAGTCGTATATTTTTTGGCACCACGTGCAGTGTTGCCCTTGTATATTCTAAAGAACATTATATCCCCATGAGTTCTGCCATGGTCTATGAAATGCTAAGTATTATAATTATCTTTTGAAAATTCAGTGTTTTTTAACATAATGAATACTCTCAATGCATTGTTTTAACATTGCTTGACCTAGCATTCTCCAAAGTAACCTCATCGCAGGACCCTTTTCTCACCTAACACCCTTTAAAACACAAAGCAAAAATAAGGGGCGCCTGGGTGACTCAGTCGGTTGAGCGTCTGACTCTTGATCTTGGCTCCGGTCGTGATCTCACAGATCGTGAGTTCGAGGCCACGCCGAGCCTTGCTGAGCCTGCTTGGGATTCTGCCCCTCCCTCTCTCTGTCAAAATAAATGAATTTAAAATAAATATGAAGAAAATAAAATATAAAGCAAAAATAAATAAAATGTGAAGCAACCAGTTTCCAGAAAAACCTTTGGGAAACACGGGCATCAGAGAGCTGTTAGATTATTCACCAGACTGTTAATAGTCAGTCTGTACGTCTCTCTAGCCACTGAAGATACACACCACTTCATAAAAATAGCTACTTACAAAAGAAGAATTAAATGTGTAGAAACAATAACGAATGCCATATGTTGAGGACCTATTCTGTGCAATGCTAAGGTCTTTATATATTCTGAAAACGAGGAACAAATGACCAGAGAAGAAATCGAGCCTGAGATCCCACGACTTACCTAAGCTCACGTGGCCAGTAAGTGGCCAAGCCTCAATTTGAACCACAGGTCAGTCTGAGCCCAATATGGAGGCTCTTCTCACTACATATCCTATCCTCTGTCTCTTCCACAACATACTCTTCCTTTCAGGTCCCACTCGAGCAACCTGCCAAGCCCAGGCAACACCCCCGGTTTCCCACGTACTTCCTTCAAACCTCTGAGGAAGTAGGAGAAAGTAAATTACCTGGCACAGTACCTGAAATGTGGTAGATTTAATACAGATATTCCTTTAAGGATGGTCCTCTGGTTTGAATGTAAAGAACTTACCTACTTTCTCGGGCTTTTGGCTGGGTTATACAACCCTGATGATCAAAATTAAGGCTTTAATATTAATGAAGTATATGATAGTTATGTACCTGATTTGGAACAAAAGTAAGATGATGGCGTGGAATACTTACTTCAAATTGCACAGAGTAAGTGTAGGTTACATTAAACTTCTCTGTATGTTCTTCAGGAATTTCCATAGGGGGTCCATTACAGGCTAGGCGGCCTTCACCTGAATGCTTATAGCTAAGAAAGAAGGGGGGAAGGAAGAGAAAGTAATTTTTATACCAAACTACCGTTGTAAATTTCCGATTCATGGCTATTCAGGAATGTAACAGTAGCAGGTTGAAAAAATTTGCCTTTCATTATAATTAGTATTTAAAACTTTATGATTTTATTTTTTTAATGTTATTTATTTATTTTTGAGACAGAGAGAGACAGAGCATGAGCAGGGGAGGGGCAGAGAGAGAGGGAGACACAGAATCCGAAGCAGGCTCCAGGCTCTGAGCTGCTAAGCACAGGGTCCGACGTGGGGCTCGAACTCACGGAGTGTGAGATCATGACCTGAGCTGAAGCTGGACGCTTAACCGACTGAGTCACCCAGGCACCCCAAAACTTTATGATTTTAAATACTTTTGTTTTGGGGCACCAGGGTGGCTCAGGTGCTTAAGCGTCTGACTCTTGATCTCAGCTCAGGTCTTGATCTCAGAGGCATGAGTTCAAGCCTGCTGGGCATGAAGCCTACTTAAAAAAAAAAAAATAGCCTTGTTTCTAAATGTCCCTAACACTCAAATAAGAGTCAATATACTGCCCAACACATCAAACAGGTATCCCCTGCTTTTCCAAAGCTCACTTTATGCCACTTGGCTTCTACGAAAGACCTCCATTAGTACCTGTTTTCACTAAGTGAAAGAAATCCGAAGAGGATTTTCACTTTTCTGAAAAATCAAAAAGAGCATTCAGTGTTGGTGTTGCAGGGAGCCATTAGAGAGGCAGTTCCCCTCCCACCCAGTAGCGAGAGTGGCGCCGCCCAGCTCCTTCCTGGGGAACTACACTCGACATTTCGACATCAAGCCCCCAGAGCTCTGAACTGTGTGAGCATCTGCGCTTTATCTTGGCTTATTTTGTGCATCCATTAGCAAGATGTGCCTTAAGGTATCAGAAAAGCCTAAGAAAGGGGATTTGGGGAGTCTGGAAATGCTCACAAAATTTTCCGTATAAATGAATGGCAATTGCTTCTTCGCTTTTGACATTTCGACTTCCAAAAGCTTTCAGAGGAACGCTCTACTTTCAGATAGCAAGAGAAAATGTGTCGCTAAGAACCTTCTCGTGGGGCACCTGGCTGGCTCAGTCGGTAGAGTACGTGATTCTGGATCTCCGGGTTGTAAATTCGAGGCCCATATTGGGTGTAAAGATTACTTAAAAATAAAATCTTTAAGAAAAAGGAATAAAGAGACTGCAATATCACGCAAAAAATAAAAGAAGAATAAAGGGGAGATGGAAAAATCAAAAGGAGAAGTAGTGATGCTTCCCTTTTGAATTATCTGCTCAACATATAATTTATCCCTTGGCTTCTGTTTAAAGAATAATATGCAATCCTTGTGGGACTGTTATTTCTACAAGTACATGTGCAATAACGCCATTCACTCACAATTGCGGATGCCATTCATGTTCACCTCTTCCCATTCATTTTTTGTCACCCTAGTGTCTGACATATGATATGTCCTTACTAAGTATTTGGAGGGTGAATTCATTGAAAGCCAAATTGTATTGTGAAACAGCTATGAATTTTAAAAATGATCATTGTTAAGGCTACCAACAAACAACATCTACAGAAAAAAATTCAATGACTGCACGATAATGCATACCAAGGTTCCCTGTTTAAGTCTGGGCCTTGAACCCAGCACATGAAATATCTGCATTTCACATCAATGAGATTATGCGGCAAAAATTGTATTAAGATCTCTAATCATGGGAATGCAAACTGGTGCAGCCGCTCTGGAAAACAGTGTGGAGGTTCCTCAAAAAATTAAAAGTAGATCTACCCTATGACCCAGCAACAGCACTGCTAGGAATTTACCCAAGGGATACAGGAGTGCTGATGCATAGGGGCACTTGTACCCCGATGTTTACAGCAGCACTTTCAACAATAGCCAAATTATGGAAAGAGCCTAAATGTCCATCAACTGATGAATGGATAAAGGAGATGTGGTTTATATACACAATGGAATGCTACTCGGCAATGAGAAAGAATGAAATCTGGCCTTTTGTAGCAACATGGATGGAACTGGAGAGTGTGATGCTGAGTGAAATAAGTCAGAGAAAGACAGATACCATATGTTTCACTCTTATGTGGATCCTGAGAAAGACAGGAGACCATGGAGGAGGGAAAGGGGAAAAAATAGTTAGAGAGGGAGGGAGCCAAACCATAAGAGACTCTTAAAAACTGAGAATAAACTGAGGGTTGATGGGGGGGGGAGGGAGGGAAAAGTGGGTGATGGGCATGGAGAAGGGCACCTGTGGGGATGAGCACTGGGTGTTGTATGGAAACCAATTTGACAACAAATTTCATATTAAAAAAAAAGATCTCTAATCAATGTAAAAGCCCTATTTTAAACCACTGGCCTTGCGTGTGGGCTGTATAAGGCCTTGTAGGCCATTTTCAAAACTGGCTTTTACTCTAAGTGAGATGGGAAGTCACTGGAAGATTCTGAGCAGAAGGCTGACATGAGCTGACATTTCAAAAGGAATACTCTGCAAGCTGTATTGAGAAGAGACTGCTGGAAGTCAAGGGTGGCACCAGGGAGACCAGCGAGGGTTTTGCCCTAATTCACTTGAGATATAATGATGTCTTGGACCAGATGATAGTGGTGGAGGTGATGAGAACTGGTGGTGGATCCTGAATATATTTTAAGAAGAGAGCCACGTTATCTGCCAAAGGTTGGCATGGATACAGGGTATGAATGAAGAATAATAAAGAGGAGTTAAGGGTGTGGCCATAGTTTGGGGGCCTGAGAAACTGGAAGGATGTAGTTGCCATTTACTGAGATGGAGAAGTCACTAGGAAAAACAGGTTGGAGGAAAGATTAGAAGTTCATTTCTGGCCGTGTTAAATTTGAAGTGCCTATTAGACATCCAAATGAACACGTCAAGTAGACAGCTGCATATACAAGTCTACAGATCAAAGAGTCAATGTGGGCTCTAACACTAGGAGACAGGGTAAGATTGCCAATGTGTAAGTATATATAAAGAAGAAAAAAAGTTCAAAGACTCGGTCCCGGGACCCTCCAATATTGAGATGTTGGAGAAATGAGGAGACAACTGATAAGCAACTAGTGAGACAGGAGAAAATCAGTGAGGTATGGTATTCTCAAAGCCAAATTAAGCAAGTGATTCTAGGAAAAAGGAACGATCAGCCATGGTAACCATCAGGCAAATTTAGCTGGGTACAGTACCTAAAAGACAACACAAGATGGTAGGCTTAGAACACCATTAGGCCTAACTCACTGCTATGGCCTTGAACAGATTGTCTAATTCTAAAAAAAAAAAAATTAATTATAACACAGTCCTCGTTCTCAAGAGGCCCACAAAAATGACCTTTACAATGACTAGATACATGCTACTCTAAAAAACCATTTTCTTCACTTTTTACTCTGAGTCTGAGAATATGAGGTATAACTGTAAAGCCTTAAGTTTGATTTTCATATAGCTGATGAGACTAGCTTCTTCCTGGATGATCATACTTTGTATGTTTACTACCTAATGACGTTGAATATGAGCAGCCATCCTGAGATAGACCTCACAGTCCATCGTCCTAAAATTCTGTTGCCAGATATCAGAAGTGACGTACACACAAAAAAAGCACGGGTGATTGCCCTTGACAATGATGAGTATTTCCTGGCCTCTCTTGGTAGCTATGTTTATTCCCTATTGTTCAAAAAATATGCCCTGATCCTTTTCCCCAGGAAAATACACGTCAATAAAAATTTCCAGGGTTTGATACATCAGGGGCCATGTGAAAAACTCCTAATTCAGCCCTGTCCTTTCACAGATGAGGAAATTAAGCCTATGACAGATCAAGTTAACCTACCCATGGTCAAAAGCTTGGCATGATACATTTTCTATTCTTTCTCTTTGAGCATCATCTGTGACAGATGGAACAGCCGTGGCTAAAGTAAGATAGGGTAGTGGCCTTAAAAATAATGAAGTCTGACTCATTTCTACAAACTTAGGGTTCACTTCCAAAATGGAACCAGATGAGACTAAAAATCCAAATTTCCTAATTCCTTGCTCCGTGTTCAGAAAATTATACCACATGTGCCTCCTTTAATATACTTCACGGAAGTTTCAAGGGACAACTTCCTCATCTTAATATTTCAGGTTTTGTATATTTTTCCCATAATGGACCATGATTTTATACATTGTGTGCCATATTCCCCTCTCTACCTGTCTTACTGGAAGAGTACTAATTTATCCTATAGGATCTTAGAGTCGGAACATTAAAGGTCGCCTGTCGAGTCTGTTACCCAATGTCCTTTACAATTCATTGAGCACTTACGTACTAGGGACCAGACACTGTGCTGGATGCCTACTTATGAACTCTCCAACACCTGGGTCATCCAGGCTCTTTCTGTAACATCCAGGGATACAGTACTCATTAATTCTTGGGATTACTTATTTAATTAGAGTTAGAGAACTCTAACTGTTAGTAGAGTCTTCCTTATACTCAGGTGATACCTGCCTAATAGACTCCAGTAAGAGACCTGTCCTCTGAAGAAGCACAAATTGAAATCTAAGCTCTTTATCATAGGGCAGCAAGTAAAGAAGAGAGTAAGGATGCCCTCAGTAGGTCTATTCCCTTCCAGATCTGTCAATTCTTTCTCACATTACATGGTATTCAAACGCTAACTACAGGCAGAAGGGAATAAATTGCCTATTTGATTTTTCAAATTGTATGTCTGACGTGACATCACACATGTATCCTAAAAATGAGAATTCTAGTTGAGAACTTCCATATTCTGAATTAATTTTTAAATGAATGGAGCTAATTAAAAAAGATATTCTCTAATTACCTTTGGGGCTCAAGTCTAGCAGAAACCAATCTCGCAAAACCCCCATTTCTTCCACTGTCCTCGTGGTATGCAATAGTAATATCAACGTGGTTGAAGAGGAAGTAAATATTACTTTTGTTGAATTCAGGCTGCAAAAAGATAAAGAAATTTTAAAGAAACTTGAACTTTTCTTAAAAACTAAAAAAAATAAAATCTGGCCATGGAATAAAAATGAGATACACTATAATATTATTGACTATATTCTCTCTGTTTTTCATCTCCATAACTTACTTTTTTTTTTTTTTATACCTGGAAGCTTGTACCTCGTAATCCCTTTCATTTATTTTTGCTCATCCCCCAACCCCTCCCCTCTGGCAACCACCAGTTCTCCCTCAGAACCTTCGGAAGGAACCAACGCTGCTGACGCCTTGATCTTGAACTTCTAGTCTCCAGAACTGTGAGACAATGAATTTCTGTTGGTTTGAGCTCCCAATTTTATAGTGTGTTTTTAGAGCAGCCCTAGCAAACGAAGGGCTTGGCAATATGAGCTTTGCAATCAAACAGCTGGTTACTGGGGCGCCTGGGTGGCGCAGTCGGTTAAGCGTCCGACTTCAGCCAGGTCACGATCTCGTGGTCCGGGAGTTCGAGCCCCGCGTCGGGCTCTGGGCTGATGGCTCAGAGCCTGGAGCTTGTTTCCAATTCTGTGTCTCCCTCTCTCTCTGCCCTTCCCCCGTTCATGCTCTGTCTCTCTCTGTCCCAAAAATAAATAAACGTTGAAAAAAAAAATTTTTTTAAAAACAGCTGGTTACTAGCTGCATGACCATAAACAAGTCATTTAACCTCTTGGACCCTCAGTTTCCTCTTTTTATTTTTTTAAGAATTTTTTTAATGTTTATTTATTTTGAGAGAGAGAGAGTATGCCCGTGCAGGGGACTGGCAGAGAGAGGAGGAGAGACACCCAAGCAGGCTCCATGCTGTCAGCACAGAGCCCCATGCAGGACTTGATCCCACAAACTGTGGGATCATAACCTGAGCCGAAATCAAGAGTCGGATATTCAACAGACTGAGCTCCCCAGGCACCCCTCCTCTTTTTAAAAACGGGGACAATAGGGACACCTGGTTGGCTCAGTCGGTACAGTATGTGACTCCTGATTTCAGGATCATGAGTTTAAGCCCCATGATGGGTATAGAGATGACTTAAACAAATTTTTTTTAATTAAAAAAATAAGATTGCTCATAGAACTGTTGAGGACTACATAGAATCATGTATGTAAAGTACTTAGTGAAGTGCTTAGCATAGGAAGCCTTGAATAAATACTAGCTGTTACATCACCCAGGCCCTTCAATCTTCAGAAAATGAGTCCAAATGAACCTTGTCAATTACCATATTGAGTAATCTGCAACACGCAGAACTCCTAGATTAAGAATCATGGCTCTGCAAATCCCAGAACTGAGAGTGACAGGCCTGAAGGAACTTTAGAGATCCTTTAGTACAGTGATGATAGAGGGTAAGAGTGATCCTACTGGGGCTGGGCGACTGGGTGGCTCAGACCATTGAGCGTCTGACTCTTGATCTTGGCTCAGGTCATGATCTCACAGTTCGTGGGTTCGAGCCCCGCATCGGACTCTGTGCTGATGGCGCAAAGCCTGCTTGGGATTCTGTCTCTCCTTCTCTCTGCCCCTCCCCTGCTTGTGCGCTCTCTCTCTCTCTCTCTCTCAACATAAATGAATAAACTTTTAAAAATATTTAAAAAAAAAAAAAAGAGTGCCCCTGTGGGGAGTATCACAATCAGCTTGGGGTGGAGAGTAAGTACTGCTCACGGCAATGCTGTCCATTATTGCAAATAACTAGAAACTGGAAAACAAGACCATCAGGACAGTGAAATGAAATATGGAATAACCATATAGAGCAATAAAATGCAGCTAGCAGATTTGCATGCACTAGGATGGAGGGATACCATGTATCAGTATTGGATGTTCATGATCTGTACTAACAGAAGCGGCACAAGCAGCACAGCACAGTGGTTAAGGATGTGGACTCCACAGTCAAACCGCCTAAGGTGGAAAGTCGGGTACAGCATCCGCTAGCCTGTGTGACCAAGTCGCTTAACCCCTCAGTGTCTCGGTTTCTACACCTATGACGCAGAAATCGTAACAGTACTTACCTTTTTTATTTTATTTTAGAGATAGAGAGTGAGTGGGGGAGGGGCAGAGAGAGAGGGGGGAAAGAGAGAGAATCCCAAGCAGGCTCTGCACTCAGCGCAGGGCTCAATCTCATGGACCATGAGATCATGACCTGAGCCCAAATGAAGAGCGGAACGCTTAGCTGACCGAACCACCCAGGCGCCCAATAACAGCACTTATCTTAATGGGTACTGTGAGGATTAAATCACCCCAGGAACAGCATCTCCACCACTCGGGGACACAAAAGGGTCCAATGTGATGGGTAAAGTGGTAACAAGGCCCTTAAGGATCCGAATCCCACGTCTCTCTCCAGCCTCATCTTCCGCCACAGTCTCTACGTCTAACCAGGTAAATGACCACAAAGAATTCTTTATGCTGTGCTCTCATAGCACTGGGCTCGTATGCCAGTCACGGACCACATCAAATTGTAGTCAGTGTATTCACACGTTTACATCCCCTAGTCAACTGTGTTCCCCAGCAGATCACAAGGCTGGGAACTTTGCTTCATTCATCCATTCGTCCATTCAGCAAAATATTTTTGAACATCTACTATGTGCCAGGCACTTCTTAACTGTGTCCTAAGAGCTAATATCCTACAGGGGGTCAAAAAATGCAAGAGGTAGTTTGGTATATTGCAAAGAGACGAGGATTTGGATCAAAAACCATTGGGATGCAATTCAGATTTTGCCCCATATAATCCTCTGTAGGTCAGTCTTTATTCGCCTTAGTTTTCTTTTTCTTTCTTTTCACATAACAGGAAATGAATTTTTCTTTTTTTTTTTTTTGAGAGAAAGAGAGGGCAAAGTGAAGGAGGGCAGAGAGAGAGAGAGAGAGAGAGAGAGAGAGAGAGAATCCCATGGGGGCAGAGAGGAAGGGGGAGGGAGAGAGAGAAGTGGGACTCCAGCTCACCTAATGTGGGGCATGAACTGGTGAAAGGTGAGATCATGACCTGAGCCAAAGTCGGATGCTTAACCGACTGAGCCACCCAGGAGCCCCCAAAGTAAAGTCTTTTAAATTAAAAACAAAAACAAAACGTGAGCTGACAAGAAAGTAAAGAACTGCCATGTCAAATTCTAAAGCAGGAAACCAGAGAGGTAACCTCCGTGAGGGAGCATTGATGGTGCTCTTGCCCTGGGGACATCTGACCTGGGCAAACTTGGAAAGACAGTTTGGGTAGCCTCCTGGAATAAAGAGCAGAGAACTCGAGGAGGGCCCTCCCAGGCAAGAAGGCTCTGAGACCACCCACTCCGCTCAAAACCAATACCCTCAGGGTAAAGACGAACAGGAAGCAAGCTTTTTCTCCTCCCCCAAAGGACTACAGGGAAGATGGCCTTGGTGCTAAACAGAAAAGGCAGTGGGGGAACTGTCCTTGAACAGTTGTGGCCACAGGCCAGCCCTAACATATATATGCAGTTTGGAGTCCCATCACCGAAGTGGCCCCAGGAAAGTCAAGTCGTGAATTTGCTTTCAGGCGGCCCCAGACTGGTATTTCCCAAAAACCCCTGGAAGAAGTCAATGAAAATCCTCTCTGGAGGAAAGTACTTTGACCCCAGGGCTCAAAGAAACTCCACAAACAATTGTTGAGAACAATGTGTATGTTGGGGCACCTGGGTGGGTGAGTCTGTTGAGCCTTCTGACTTCAGCTTAGGTCATGATCTCGAACCCCTCGTCAGGCTCTGTGCTGACAGCTCAGCCTGGGTAGCTCCGTTGGTTAAATGTCTGACTTTGGCTCAGGTCATGATCTCAGGGTTCATGGGAGGCCCCATGTAGGGCTCCACGCCGACTGTGAGGAGCCTCCTTGAGATACTCTCTCCCTCTCTCTCTGCCCCTCCCCTGCTTGCATGCACACTCTCTCTCTCTCAAAATAAATACATAAATAAAAACTTTTAAAAATTTTTGCAGAAATGAGACAGATGATTACTGAAATTAAAAATTCAATCCCTATGTTCAGGTGAGCACAAGCCCCGCTTAGGGCAAACACGAACCCTGCTTCGGGTGAGCCCCGCTTCTCTCTCTCTCTCCCTCTGCCCCTCGCTCACTTGCACTCCCTGTCTCTCAAAAAAAAAAATCAATGCCTATGTTTATTTTTTTCAGTATTTTTGAGGTTTGTTTATGGATGAAATAATTTAGTAATTCATCACTTACATACAACACCCAGTGCTCATCACAAGTGCACTCAATGTTTGTGTTTATAAGAGAAGAAACAAGTGAGGAAGAAAATTTATAGACTAGAAGATAGGGCAGAAGAACACGGCACAGGAAAAAATGGAAAATACAGAAGGAAGATTAAGAGACACAGAGGAGAAAATAAAAACTTTTAACCTAGGTTTAATCGGAGTCTGAAAAGGACAGAAGAAAAGTTATGACAATGGCTGAGAATTCCAGAACTGATAAAAGGCACCAATCCAGGGGCACCTGGGTGGCTCAGTCGGTTAAGCATCCAACTCTTGATCTCAGCTCAGGTCTTGATTCGGGGTTGTGAGTTCAAGCCCCACATTGGGCTCCATGTTGGCATGGAGCCTACTTAAATCATACTACAGGGCATCTTGGTGGCTCAGTCAGTTGGGCATCCGACTTTGGCTCAGGTCATGATCTCACAGTTGGTGAGTTCGAGCCTCGCATCGGACTCTGTGCTGACAGCTCAGAACCTGGAGCCTGCTTCGGATTCCGTCTCCCTCTCTCTCTCTGCCCCTCCTCCCTCTCTGCCCCTCCCCCAGCTAAAGCTCTGTCTCTCTGTCTCTCAAAGATGAACATTAAAAAAATTTTTTAGGGGCGCCTGGGTGGCGCAGTCGGTTAAGCGTCCGACTTCAGCCAGGTCACGATGTCGCGGTCCGCGAGTTCGAGCCCCGCGTCAGGCTCTGGGCTGACGGCTCGGAGCCTGGAGCCTGTTTCCGATTCTATGTCTCCCTCTCTCTCTGCCCCTCCCCCGTTCATGCTCTGTCTCTCTCTGTCCCAAAAATAAATAAACGTTGAAAAAAAAAAAATTTAAAAAAAAAAATAAAAAAAAAAATTTTTTAATCATACTTCACAGAACCCAAATGCCACCAATTATAAAACATCATTATTTTATGTGCTGCTAGGAAAAAACATTGCCAATTAAACTTTGACAACCCATCATCTGAAAGAGACACATCCTAATTTCATAAATGTTAAAATATGGGAAAATAGAGTTTTAGAATCAATAAAATGTGGGATATAAAAATAATTTACAAAGCATAAAATAATACAGCAGAACTGAGACCAAACGTCATATCCATAAATGTAAATATGTTTAACTCACCTATTAAGAGGAAAGGGGCTTTCAGAAGTTACCACAGAGCAAAACTCAACAATACATTGTATATAAGAGACACATCTAAAACAAAAAGGCTCTGGGGTGCCTGGCTGGCTCAGTCAGTAGAGCATGGGACTCTTAATCTCAGGGTTGTGAGTTCAAGCCCCATGTTGGATGTGGAAACTACTTAAAAATTTTGAAGAAAATAAAGAGTTTCTGAAAAATTAAAAAGAAAGGAAGGGCCAAGTTACAGAGTGTGAACGGGGGAGGGGCGGAGAGAGAGGGAGACACAGAATCCGAAGCAGGCTCCAGGCTCCGAGCTGTCGCACAGAGCCCGACGTGGGGCTCGAACCCACGAACCGCGAGATCGTGACCTGAGCCGAAGTCGGACTTGTAACCAACTGAGCCACCCAGGCGCCGCTTACGCTTTCACTTTAAACAACTAAAACCAAAATGGGTAATAAAGTATATGAAAACAACAGTTTTTGAACCTCAGACAACAAAGAACATTAAGAGAGTGATCACCAAGAGGAAGGCAACGAATACGCTGAGCCCTACTACTGCATCAAGCTTACTTCCCAGAGAGAGTTCCCAGGCTGTGGTGCAAGGAAAGGGGCCCCAAGCAGCGCCCTGCAGGCTCCCCGAATTGAAGACAACAAGTTCACAGTCCAGGGACACCGAGGGGCCAGATGGTGTGGGGCAGAAAACCAGAGAGAAGAGAGCTACCCAGAGATTTCTGGAGGTACGCAGAGGGCTCGCTTTCATCACAGTATTGATGAGTACACGCGTATAAAGTGTGCCAGTCCTTGTCTTTTTGCCCCTCATCTCCAAATCCATTCCCTTTGGTCTCTGTGAAAATCATCTAGGCCCTTTAGTTTCCCTTTGCAAGCTGGCGCCGAAAAAAGTTTCGTCAGTAGAGGGCGCTAGACAGCCATTACCCGGGAATAGGCAGAAAGCAAAAGGCAGGCGATTTGTGGGGCAGTGAAACTACTGGGTATGATACCGTAACAGTGGACACATGTCGTCACACATTGGTCCGAACCCACAAAATGTACAACCAAGAGTGAACCCTACCGTAAACTGGGTGGTAATGGTGCAAGAATGTAGGTTCATCAATTATAACGAACGTACCACACTCTGGTGAGTGATATTGATCCCGGGGGAGGCTATGCATGTGAGGGGGAGAAGGGGGTGCATGGGTGGCTCAGGTGGTTAAGTGTCCAACTCTTAACTTTGCTTCAGGTCATGATCTCGTGGTTTGTGGGATCCAGCCCCTGCTTTCGGCTCTGCAGCGACAGCATGGAGCCCGTTTGGGATTCCCTCTCTCTCAAAATAAATTAAACATGTGTATTTTTGACAGAGAAAGCGGGCGTGAAGGAGAGGCACAGAGAGTGGGGCAGAGGATCAGAAGTGGGCTCCCCTCTGACAGCACAAGCACGAGGTGGGGCTCAAACTCACAAACCAGGCGATCATGACCTGAGCTGAAGTCAGACACTCAACTGACCAAGCCACCCAGGTGTCCCAATAAATAAACATTTTTTTAAAGATAGATAAATAATGGGGCTAGAGAGAAACAGAGTGTGAGCAGGGGAGGGGCAGAGAGAGAGGGAGACCCAGAATCCGAAGCAGGCTCCAGGCTTTCAGCTTTCAGCACAGAGCCCGACGTGGGACTCGAACCCATGAGCCATGAGATCGTGACCTGAGCCGAAGTCGGATGCCTAGCCGACTGGGCCACCCAGGTGCCGCTATTTAAATTTTTTTGAGTTTAATTATCTTTAGTAATCTCTACACCAATGTGGGGATCGAACTCACAACCTTGAGATTAAAAGTTAAATGCTCTACCAACTGAGCTAGCCAAGCACTCTCTCTTTCTCTCTCAAAAAAATAAACATTAAAAAAAATTTTTTAATTTAAATAGATAAATAACACAGGTGCCTCAGATCTGGCAAAAATAAACCAAGATGGTGTACAAATGACTGAAATTTAGGAAGCACCTGCCCTCTTCTCTGGAAAGAAACAGTTGACAGTATCATCAGTCAGAGCATGGACATTTTTTGTGCATCTCGTGTCCATGAAATACAGCCAGACCAACACTAAGCCATCCTACACACGTAGAAAACTGACTGGAGGATAAACACAACCATCTGCACAACCTGAACCACAGAATTCAGCAGGTACACGGCGCGGAGAGGTGAATTTGGGGAGCGAGAAGCCGCAAAAGGTAGGGAACTGCTTTTGCGGGCAGAGAGAGGACGGAGACTGGGGGGGGGGGAGAATACGGGAACAGCACCCCTCCCCAAAAGCAGCTGGAGAGAAAGTGGAAAATTGGAAACAGCCGCAGGACTGAGCTAAAAAGGGAGAAAAGAGAAAGGAGAGGGCTTAAATTCCATTAAGACCATAAACAAGGGGAAAGCAAAGGCTGCAACTCTGCAGTTCGATACCTGACGGTGCTCTGGTGGGAAGGGCGAATCCCCAGGAGCAGGGTGGGCTCCGGAAGGTTCTCGGGCCACACGGGGAGAAGCGGTTCCACCCCTGGAAGGATATTTGGTAGACTGTTGAAGCCACCTGGTCCCAGCAGACCCCGCAAAACGGCCACATTCGCTGGTGCTGGAACAGGGTCGTTGAGGGGGAAGCCTGGTGCCAGGTGTGTGTTGTGATTTTCCATCATCCCCGAGACGCCGCTGCTACACTGTCTCGCGAACTTTTTCTGGGGCGGGCTGGCACCTGGCCGCAGTCTCGGGGCTCCGGCAGCGGCGGGGTCCCACCCGCGTTCCTGGGTGCAGCCGACATTCGGCCATTGCTCATTCGGCCTTTGCTCTGTGAGACCCTCCCGCAGAGGGGTGGAACGGGTCAAAACCGAAGTCCTTCGGAAGGGGCCAGGGAACACAGCCGCATCTGAGACAAAACTTCGGAGAGAGGCACTGCCTGGGTCCTGGTGACGGAGAGTGAAAAAGCGGGGAGTGGAGGAGAGCTGAAGACAGAGGACGGGTGCGTGATTGCTGAGCCAGGAGAACAAACAGGGAGGCTGGGTGGCGCCATTTTCACCGCTCCTGCGCATGCGCATAGGCACCTACGAGCACTGCAACAATCCACCCCAGTAGGCTAGCAGCGCCATCTAGTGGAGAGCGGAGCCGTTACACTGAGCCCCGCCCACCTGGGCCAACCTGGCTCTCAAGAACACAAGTCTCACTGCCAGCTTAGTTTATGGACTATAAAGTGCTACATACACTAACATCTAAGGGAAAACAAAGCAATTTCAGTCCTACTTTAATCTGTTAGGTTCATCTATTCATATTTCTTTCTTTTTTTTCCTTTTTTCTCTTTCTCTTTCACAATTCTTTTTCTTGAACACAGAGAAAAAATGCATTTTTATTTTCAATTTTTATTAAAAATATTTTTCTTTAATTTTTATTACTATATTTTTTCCTTTTGTGTAAATTTTTTCAGATTCTATTTTACTTCCATCATTTTATTTTAGTCTACTTCAGTGTATTCACCTTTTCAAATTTTCAAACAATTTCCTTTTTTTTTCTTTTGCTTGAATGCAGAAAGAGAAAACTTCATTTTTACTTTCAATTTCTTTTAAAAATACTTTTCTTTAATTTTTGTTGCTATATTTTTCGCTTTTATGTAAACTTTTTCAAATTCTATTTACTTCCATCATTTTATTTTAGTCTAATACAGTGTATTCACTTTTTCAAATTTTCAAACGATTTCTTTTTTCTTTTTTATCTTTTTTCTCTTTTTCGTTTCTTTTCTTTTTTCTTAAATACAGAAAAAGAAAAAAATTCATATTTATTTTTAATTTTTATTAAAAATATTTTTCTTTAATTTTTCTCTACTCTTTACTTTTGTGTATATATTTTCAAATTCAATTTTACCTGCATCATCTCATTTTAGTCTACTTCAGTGTATTCATGTTTTCAAATTCTCAAAAGATTTCCTTTTTTTTCTTCCCCCCCTTTTATTTTCTCTGTCAAACCACTTTCAACACCCAGACCAAAATACAACCAGGATCTAGCATCATCTATTCAATTTGTATGTGTGTGTGTGTGTGTGTGTGTGCGTGCGTAATTTTTAATTTTAATATTTTTTTAATTTTAATTTTAAAAAAAAATTTTTTTTAACGTTTATTTATTTTTGAGACAGAGAGAGGCAGAGCATGAACGGGGGAGGGTCAGAGAGAGAGGGAGACACAGAATCGGAAACAGGCTCCAGGCTCTGAGCCATCAGCCCAGAGCCCGACGCGGGGCTCGAACTCACGGACCGCGAGATCATGACCTGAGCTGAAGTCGGACGCTTAACCGACTGCGCCACCCAGGCGCCCCTAATTTTAATTTTTTTAATTTCAATTTTTCTACCTCATTAATTCCTTTTCTCCCTTCAAAATGACAAAACGAAGGAATTCACCCCAAAAGAAAGAGCACGAAGAAACGACAGCCAGGGATTTAACCAACATAGATACAAGCAAGATGTCTGAGCCAGAATTTAGAATCACGATAAGAATACAAGCCGGGGTCCAAAATAGATTAGAATCCCTTTCTGCAGAGATAAAAGAAGTAAAAAATAGCCAGAATGAAATTAAAAATGCTATAACTGAGCTGCAATCATGGATGGATGCAGCGGCGGCAAGGATGGATGAGGCAGAACAGAGAATCAGTGATAGAGAGGACAAACGTATAGAGAATAACGAAGCAGAAAAAAAAGAGGGAGATGAAGGCAAAAGAGGACGATTTAAGAATTAGAGAAATCAGTGACTCATTAAAAAGGAACATCAGAATCACAGGGGTCCCAGAGGAGGAAGAGAGAGAAATAGGGGTAGAAGGGTTATGTGAGCAAATCATAGTGGAAAACTTTCCTAACCTGGGGAAAGACACAGACATCAAAATCCAGGAAGCACAGAGGACCCCCATTAGACTCAACAAAAACTGACCATCAACAAGGCATATCAGAGTCAAATTCACAAAATACTCAGGCAAGGAGAGAATCATGAAAGCAGCAAGGGAAAAAAGTCCTTAACTTACAAGGGAAGACACATCAGGTTTGCAGCAGACCTATCCACAGAAACTTGGCAGGCCAGAAAGGAGTGGCGGGATATATTCAGTGTGCTGAATCAGGAAAATATGCAGCCAAGAATTCTTTATTCAGCAAGGCTGTCATTCAAAACAGAAGGAGAGAGAAAAAGTTTCCCAGACAAACAAAAATCAAAGGAGTTTGTGACCACTTAACCAGACCTGCAAGAAATTTTAAGGGGGACTTTCTGAAGGGAGAAGAGATGAAAATATAAATAAATAAATAAATAAATAAATAAATAAATAAATACCAAAGGCAACAAAGATTAGAAAGGACCAGAGAACACCACCAGAAACTCCAACTCTACAAGCATCATAATGGCAATAAATTCATGTCTTTCAGTACTCACTCTAAACATCAATGGACTAAATGCTCCAATCAAAAGACATAGGGTAACAGAATGGATAAGAAAACAAGATCCATCTATATGCTGTTTACAAGAGACCCACTTTAGACCTAAAGACACCTTCAGATTGAAAATAAGGGGATGGAGAACAATCTATCATGCTCATGGTCAACAAAAGAAAGCTGGAGTAGCCATACTTAGACAATCTAGACGTTAAAATAAAGACTGTATCAAGAGATGCAGAAGGGCATTATATCATAATCAAGGTGTCTATCCACCAAGAAGACCTAACAATTGTAAACATTTATGCGCCAAATGTGGCAGCACCCAAATATATAAATCAATTAATCACAAACATAAAGAAACTCATCGATAGTAATACCATGATAGTAGGAGACTTCAACACCCCACTCATAGCAATGGACAGATCATCTAATCAGAAAATCAACAAGGAAACAGTGGCTTGGAATGACACACTAGACCAGATGGACTTAACAAATATATTCAGAACATTTCATCCTAAAGCAGCAGAATGTACATTCTTCTCCAGTGCACATGGAACGTTCTCCAGAATAGGCCATATACTGGGACCCAAATCAGCCCTAAGTAAGTACAAAAAGATCGAGATCATACCGTGCCTATTTTCAGACCACAATGCCATGAAACTCGAAATCAACCACAAGAAAAAAATTGGAAAGGTAACAAATACTTGGAGACTGAAGAACATCCTACTAAAGAATGAATGGGCTAACCAAGCAGTTAAAGAGGAAATTAAAAAGTATATGAAAGTCAATGAAAATGATAACACCACAACCCAAAACCTCTGGGATGCAGCAAAGGCGGTCATAAGAGGAAAGTATATAGCAATCCAGGCCTTCCTAAAGAAGGAAGAAAGATCTCAGATACACAACCTAACCTTATGTCTTAAGAAGCTGGAAAAAAGAACAGCAAATAAAACCCAAAACCAGCAGAAGACAGGAAGTATAAAGATTAGAGCAGAACTTAATGCTATCGAAACCAAAAACACAGTAGAACAGATTAATGAAACCGGAAGCTGGTTCTTTGACAGAATGAACAAAATTGATAAACCACTAGCCAGTTTGATCAAAAAGAAAAAGGAAAGGACCCAAATAAATAAAATCAAGAATGAAAGAGGAGAGATCATAACCAACACAGCAGAAATAAAAACAATAATAAGAGAATATTATGAGCAATTATATGCCAATAAAATGGGCAATCTGGAAGAAATGGACAAATTCCTAGAAACATATACACTACCAACACTGAAACAGGAAGAAATAGAAATTTTGAACAGACCCATAACCAGTAAGGAAACTGAATTAGTAATCAAAAAACAAGAGACCAGGGCCAGATGGCTTTCCAGGGGAATTCTATCAAACATTTAAGGAAGAGTTAACACCTATTCTCTTAAAACTGTTCCAAAAAATAGAAATGTTCCAAAAAATAGAAAACTCCCAAACTCTTTCTATGAAGCCAGCATTACCTTGATTCCAAAACCAGACAGAGACCCCACTAAAAAGGAGAACTATAGACCAATTTCCCTGATGAATATGGATGCAAAAATCCTCAACAAGATATGAGCCAACTGGATCCAACAATACATTAAAAAAAATTATTCACCACAACCAAGCAGGATTTATACCTGGGATGCAGGGCTGGTTCAATATCCGCAAAACAATTAACATGATTCATCACATCGATAAAAGAAAGGACAAGAACCATATGATCCTCTCAATAGATGCAGAGAAAGCATTTAACAAAATACAGCATCCTTTCTTGATAAAAACCCTCAAGGGGCGCCTGGGTGGCTCAGTCAGTTAAGCGTCGGACTTCGGCTCAGGTCGTGACCTCGCGGTCCGTGAGTTCGAGCCCCGCGTCGGGCTCTGTGCTGACAGCTCAGAGCCTGGAGCCTGTTTCAGATTCTGTGTCTCCCTCTCTCTGACCCTCCCCCGTTCATGCTCCGTCTCTCTCTGTCTCAAAAATAAATAAACGTTAAAAAAAATTTTTAAAAATCCTCAAGAAAGTAGGCATAGAAGGAGCATACCTCGAGATCATAAAAGCCATATATGAACAACCCAATGCTAATATCATCCTCAACGGGGAAAAACTGAGAGCTTTCCCCCTAAGGTCAGGAACAAGACAGGGATTCAACATAGTATTGGAAGTCTTAGCCTCTGCAATCAGACAACACAAAGAAATAAAAGGCATCCAAATCGGCCAGGAGGAGGTCAAACTTTCACTCTTCGCAGATGACATGATACTCTATATGGAAAATCCAAAAGATTCCACCAAAAAACTGCTAGAATTGATCCATGAATTCAGCAAAGTCGCAGGATATAAAATCAATGCACAGAAATCGATTGCATTCCTATACACCAACAATGAAGTGACAGAGAAATCAAGGAATCGATCCCATTTACAGTTGCACAAATAACCATAAAATACCTAGGAATAAATCTAACCAAAGAGGTGAAAAATCTATACACTGAAAACTATAGAAAGCTTATGAAAGAAATTGAAGAAGACACAAAAAAAAAATGGAAAAAGATTCCATGCTCCGGGATAGGAAGAACAAATATTGTTAAAATGGCAATACTACCCAAAGCAATCTACATATTCAATGCAATCCCTATCAAAGTAACACCAGCATGCTTCACAGAGCTAGAACAAATAATCCTAACATGTGTATGGAACCAGAAAAGACCCCAAATAGCCAAAGAGATCTTGAAAAAGAAAACCAAACAGGAGGCATCACAATCCCAGACTTCAAGCTATACTACAAAGCTGTAATCATCAAGACAGTATGGTATGGGCACAAGAACAGACACTCAGATCAATGGAACAGAATAGAGAACCCAGAAATGGACCCACAAACGTATGGCCATCTAATCTTTGACAAGGCAGGAAAGAATATCCAATGGAATAAAGACAGTCTCTTCAGCAAGTGGTGCTGGGAAAACTGGACAGCGACACGCAGAAGAATGAACCTGGACCACTTTCTTACACCAGACACAAAAATAAGCTCAAGATGGATGAAAGACCTAAACGTAAGACAGGAAGCCACCAAAATCCTCGAGGAGAAAGCAGACAAAAACCTCTTTGATCTTGGCCGCAGCAACTTCTTCCTCAACATGTCTCCGGAGGCGAGGGAAACAAAAGCAAAAATGAACTACTGGGACCTCATCAAAATAAAAATCTTCTGCACAGCGAAGGAAACAATCAGCAAAACTAAAAGGCAACAGACAGAATGGGAGAAAATATTTGCAAATGACATATCAGATAAAGGGCTAATATCCAAAATCTATAAAGAACTTAGCAAACTCAACACCCAAAGAACAAATAATCCAGTGAAGAGATGGGCAAAAGACATGAATAGACACTTCTCCAAGGAAAACATCCCGATGGCCAACCGACACATGAAAAAGTGCTCAACATCACTCATCATCAGGGAAATACAAATCAAAACCACAATGAGATACCATCTCACATCTGTCAGAATGACTAACATTCACAACTCAGGCCAACAACAGATGTTGGCGAGGATTCGGAGAAAGAGGATCTCTTTTGCATTGTTGGTGGGAATGCAAGCTGGCGCGGCCACTCTGGAAAACAGGATGGAGGTTCCTCAAAAAACTAAAAATAGAACTACCCAACGACCCATCAATTGCACTACTAGGCAAGGGACACAGGTGTGCTGTTTCGAAGGGACACATGCACCCCCATGTTTATGGCAGCACTGTCAACAATAGCCAAAGTATGGAAAGAGCCCAAATGTCCATCGATGGATGAATGGATAAAGAAGATACGGTATATATACACAATGGAGTATTACTCGGCAATCGAAAAGAATGAAATCTTGCTATTTGCAACTACGTGGATGGAACGGGAGGATATTATGCTAAGTGACATTAGTCAGTCAGAGAAAGACAAATATCATATGACTTCACTCAGATGAAGACTTTAAGAGACAAAAAAGATGAACATAAGGGAAGGGAAGCAAAAATAATATAAAAAAAGGGAAGGGGACAAAACAGGAGAGACTCTTAAATATGGAGAACAAACTGAGGGTTACTGGAGGGATTGTGGGAGGGGGATGGGCTAAATGGATAAGGGGCATTAAGGAATCTACTCCTGAAATCATTGTTGCACTATATGCTAACTAATTTGGGTGTAAATTTTAGAAAATAAAAAACAAATTAAAAAAAACAAAAAAAGAGTACCATCAGTTAGACAACCAAGCAAGAAACTGGGCAGTCATCCTATATTCTTCCTTCTCTCTTCCCCTTTGTCCCCATCGCTGGCCCACATCGAGTCTTGACACGTAAAACAAATTAAAACAGTGCTGTCCTGGCTGAGCTATTTTGCGGCCATTCAAGCCTCTTCATTAGTCTCCACAGCAGTCTGAAGACACTCCTGTTACCCTGGGGCCCAGTGGAGACTGCTGGAGAGCCACAAGGCCGACCGTGAGATCGGGACTTCCAAGCTAAAAAGCTCTGAGCTGGATTCCTACTTCTGCACTTAACAAGCTGTATGCCTCTAGTCATGTCACTTAACCTCTCAGAGACTGAGTTTCATCATCTATAAAATGGCAGCAGTAGGGTCCTAGCAACAGGGCTGTTCTAAGGATTAAATCAGGCACTGTAGGAAGTAATATCGCACACAGGACCTCCCTCCACGACCCAGCTTCTGCCCAGCCACCTTTCCAGCATCATCTCTAGCTGCACCTCCCAAACCCTAAACCTTATGCCACAGACATGCTCAACTACTCACAGTCCCCCAATCATAGCATCCTGTTTCAGACTTCCAAGTTATTTTTTTTATTTTTTTTAATGTTTATTTATTTTTGAGAGAGAGAGAGGGACAGAGTACAAGCAGGAGAGGAGCAGAAAGAGGGAGACACGGAATCTGAAGCAGGCTCCAGGCTCTGAGCTGTCAGCACAGAGCCCGACGCGGGGCTTGAACCCACAAACCGAGAGATCGTGGCCTGAGCTGAAGTCAGATGCTCAACCAACTGAACCACCCAGGTGCCCCCAGACTTCCAAGTTCTTGATCACACTGATTTCCCTCCTAGAAATGCTCACCCACCCATTTATTTCACAAATACATTTTCACTCCCTCCATTATATCCTCCTTGTCTCTCAGTCTCCTATCATAGAACATTCTGTTGTATTGATCTGTCTACAGGTCTATCTCCTTAGTCAGGACTGTGAACTTCTAGAGGACAAAGACCACGTCTACTTGAGTTTGTATTCCCAAAACCTAGAAGATGGTAGGTGTCCCATTAATGTTTGCTAAGTGACTATCCTAGAAAGCAAATTGTTAAGTGAAGCAGTATTCTTATATTTCTAAGTAAGTTCTCAACACTTACATGGATAAGGCAGGCATGTTTTGATTCGCCACTTTTGGTAATAAAACATCCTATCGGAAATCCTGGTGTGCAGCACTTTGTTCCATCCCCTGTATTACGGCACCATATTACAGGCATATTGTCAATAATCCTAAATACAAATATTTTAACAATAAAAGTTTTGACAAGCGTTTCACACCAAGCAAAACCAACATCATCTTGCATGGATTTAAGTTCAAGTTTTTAATCAAAGTTACAAAAAATAGCATACAATTTCAAGGACCTATTAAAACTACTTTTGGGGCACCTCGGTGGCTCAGTCAGTTAAGCGTCTGACTTCAGCTCAGGTCATGATCTCACGGTTTGTGCATTCGAGCCCCGCGTCGGGCTCTGTGCTGACAGCTCGGAGCCTGGAGCCTGCTTCGGATTCTGTGTCTCCCTCTCTCTCTGCCCCTCCCCCACTCACACTCTGTCTCTCTCTCCTTCAAAAATAAATAAACATTTTTTAAAAACTTAAAAAAACTGGGGCGCCTGGGTGGCGCAGTCGGTTAAGCGTCCGACTTCAGCCAGGTCACGATCTCGCGGTCCGTGAGTTCGAGCCCCGCGTCGGGCTCTGGGCTGATGGCTCAGAGCCTGGAGCCTGTTTCCGATTCTGTGTCTCCCTCTCTCTCTGCCCCTCCCCCGTTCATGCTCTGTCTCTCTCTGTCCCAAAAATAAATAAACATTGAAAAAAAAATTAAAAAAAAAAAAAAAAAAAAACTTAAAAAAACTACTACTTTTTTTTAGGGACACCTGGGTGTGGCTCAGTCACCCAGGCGTCCAACTCTTTGTTTCAGCTCAAGTCATGATCTCACGTGGGCTCAAGCCCTGTGTCGGCTCTGTGCTCACGGTGTAGAAGCTGCTTGGGATTCTCTCTCTCCCTCTCTCTCTCTGCACCCCCCTTCTCGTGCTGTCCCTGTGTCTCTCAAAATAAACTTAAAAAAATTTTTAAAAACCTACTTCCTTTTTTTAAAAAAACTACTTCTGAAAGGACTTGAAAAATTAAATCATGTCCTCTCATTTGCCAAACCTACCAGTGATGCTGATAATTCAGTCGTATTCCTTTCCTCAAAAAGGCCAGCTTTTTCTCCTGGTCATCATTTGCTGTATCATAGGATTTTACACAAACTTTTATGCATGTTCCTGTCCTGTTAAAAGGAAACTGTTGAGAAATAATTAAAAGATTAAAAGATTTGACTAAGTTTTATAAATCAAGGGTTGCAAAATAGGCAATTTATCTTACAGATAAACCTTTCCTTCAGAGACTTCAGTGTGCCATCATCCTCAACACTATCTCCTTTAACTTTCGATTTATACCTGAAATGATTACACCACACACACACACACACACACACACACACACAATATGCTTTCACGACTAAGACCAATTTGCCTTCTTCAATAACTCTCATATAGAACCCTTCACTTAAAAGTGGTAACAGAAGTGATTGTAATCATGGTCACACAACTCTCTCAATATACTAAAAACATTGAAGTGGACACTTTAAGGGGTGCCTGGCTGGCTCAGTCAACAGAACATGCAAATCTTCGTCTCAGAGCCATGAGTTCAAGCCTCACCTGGGGTGTAGAGCTTACTTAACAAAAAACTGGACACTTGAAGTGGGTGAATTATTTGGTATGTGAAACTCTCAGTGGAGCTGTTCCCAAAAAAGTGATAACAAAATATCTGATATTTTTCATATGAAGCCTCTTGTTTACAAAGTCTAGCTATGAGGGATTCTCAGGGTAAAGTGCCAATGTTATTAATCAGGAAATCAGGAGCAAGCATAAACTATGAAAAGTGTTATATTTAGCACCTCATATCCTGGAAGCACACAAAGATTAATCCCAAAGTTCCCTACTGGCAGCTGCGGAGAACACTCTCGGGGTTCTTTCTTTCTTTTTAATACGGTCATGTTTGTTTCTTCATTCCAAGGGACACCATTTCTTGAAAAAGTTCACTTTTCCATGAGGACAGTGGTATGCCACAAGTGTATGTTGGGCAACTTTAATTGTCAAAAAGCTAATGCCTGACACAGAGACCAAAGGAAGAGATCAGCAAAGAGCCCAGAAATAGATCTACATAACTATGTCCATGTGATTTTTTTTTGACAAAGGTCCAAAAGCAATTCAGTGGAGGAAGGATAGTCTTTTCAACGGCAGGTGCTGAAGCAATTGGACATCTACAGGCACAGGAGGAAGAAGAAGGAGAAGGAGAAGGAGAAGAAGGAGAAGAAGGAGAAGAAGGAGAAGGAGAAGAAAAAGAAGAAGAAGAAGAAGAAGAAGAAGAAGAAGAAGAAGAAGAAGAAGAAGAAGGAATTTCAACCCAATCTCATACCTCATACAAAATAACTCAAATAGAACAGACTTAAATATATAAAGTAATTATGAAACTTTTAGAAGAAAACGTAAAAGAAAATCTTCAAGACCTAAAGGCTGTATCACATCTCCTTCGACCTGACACCAAAAACACAACCCATAAAAAGAAAACTTGACTACTGGACCTCATAAAAAGTTAACAAAGTTTGCTCTGGGAAAGACTCTGTTAAGAAGGTGAGGAGTGCCTGAGGGCTCAGTCGGTTAAGCATCGGAGTTCAGCTCAGGTCATGATGTCACGGTTCGTGAGTTCGAGCCCCGCATCGGGCTCTGTGCTGACAGCTCAGAGCCTGGAACCTGGTTCGGATTCTGTGTCTCCCCCTCCCTCTGTCCCCCTCCTGCTCACTCAATCTCTCTAAAAAAATAATTAAAAACGTTAAAAAAAATTTTTTAGATGAAAACATAAGGGTGCCTGGCTGGCTCATTTGGAAGAGTATGCAACTCTTGATCTCAGTCATGAGTTCAAGCCTCATGTTGGGTATAGAGATGACTTAAAACTAAACAAATAGGGGAACCTGGGTGGCTCAGTTGGTCAAGAGTCAACTCTTGACTTTGGCTCAGGTCATGACAGCACACTCATGAGATTGAAACCCGAGTCAGGCTCCACGTGTAGAGCCCGCTTGGGATTCTCTCTCTTTCTGTCTCTCTCTCTCTCTCTTTCCCTTTGTTCCTCCCTCTGTCCCTCCCATTCTTGCTCGCACCCTCTCTCTAAAATATAAATAAAGCGGGGTGCCTAGGTGGCTCAGTTGGCTGAGCATCTGACTTCAGCTTACATCATGATCTCAAAGTTTATGGGTTTGAGCCCCATGTTGGGCTCTGTGCCAACAGCTGAGAGCCTGGAGCCTGCTTCGGATTCTGTGTCTCCCACTTTCTCTCTGCCCCTCCTCCACTCGTGCTCTCTCTCTCTCTCAAAAATAAATAAACATTAAATAAATAAATAAATAAATAAATAAATAAATAAATAAATAGGCTTTAAAAGAAAAGAAGGGGCACCTGGCTGGCTCAGTCAGTACAGCATCTGACTTTCCATCTTGGGGTTGTGAGTTCAAGCCCCACATTGGGTGTAGAGATTACTTAAAAATAAAATCTTTTTAAAAAGTAGATGATAAACACACAGGCTGCAGACTGGGAGAAACAATTCGTGAACTACTGTTGCACCAAAGGAATCACACCCGGAATATATAAGGAATTCTGCAACTCCATAGTAAAGGAACAACCAATTCAAATAGAAGATGGGTCCAAGAGGAGACATCTCACTGAAGAGCGTATACAGATAGTAAACGCCCACATGAAAAGGTGTTCAACATCATTAGGCGCTAGGAAAATGCAAATGAAAGCTAGGGCGAAACTCACCTATCGGAGTGGTTAAAATAAAAAATGACAACACCTTGTATGTCAACTATACTTCAAGAACGGTTTTTGTCATGACAACACCAAATGCTGGCAAAGACGCAGAGAAACGCCGTCACTCCTACTTTGCTGGTCGGAACGTAAATGGTATGGCCACTTTGGAAAAAGGCGGTTTCTTGCAAAATTAAGCACGCCACTGTCACATTACCCGGCAGTTACGCTCTTGGATGTTTACACCGGAAAAATGAAAACCCAGCCGCACACAAAAAAACCTCCACCTAAATGTTCACAGCATGGGGCGCCTGGGTGGCGCAGTCGGTTGAGCGTCCGACTTCAGCCGGGTCACGATCTCGCGGTCCGTGAGTTCGAGCCCCGAGTCAGGCTCCGGGCTGACGGCTCGGAGCCTGGAGCCTGTTTCCGATTCTGTGTCTCCCTCTCTCTCTGCCCCTCGCCCGTTCACGCTCTGTCTCTCTCTGTCCCAAAAAAACAAATAAACGTTGAAAAAAAAAATTTTTTTTAAATGTTCACAGCAGTCTTACTCATCACAGTCGGACGCTAGAGAAACAATCCGAGTGTCCTTCAACGGGGTAAATAGTGAAACCGGAATGTCCACACCATGCAGTACTACTGTGAACGCACACAGCCCACGTGGATCTCAAGGGGATGATGCTGACAGAAAACAAAGCTGATCCCAAGAAGGTTGCAGGCAGCATGAGTCCACTTGTGTAACATAATTGCAATAACATGGTAGAAACAGAGAGGACTGGAGGTGGGCGGGGGGATGCGTGAAACAGATGACGGGTACGGAGAACCATTTATCGCGATGAGCACTGGGTAGTGTATAAAATTGCTGAATCACTATATTGTACACGTGAAATTAATGTAACACCGTACATTAATTACACTGGAATCAAAGCAATAAATTAAAGGACTTGAAAAGAGGGGTGCCCGGGTGGCTCAGTCGGTTAAGTGTCTGGCTTCAGCTCGGGTCACGATCTCACGGTTCATGGGTTGCAGCCCCTCGTCGGGCTCTGTGCTGACAGCTCAGAGCCTGGAGCCTGCTTCGGATTCTGTGACTTCCTCCCCCCCTTGTCCTTCCCCCCGCTTGCATTCTGTCTCTCTCTCAGAAATAATACATGAGTAAACTTTAAAAACAGGAAGGTGTTACCGTTGGGCAAATCTGGGCAAAGGTACCAAGACCTCCTTGTTCCAGATTTTTTTGTAGCTTCCTGTGAATCTATAATCATTTCAAACTAAAAAGTTTTAAAAGAAACTAATGCCTGATGGTTTCACAAGTGTCTACATATATTACAATCGGGGCACCTCGGTGGCTCAGTTGATTAAATGTCCAGCTCTTGATTTCGGCTCGGGTCATGATCTCACGGTTCCTGAGACTGAGCCCTGCATCAGGCTCTGCACTGACAGCATTGAGCCTGCTTGGGATTCTCTCTCTCCCTCTCTCTCTCTCCCTCCCCCACTCACACATGCACTTTCTTTCTCTCTCTCTCAAAATAAATAAATGAACTTTGTTAATTAAAGAAAAATAAAATTGGCCAAACTACACACTTTCAATACACACAGTTTACTGTACTTCAAGTATATTTCAATGAATTTGGAAAGAAGGAAGGAAAAAGTTAATGCCTTCATAATCATAACTGCTTATGAAAAGATCCTTACTCTATCCCAATATTATTAAGATATTGAAGGCAAAATCAATAGAGAACGACAGTCCAATTACATCTGCTTATATCACCCTACCCAAAATATGCAGGAACCATAAATTAAGCTTCTTTCCTTTACAAAGCAAAAGTAAAACCTCAAAGACAAAACCTTTACGTGGAACCTCAGACAGTTTGAACAGCACATATTAAATGCATTCTTCTGGCAACACCACCTTCTATCTCCTTTCCTTTTTCCCGACCTCCTTTTAAAACAAAGACTCTTTAGGGACGGCCTGGGTGGCCCAGTCAGTTAAGCGTCTGACTCCAGCTCAGGTCATGATCTCATGGTGCATGAGTTCGAGCCCCGCATCCGGCTCTGTGCTGACAGCTCAGAGCCTGCCTGAAGCCTGCTTCAGATTCTGTGTCTCCCTCTCTCTCTGCCCCTCCCCCACTTGCGCTCCGTCTCTCTCTCTCAAAAATAAATAAACATTAAAAAATGAAAAATATCTCAAACAAAGACTCTTCGGGGCGCCTGGCTGGCTCAGTCAGAGGAGCCCACAACTCTTGATCTTGGGTTGTAAAGTTTGAGTCCCACTTTGGGTGTAGAGATTACTAAAAAAAATAATGATAATAAATAAATAAAACCAAGACTCTTTGCTACAATTTTAAGCACCCAGTTTGGAAAAGATTCAATTTGAAATAATATTTAATAAGAAGATCAGTTGAATCACCTTATAAGGAGATGATGATATTCGTTCTCCAAATAGCACTTGTCCAAGATTTTCAGAAGGATTTCTCTTTTCAGAGTCTTTACAGAAGTCAAAGCTAGAAGAGAAGCTCAGTAAGATAAAAAAAAAAAAAAATCAGCAAAGAAATCCATCTTTGTAATCCGTCTAGCGTCTCCACTGTTAATGGTAGATGCTTCTAAAAACATGACCCAGAGGTGTCTAATTATGATTTATAGACTTCATTGTAGATTCCTTTTTAAATTATTTAATCTTTTATAGCTATGAATTCATTATTTAAAATGCTCATGTTACTGCTCTTGACTTCTGTAATGTAGGTAATCACAATCTTAAAGAAAAAAACGAATGGTATTCTCAGGGCTAAACTTCAAATTACATAAAAATAAGCAAACAATAGCTTAAAATGTGTAGTAATTCTAACCTGAGACATCTAGAAACTGCAATTATCGGTTCTGATCAAAGGAAAACTGAAACAAAACCCCTCCTCAAATATATGCCCACAAATTCACTCACAGATCAAATGGTTACTACCTGAAAAGAATTACAACTACCTTTAAGTAAATGTGAATATACAAAATCAAATATAAAATGGTAGAAGATAAAATCAGTTGGTGGGTTTGTGTAATATTTTAAATGCTTATATTAACATTTAACATTTAACTTGGTATTTTAATGAAAATTAGACCTGATTTTACCTCTGTTTCATTAATGGAAATAAAGCAATATCAAAGGGAGTTACAATTATTTTTCTAAAAAGTACATCATTTGTGGGGCGCATGGGTGGCTCAGTAGGTTGAGCATCTGACTTCGGCTCAGGTCACGATCCCACAGTTTGTGAGTTCGAGCCCCAGGTCGGGCGGCTGTGTGCTGACATTTCAGAGCCTGGAGCCTGCTTCGGATCCTGTGTCTCCCTCTTTCTCTGCCCCTCCCCTGCTCGTGCTCTGTCCGTCTCTCTCAAAAATAAATAAACATTAAAAAAATTTTTTTAAGTACATCATTTTTTGTTATTCTCAAATGACTGATCTTAACCTTGATTATGTGATACATGCTCACTATTAAACTAAGCAGGTGCATTCATTAAGTACCTTAGGATAAACCTAACTAGCCTATGTTTTAGAAATACATTACAAATCTGTGAAGATTTTTGTAACTTCAAAAGGTAGTAAATTTATAATTTGCTTTTCTTAGAAAAATCAAATATGGCAACTTCTTAAATTTTTAAACACTTGTCTCACATTGAAATCTCTATATTCTTTTTTTTATTTTTTTTTTCAACGTTTATTTATTTTTGGGACAGAGAGAGACAGAGCATGAACGGGGGAGGGGCAGAGAGAGAGGGAGACACAGAATCGGAAACAGGCTCCAGGCTCTGAGCCATCAGCCCAGAGCCTGACGCGGGGCTCGAACTCCCGGACCGCGAGATCGTGACCTGGCTGAAGTCGGACGCTTAACCGACTGCGCCACCCAGGCGCCCCGAAATCTCTATATTCTAATCATTTCGTTCCTGTTACCTTTATTACAAAATTAGCACCATAAATCTTTAATATATCCAGGGCTTTCATTCACTATCATTAAAAACTTTTTAACACATTCTAGGGCGCCTAGATGGCTCAGTCGGTTAAGTGTCTGACTTCTGCTCAGGTCATGATCTCACAGTTCGTGAGTTCGAGCCCCGCATCGGGCTCTGTGCTGACAGCTCAGAGCCTGGAACCTGCTTCGGATTCTGTGTCTCCCTCCCTCTCTGCCCCTCTCCCTCTCATGCTCTGTCTCTCCCTGTCTCTCAAAAATAAACGTTAAAAAATCTCTTTAACACATTTTAACACAATAATATCATAATTGTGATATAACCACAATTATATCAATTATATCAGACATAATTATAATACTTATAACTTACGTATTGTATTCATAAGGTAGGACAGATTCCACGGAGTCCAATCTATTCACAAACAGTGCTACTGTGGACTACAAAATGGAAAGAAAACACTCGTTAATAATACAAGATAAAATAAGGTAGCACTTGCAAAATACATAATGAAGTAACTGAAAGGTAATGGGGTCTATTGCTCCCATCAATTTATAACTGTGCAATTATAAATTTATAACTTAGTACAGTGTTATAAATTTTTAACATAGTGTAGCTATAAATTCATAACATTTCATTTGGCTGGAATCATTGGATTCTCTGACTACATAAATTTTTCAGATACCTCGGCCATCTTAACCCTTTTTAATTATAGAACCCTTTGAGAACTTGATGAAAGCCATGGCCCCTCTCCCCAGAAAAGCACACGTATTCACCAAAGTCACGGCTCTGTTTTAAGAGGCTTCATAGGACCCTTGGAGTCCATGGAATTCAGGTTAAGAAAATGAGATACTTATTTTCTTTTTTTTTTTTTTAAATTTTTTTTTTTCAACGTTTATTTATTTTTGGGACAGAGAGAGACAGAGCATGAACGGGGGAGGAGCAGAGAGAGAGGGAGACACAGAATCGGAAACAGGCTCCAGGCTCTGAGCCATCAGCCCAGAGCCTGACGCGGGGCTCGAACTCCCGGACCGCGAGATCGTGACCTGGCTGAAGTCGGACGCTTAACCGACTGCGCCACCCAGGCGCCCCGATACTTATTTTCTTTAAAAGAGGGGGGCACCTGGGCGGCTCAGCCGGTTAAACATCTGACTCTTGATTTCGGCTCAGGTCATGATCTCAGTTTCATGAGTTCAAGCCCCGTGTCGGAAAGCTACCTGTTGTATTATTTTAACCACTTTTATAAGAATCATTCTAAAATACACTTCACTCTTTCCTATCTTAAACAGAACGTGATGATCACAATGTGACTTTCCCTGATGGTTCAGGGTCACTTTGAACTTTAATCCTTGTGCCAGCTTTGACTCCGTGACTTACTCAGTATCTGAAGTGAGAACCATTTGCTCCAAAGCCAAATTGCCATTGGTGTTACCCACACTCCTAATACCCACATTCCTCACCCCTACCAAAGAACTTAAACTTCTTGGTAAAGATTTTATGTCTTTCTTTTCAACTGTCAGTTGTCGTGATGCCTCTTCTCCCTTCTCCCCACCCCACCCCCATCTGCTAGAAAGCAAGCCCTCAATTTGTGGAATAAATCAGCAGATTTGTTAAAGAGCTTGAGAGTTAGTACATGAATATTAGGACATCTATCCTGGCTTTTCACAGGATACTTCTTCTTACTTTCCTGGACCTCAGCTGTTTTCCTGATCATTTACAAGACAGGATTTTTAAAACCACTAGAACAGCAGAACTTGGGTAATCATTTTATTCAAAATTCCGTAAACTGCTTTTTAAAAAAAAATATGAACATCCGCTATCATCTTTACCATATGGTTAGATTTTTTGTAATAAAAGGATGTAGAAAATCAAGTTTGGGAACAAATACAAGCCTTACTATAACTCCATAAGAGCATCGTATCTTCACTTAATTGAAATCTAATCAGGCAGTCAGCAATAGCAACATTTATCAGTCATAGTTTTGGGAAGGTGAACAGGCAAAAGTTTCTAAAAGGACAGCAGATAATTAAGGATGATACTTCTTATCTAGAATCCCAAAACACAACGTACATAAGATTTGAACTATATTTTAAAATGCATATTTGGAGCTTAATGTATTTAAAAGAACCTTAATAGTTTCTCAGATCAAGTGGAAAAAAGACAAATTATTCTATAATGGCGTTAAGACAACTGTTCAGTGATTGAGGGGAAAAAAAGGTAAGTTGGATGCTTACCTCATACGTTACACCAGGAAATATCAATTTTATGTGTTACAATTTAAACCGTGAAAGTAATAAAAGAAACCAGGGGAGAATTACGTTAGAATCTCAGCTGGCTTAGTTAAAACCTTTTGAAACAGGGCACAAAACTCAGACCCAAAAAGAGTGTTTTATTTATTTATTTATTTTGAGAGACAGCATGAGTCAGGGAGGGGCAGAGAGAGGGAAAGAGAGAACCCAGGCAGGTTCTACACTGACAGTACAGATGTAGGGCTTGAACCCAGGGACCATGCAATCATGACCTGAGCTGAAGTCGGCTGCTTAACTGACTGAGCTACCCTAAAATTTCTTTTGCTAAATTAGAAGTCAATTTTTCGAAATGGCAAAAAAACAGAAACAAAAACAAAACACAAGAAGCAAAACCAAGAGGCAACTGACAAACAGGAAAACGATGTCACAGACAAGGGACCCATTTCCTAATTTAAAAGTGTCCACAAATCAGTTTTTTATTTTTTTATTTTATTTTATTTTTAATTTTAACATTTATTTATTCTTGAGAGACAGAACACGAGCGTGGGAGGGGCACAGAAGAGGAGGAGACGCAGAATCTGAAGCAGGCTCCAGGCTCTGAACTGTCAGCACAGAGCCCAACGCGGGGCTTGAACCCGCAAACTGCGAGATCATGACCTGAGCCGAAGCCGGACGCTTAACCAACTGAGCCACCCAGGCGCCCCAGTTTTCTATTTTTTTAAATATTTATTTGTTGAGAGAGAGAGAGAGAGAGCGCACGCATGCTCTTGTGCGCGAGTGGGGGAGGGGCAGAGAGAGAGAGGGAGAGAGAGAGAGAGAGAGAGAGAGAGAATCCCAGGCAGGCTCCTCACTGTCAGCACAGAGCCCTAGGCGGGGCTCAAACTCACGAGTTGTGAGGTCGTGACCTAAGCCTAAACCAAGAGTCAGACGCTTAACCGACTGAGCCACCCAGGTGCCCCTAAAAATGTGTTCATATGGAAAGATGGAGTTAACACAAAAGTGCGGGTTACAAAATAACATGGATACTATGATTTGATGTTGGTAAACAATGCAGGTGGACTCTCATTCATTGCTAGTGGGAATGCAAAATGGTACAACCGCTTTGGAAGACAGCTTGGCAATTTCTTACAAAACTAAACATATCCTTAGCGTGCAATCCAGCGAGGATACTCTTTGGTATTTGCCCAGAGGAGCTGAAAACTTACGTCCACACAAAAACCTACACGATGTCTAGCGCGGCTTTATTCATCATTGCCAAAACACGGAAGTAACCAGGAGGTCCTTTAGTAGGTGAATATATAAACGAACTGTGGTACGTTCAGACAGTGGGATATTATTCAAAACTGAAAAGAAATGAGCTATTAAGGCATGGAAAGGCACAAAGGAACACCAAATGCATATTACTAAAAATAAACATGTGGCAGGGGGCCTGGGTGGCTCAGTCTGTGGAGTGACTTCACCTCAGGTCACGATGTCATGATTTGTGAGTTCGAGCCCCGCATCGGGCTCTGTGCTGCCGGCTCGGAGTCTGCAGCCTGCTTCAGATCTTGTCTCCCTCTCTCTCTGCCCCTCCCCTGCTGGCATTCTGTCTCTCTCTCTCAACACTAAATAAACATGAAAAAATTTTTAAATATACAAATGTGGATATTAGTATATAGAGAAAAAAATGTACAATATATGTGGTTTTCAAGGTTTTATTTTTTTAAGTAATCTCTACACCCAATGTGGGGCTCAAACTCATGACCCTAAGATCAAGAGTCACGAACTCTTCCAACTGAGCCAGGCAGATGCCCCTGGAATTCATACTAAGATATCAGAAGTAGTAATTCTATAGTTATTATAAATGCTTTTCTTTTCTTATTTTTGCTTGTCTGCTATTGCTTTTGTAATAGTAAAAAATTTTAAACTAAAAAAAAAAAAAACTCAACAGGAGCTATTGCTTTTGTAATAGTAAAAAAATTTTTTTTTTCAACGTTTTATTTATTTTTGGGACAGAGAGAGAGACAGAGCATGAACGGGGGAGGGGCAGAGAGAGAGGGAGACACAGAATCAGAAACAGGCTCCAGGCTCCGAGCCGTCAGCCCAGAGCCTGACGCGGGGCTCGAACTCGCGGACCGCGACATCGTGACCTGGCTGAAGTCGGACGCTTAACCGACTGCGCCACCCAGGCGCCCCTGTAATAGTAAAAATTTTTAAACCAAAAAAAAAAAAAAAAAATCAACAGGCGCCCGGCTGGCTCAGTTCATTAAGCATCAGGCTCTTGGTATTGACTCAGGTCACAATCTCATGGTTCGTGAGTTCGAGCCCCATGTCAGGCTCCACACTGAAAGCACAGAACCTGCTTGGAATTGTCTCTCTCGTCCTCTCTCTCTGCCTCTCCCTGGCTCTCATGTGAGTGTGTGTGTGTGTGTGTGTGTGTGTCAAAATAAACAAATAAACTTTTTTAAAAAATCAAGGGGCTTGGGGCACCTGGGTAGCTGTTGGTTAAGCGACCGACTTCGGCTCAAGTCATGATTTCACAGTTCATGGGTCTCCCCTTCCCCTGTCTCGCTTCTCCTCTGCCCCTCCCCTGCTCGTGCTTGCTCTCTCTCTCTCTCTCTCTCAAAAATAAATAAAAATTTTTAAATATTAAAAAAAAATCCAGGGGCTGGACACTAGCAAGTGAAGGAAGTTTGGAGTGTTGAACCTAGAAATGAGAGATTCACCAAAAGACAGAAGGCAAAATCTCAGAATAAAAAGTAGAACACATTAGGGATACAAGTAACAGCCTAAAAAGAAAAGAGTTCACAGAAAAGAAACTCCAGATATTTGTTATGATTAAAGATGTTTCTTTGCTAGGAAGCCTGCTGAAATAGAGAGCCAAGATGAGGTATCACCAGAGAGAAAGCAGACATAAAAATATTTTTTAAAGGCCATTTCTTTTTTTTTTAAGTTTATTTTGAGAGAGAGAGAGAGGGAGCAAGCGTGGTAGGGGCAGACAGAGGGGGGAGAGAGCGAATTCCAAGCAGGCTCTGCACGGTCAGCGCAGAGCCCGATGTGGGGCTTGAACTCATGCACTGTGAGATCATGACCTGAACCGAAATCAGGAGTCGGACGCTTAACCAACTGAGCCACCCAGGTGCCCCTAAAGGCCATTTCTGTAGGAAATTACTATCAATACTTCTCGCAGGAAAAGGCAAATTCCAAGTTTTAAGAGCAAACTTGCTGCACCTACAACTGGCCTTTAGAAAACCCCAGAACTTTCAAGTTGGTTAAGAATGTAGTCAAACCACACCCAGCACTGTTCTGAGCTTCTCAGTGCCCTTGTGGTATGCCAGAACACTCCCTCATACACTAGATCAGGCAACTAGGAGACAGAAAAATAAGTCCCTTTCAAATGTTTATTTATTTTTGAGAGAGAGAAAGAGAGGCAGATCCTGGGTAGGGGAGGGGCAGAGAGAGAGAGAGAGAGACAGAATCTGAAGCAGGCTCCAGGCCCTGAGCCGTCACCACAGAGCCCCAGGCAGGACTTGAACCCAAAAACCTGCAAGAGATCTGAGCCACCCACTGAGCTCAGGGATAGGGAAAAGGAATAGGGAGAGGGAGAGGGGCAGGAAGAGGGAGGAGCCAAGGAGGGGGAAAGCAGAGGAGCCCGACAGAGGAGGAGGAGGAGCAGCCAATAGGGAGGGGGGAGAGGGAGGAGGCCCAGGAGGAGCCCAGAAGGGCAGTGGAGAAGTAGCCTAGAAAGGAGGAAGCAGAGGAACTAAGAGAAGACAGCCAGCCAAGAGGGAAGAGAAAGAGGGTGGGGTGGAGTTAGGTGGGAGGCGTGGGACCCAGACGGGAGCGGTGGGAAGGGAGCATTGGGGCCTAGAGGGAGAAGGGAGAGGGGATGGGGCCTGGACGGAGTGGCAGGGTCTATAGGGGAGGGGGGGAGCACAGAGAGGTAGGAATTGGGAGGGGAGGTGCCTGAGTGGAGGGGCCAAGCCTAGAGGGGAGAGGAACATTGAGGGGCGGGGCCTGGGTAGAAGGGAGGGGCCTGGAGGGTAGAAAAAAGGGGAAAGGCGGGGCCTACAGGGTAGAATAAAGGAGAGGGTCGACTCTTAGAGGGGAGAGGAAAGGGGAGGAGCATGGACTAGAGGGTAGAATAAAGGTGAGGGGTGAATCCAAGGGAAGAGAGGAAAGGGGAGGGGCGGGGCCGGGGGGAAAAGCAGGGTCTTGAGGGAAGAGGAAAGTTGCCCGGGTGGAGGGGCATGGCCTTGGTGGAACGGTGGGGCCCGGATTGCAGAGGAAAGTGGAGGGCCAGGGCCTACAGAGGACAGGAAAGGGAAGGGGAGGGGACTGGGTGGAGGATGGGGACATAAGGGGGAGAGAGGAAAGCTGAGGGGCGGGGTCTAGAGGGGACAAGAAAGTGGTCAGGCGGGGCCTGGTTGAAGGGGCGGGGCCTAGAGAAGTGAGGAACGCGGAGGGGTGGGGCCTGCATGGAAGGTCGGGCCTTAGAGGGGAGAGGAAAGGGGAGTGGAAGGGCCTAGAGAGGAGACCAAAGCAGAGGGGCGGGGCCTACAAGGGAGAGGAAAGGGGACTGGAGGAGCCTACAGGGGAGAGGAAAGGGGAGGGCGGGGCCTAGAGTGGTAGGAAAATGGAGGGCCGGGTCCTAGAGAGGAGAGGAAAGAGGAGGGGAGGGGCCTGGGTGGAGGATGTAGATAGGGGAGAGGAGAGTTGAGGGGCGGGTCCTAGAGGGGAGGATGGGGGGATGGTTGGAGGGGCAGGGCTTACAAGGAATAGGAACGCGGGGCGGGGCCTAGAGGGGAGAAGAAAGTGGATGGGCAGGGCCTGGCTGGAGGGGCAGGGCTTAGAGGGGTGAGGAACCCGGAGGGGTGGGGACTGAGTGGAAGGGCAGGGCCTAGATAGGAGGGGAAAGGGGAAGGGGGAGGCCAGTGTGGAGGGGAGGGGCCTAGAGGGGACAAGACCTGGGAGTGGAAGGGCCTAGAGGGGAGAGAAAAGGAGAGGGCCTGGGCACAGAGGAGAGAGAAAAGGGGAGGGGTAGGGCTTAGAGGGAAGGGGAAAGGGGAGGAGAGGGGCCTGGGTGGAGAGGCAGGGCCATAGGGGAAAGATAAGGGGAGGGGAGGGGCGGGACATAGAGGGAGGTAGAGGGGAGAGGAACTTGGAAGCACAGTTCTCCGTGGAAGGGCAGGGCCTAGAGAAGAGAGGAAAAGGAAGAGGAGGGGCCTAAAGGAAAGGAAAGGGGAGAGGTTGGGTCTAGAGGAGAGAGGAAAGGGGAGGGGTGGGGCCTAGAGGGAAGAGGAAAGAGGAGGTGAGGGACCTGGGTGGAAAATGTGGACATAGACAGGAAAGTTGAAAAGCTGGTCCTACAGGAGAGAAAAAACTGGATGGGTGGGGCATGGTTGGAAGGGCGGAGCCTAGAGGGGAGAGGAAGGTGGAGGGGTGGGGCCTGGGTGGAAGGGCGGGGCCTAGAGGGGAGCAGAATGGTTGGGCGAGGTCTGGTTGGAGGGGCGTGGCCAAGAGGGGAGAGGACCATGGAAGGGCAGGGCCTAGATTGAGAGAAAAGGGGAGTGGAGGGGCCTACAGGGGACAGGAAAGGGGAGGGGCAGGGCCTAGAGTTGAGAGGAAAGTGGAGGGCCAGGGCCTAGACAAGAGAGGAGAGGTGGGGGGAGGCTCCTGGGAGGAGAGAGGAAAGTTGAGGGACGGTCCTAGAGGGTAGAAAAAAGTGGACACACAGGTCGCGGTTCTAGGGGCAGGTACTAGAGGGGAGAGTGATGTGGAAGGGTGGGGCCTAGAAGGGAGAAGAAAGTCGATGGACTCGGCCTGGTTGGAGGGGCGGGCCTAGAGGGGAGAGGGGTGGAGCCTAGAGTGGAGAGGCAAGTGGAGGGCCAGGCCCTAGACAGGAGAGGAAAGGGGAGGGGAGGGGCCTGGGTGGAGGATAGGTTCACAGAGGGGAGAGGAGAGTTGAGGGGCGGGTCCTACAGGGTAGAAAAAATTGGACAGACAGGTCGTGGTTCGAGGGGCATGTCGTAGTTGGAGGGGTGAGTACCAGAGGGGAGAGGAACACAGGGGGGCAGGGCCTGCGTGGAAGGACAGGGCCTAGAGGGGAGAGGAAAAGGGAGCTGTGGGGCCTACACAGTGGAGAGGAAAGTGGAGGGGCATGCCCTAGAGAAGATAGGAAAGGGGAGGGGAGCGGCCTGGGTGGAGGCTGGGAATCTGGAGAGGAAATGAGAGGGGTGGGGCATAGAGGGGAGGGGAGGGCCTGGATGGAGAGGCGGGGCCTAGAGGGGTGAGGAAAGTGGAGGGTCAGAGCCTAGAGAGTAGAAGAGGAGGGGCTGGTCCTAAGGGGAGAGAAAAGAGGGTCAGGATCTAGAGGGTAGATGAAAGTGGCCAGGTAGGCCTGGGTGAAGGGGCGGGGTCATAGTGGAAGGGCGTGGCCCAGAGTGGAGAGGAAAGTGGAGGGCCTGGGCCTAGAGAGGAGAGGAAAGGGGAGGGGAGGGGGCTGGAGGATGGGAACACTGAGGGGAGAAGAAAGTTGAGGGGCGAGTCCTAGAGGGGAGAAAAAACTGGACGGGCAGGGTGTGGTTGGAGGGACGGGGACTAGAGAGTAGAGGAACGTGGAGGGGTGGGGCCTGGGTGGAAGGGCGGGGCCTAGAGGGGAGGGGAAATGTGGCGCCAGTGTTGAGGGGCAGGGCCTAGAGAAGACAAGACCAGGGAGTGGAGGGGCCTAGAGTGGAGAAGAAAGTGGAAGGGCGGGGCCTGGTTGGAGAGGTGGGCCTAGAGGGTAGATGAAAGTGGCCAGGCTGGCCTGGGTGGAGGGACGGGGCGTTAGTGGAAGGACAGGGCCCAGAGTGGAGAGGAAAGTGGAGGGCCTGGGCCTCGAGAGGGGAGAGGAGGGGAAGGGAGGGGAGGGGAGGGGCCTGGGGAGAGGACGGGAACACTGAAGGGAGAGGAAAGTTGAGGGGCCAGTCGTAGAGGGGAGAAAAAACTGGACGGGTGGGGCGGGTTTGAGGGGCGTGGCCAATAGAGTGGGGGCGTGGCCTGATTGAGGGGCGTGGCCAAGAGTGGAGAAGAAAGATAATGGGTGGAGCCTGGTTGCAGGGGCGGGGCCTAGAGGGGTGAGGAATGCGGAGGGGCGGGGACTGCATGAAATGGAGGGGCCTAGAGAAGGGAAAGGGGAGGGGCGACCCTAGAGGGGAGAAAAAAATGTGGGAGGGAGGGACGTGGTTGAAGGGGCGGGGCCTAGAGGCAAGAGGAAAGCGGAGGGGCCGGGCCTGCGTGGAAGGGCGGGGCCTAGATGGGAGAGGAAATAGGAGGGGTGGAGCACAAAGGGGAGAGGAAAGGGGAGGGGTGGGGCATTAAAGTGAGAGGAATGGGGTGGGGAGGGCCTAGAAGGGAAAGGCATGCAGAGTGGAGGGTCATAGAGGCGAGAGGAGAGGGGAGGGATGGTGCCTAGACAAGAGATAAAAGTCGAGGGACCGAGTGTCGGTATAGGGGCGGGGCCTTGTCGGAAGAGCGGGGTCTAGATGGTAGAATAAGGGCGAGAGGCAGGGCCTTGAGGGGAGAGGAACGCGGAGGGGCAGGGCCTAGAAGGGAGAGGAAAGGGGCGGGACGGGGCCTGGGTGGTTGGGCGGGGCCTAGAGTGGGGAGATAAGTGGAGGGGCGGGGCCTACAGGAGAGAGAAAGGGGAAGGGCAGGGCCTGGATGGACAGGGAGGCTATCAGGGAAGGTGGGAAGGGAGGAGCAGAGCCCAGAGTGAAGAGAAGAGGAAAGCTGAGATAAAAGGGAGGGAGCTGAGGGAAAGGGGGGAAAGGAGGAGCTATGAGGGAGAAGGAGCTGAGCGGGAGTTGGACGAAGGCACAGCACGGGGCAGGAGCCAAAAGGGAGGGAAATAGAATCCGGGAAAAAGAAAGGTCCAGATACTCCCAAGTGCGAGGCTCAGAGACTGGGACGTTGAGACACACCTATGGACAGGGCTATGGCGTTCCGGGTCCGAGTCCAAGAGCTCACGACCATGGTCTCCCCTGGTGTGCCCGGTACCCCAACCCAAAGCCTTCCCCTCACATCTCACTGCCTCCCAGGGGTCCTCACCTTGCAGGTTGCAGTCTCTCGGGATGCCTCGCAGAAGTTAACTGGAGCCAACCCGGGGAGGTAGAAAGCTGCGCTGCGGGAAGCCTGAAGCCCCAGGAACAGCCCCAGCCCCAGCAGCCACCTCAGCCCGGGCCGGGCGAGCCTGAGGCGCCAGGGGTTGGTTGCCATGCGGAAACGAGTACTCATGTTAGGAACCGCCTCAGGGCTCGGGAACACACACCAGAAGGCGAGATTGAACCAGTGGAAGGGAGAAGCGGGAATGATAAGGAAGAACCGTGGACCGGGAGGAGCCTAGACCGGCTGGTTGGACGAGAACTCCTGGGAAGGCCACTTATTCCGGCGAGACAGTGGCTTGGAACCCGTTGCTAGGGCGCCAGGCAGTGTTTGCGAGCGCATTCAATACGCATGCGTGCGGGTCCCCGCGGCGCCTTCCACCCCCTCCCCGCCGCGTCCCCCATTCCCCCATCCCCCCACCCGCAGCCCGGCACTTTCCAGCGGTTGGCTGTACCTCGAGAGCTGCCTTTGGTGCTGTCTCGCGGTGCGGGGGAGGGGGACAGGGAAGTCTGGCTGAGAGGTCTCTCAGCATCTCAACGTCACATCACAGGGTCTTGCGTCCTCCCCGAGTTTGCCTCGGCCCCAAAGTTGCCTCGCCCCCCATCATCTTCACTTCTTCCTGCGAGGTGGGGGGGACAAAAAGAGGGAAAGGGGGGGAATTCCGGGGCCAGACCGTACAGGATGATGGGTATTAGGCGCTAGAAATGCAGCCAGTCCGAAATGGATGTTCCATAAGTGTCAAATGCACACCCAATATCAGAGACTGCCTGGAAAAAGGAGTGCAAACCTCTGCATTCGTATATTGATTGCAGGTCGAAATGACAATATTTTGGGTCTATTGCGTTAAATAAAACATTTTTTAAAAATAAAGTGTGGCTGCTATAACAGAATATTTACAGTGACGTGGCTCGCGTCATATTTTTTTGTTAAAGCAATTTTAACATAAATGCCGCAAAAAAAAAAATACAGCAGACCCCAAAAAGCCATTCAGTGATACAAACTAGCCAGTTAAGCTGTTTAATATTTTTATGTTGTCTCTGATGATACATGAGTCACTCAATGTGAAATAAGTTGTGCCATCATTTCTACCCGGGAGATACAACTTTTATTTCACATGCATGACTTAAGCAGAGTATGTTTATTATATTATGATTCATTGATCATCTGAAAAACCTCAAGATAAAAATCACTTGAAGAAAGAAAACCACAATAATCACATCCTAGAGAATGTCAGACGGGCGTATCCTAAATTTTTTATTGAAGTATGGTTGACAAAATGTTATATTAATTTCAAGTGCACAGCATAGTGGTTGGACCCTAGTATGGGTTCACTCGCATTCTATTTCTGTTGGACAACATCCCAGGACAGTAGAAGAGCTGATCCTTTTTTTCCTCCTTGTCTCTCAAGAGCTTTGGAGAACAAGAGGTCACTTGTTTATGCAGAGACGAGTGCGCCTCGCCATTCTGTCCAAATTCCCTCGCTTGGGAGAGGTCTGTCCTCTGCCGATTGGCAGGCGACTATTGGAGGCAGAACAAAGGCAGCGAGCTGGCCGTTAGCAGAGGCATGTAGAATTTGGCGAGTTAACTCTTGGACCAGGGAGGCAGGAACGGTTGGAGGAGAAAATGTACCAAGGATCAGAATTCGGGGCGTTGGGAGAGTGGAAAGACCGGACTTGAGCACGCGGGCCGGAGAAGCCCTTGCAAAGATGTGGAGAACAGGATAAGGCCATCTGGAAAAGGACCCCGTTTGTGCAGAGGAACGGGAAAGGGAAGGTAGGGAGCGGTAGGGCGGTCACGGTTAGAAGTCACCAGAGCTTGAATACAAAGCTTACGTTCACCACTGCGTTACCGTCCCTCTCGGATCAGCCTTGGATGACAAGTGTACGTGTTCGCGTAAATAGGAGGCCCGGCCAGCCTCCGAGGCCTGGGCGCGGGAGACTGGCGGCTGCCCTAGGGCCCTGCGGAGCCGGGATGGCTGCGGGACTGGGCGCCCTGCTGAGCGAGCCATGGGCGGCTCGGCGAGCGAGGGGACCGTGGACGCGACGGCGCTCCCCGGGGCGGGTGTGCCACCCAGGTCACCTACGGGCCGCCGGCCCCCCGCCCCTCCGCAGACGCCAGAGACGGATAAGCAGCAAAGAGCCGCGGTGAGCGTGTTCGCGATCCTTTTTTCCCACCATCACCTTCTTCACGTACAACTCCAACCGTGGCATTGAGGCCTTCCATTAAAGCTCCCGGCCGGGGCCGTGTCTGTTAAGAAGTGGAGCGTCACCGAAGGCTACTTCCCCGTTCTCAGCTACAAGATACAGCCCCTCCTGGTGTCCCCAGTGTGTGACTGTCACCAGCTCCACCCACCTGCTGGGCCTGAAATGGAGGCGGTTCACTCCGGTGGATTCTCTGTGCTGCCCCGCGCTCTAGGAGTCGTCTTCTTGTCCCCCACCCCGCCCCCCAAATGCAGAAGCCCCTGGGCAGTCTTGAGCAAGCTAATCACTAGGGAGGCCTGGCTTTGCCCAACGCCAAGGCTCCCCCTCCCCCAGTTTGAAGAACTCTTGCAGAGTGGGGCCTGACTGCCACCTATAAATAGGGACAGTTTTATTTCTTCCTTTCCAATTCGTATGCCTCTTTTTTTTCTTGCCTTGTCGCACCAAATAGGATTTCCAATAGGATATGGAGTATAAGTGAGAGGAGACATCGTTACCCTGTTTGCCATCTTAAGGAGAAAGCATTCTGTCTTTAACCATGAAGTGTGACATCAGCAATAGGCTTTTTATACTTGTCCTCTATCGGGTTAAGAAAGTTCCTTTCTCTTTCCTAGTTTGCTGAGAGTTTTTACCACGACTGGGTACTGAATTTTACCCAATTTTGGGGGCAGTGTTTCTTTTATTTTTAAGTTTATTTTATTTTGAGAGAGAGAGAGAGAGAGAGAGAGAGAGAACAAGCAGGTGAGGGGCAGAGACAGAGGGAGAGAGAATCCCAAGCAGGCCCTGCACTGTCAGCACAGAGCCTGACTCAGGGCTAGATCCAATGAACTATGATAACATGACCTGAGTGGAAATCAAGAGTCAGATGCTTAACCCACTGAGCCACCCAGG
Source organism: Lynx canadensis (assembly GCF_007474595.2). Lineage (NCBI taxonomy): Eukaryota > Metazoa > Chordata > Mammalia > Carnivora > Felidae > Lynx > Lynx canadensis. Next base: position 110,151,582 of record NC_044321.2, on the reverse strand, counting down.
CACCCCTTGGCAGTGTTTCTTATTAAAACTATTAATATGAGGAGCGCCTGGGTGGCTCAGTCGGTTAAACGTCCGACTTCGGCTCAGGTCATGATCTCATGGTTTGTGAGTTCGAGCCCCGCGTCTGGCTCTGTCCTGACAGCTCAGAGCCTGGAGCCTGCTTCGGATTCTGTGTCTCCCTCTCATTCTGCCCCTCCCATGCTCGTGTTCTGTCTCTCTCTGTCTCTCAATAATAAATAAATGTTAAGAAAATACTATTAATATGATGTATTACACTGATATTCAAATATTGAATCAGCCACGTATTTCCAGAATAAACCCCACTTGTTAGGATGATGTATTTAAAAAAAAAAAGTTGGGGGGCGCCTGGGTGGCGCAGTCGGTTAAGCGTCCGACTTCAGCCAGGTCACGATCTCGCGGTCCGTGAGTTCGAGCCCCGCGTCGGGCTCTGGGCTGATGGCTCGGAGCCTGGAGCCTGTTTCCGATTCTGTGTCTCCCTCTCTCTCTGCCCCTCCCCCGTTCATGCTCTGTCTCTCTCTGTCCCAAAAATAAATAAACGTTGAAAAAAAAAAAAATTAAAAAAAAAAAAAAAAAAAAAAAAAAAAAAAGTTGGGGCCCCTGGGTGGTGCAGTCGGTTCAGCGTCCGACATCAGCCAGGTCACGATCTCGCGGTCCGTGAGTTCGAGCCCCGCGTCAGGCTCTGGGCTGATGGCTCGGAGCCTGGGGCCTGTTTCCGATTCTGTGTCTCCCTCTCTCTCTGCCCCTCCCCCGTTCATGCTCTGTCTCTCTCTGTCCCAAAAATAAATAAAAAACGTTGAAAAAAAATTAAAAAAAAAAGTAACAGCAAAATAAATGGGGCTATATTGTGGTGTAGAATGCAAAATTTGCAAAGCTTTTAAAAGACAAAATTCAAGGGGACCTGGGTGGTTCAGTCAGTTGCACATCTGACTTCAGCTCAGGTGATGATCTCACATTTTGTGGGTTTGAGCGAGCATTGTGCTTGCTGCTGTCAGCACAGAGCCTTCTTTGGATCCTCTGTCCCCCCTCCTCTCTCTCTGACCCTCCCCTGCTTGCACTCTCTCTCTCTCTCTCAAAAATAAATAAACATTTGGGGCACCTGGGTGGCGCAGTCGGTTGGGCGTCCGACTTCAGCCAGGTCACGATCTCGCGGTCCGTGAGTTCGAGCCCCGCGTCGGGCTCTGGGCTGATGGCTCAGAGCCTGGAGCCTGTTTCCGATTCTGTGTCTCCCTCTCTCTCTGCCCCTCCCCCGTTCATGCTCTGTCTCTCTCTGTCCCAAAGATAAATAAACGTTGAAAAAATAAATAAATAAATAAATAAATAAATAAATAAATAAATAAACATTTAAAAAAATTTGTTTAATTGTTTATTTATTTTTGAGAAAAAGACAGAGTGCAGGTGGGGAAGGGGCAGAGAGAGAGGGAGACACAGAATCTGAAACAGGCTCCAGGCTCTGACTTCTCAACACAGAGCCTGACTCCAGGCTCGAACTCACGAACCACGAGATCATGACCTGAACCCAAGTCGGATGCTTAACCGACTGAGCCACCCAGGCGCCCCAATAAACATTTTTTAAAAAGATAAAATTCAAGAGAGAGAGACACACAAACCAAGAAACAGACACTTAACTATAGAGGACAAACTAATTGTTATAAGAAGGGAGGTTGGGGGGGATGTGGATTAAATGGGTGATGGGGATTAAGAAATGCACTTGTGCATGTGATGAGCCCTGGATGGTGTGTGAAAGTGTTGAATCACTATATTGCACATCTGAAACTAATATGACACTGTATTTTAATTGGAATTTAGATACAAACTTTTCTAAAAAGATAAAAGTCAAAGAAATTAATTTCTTTTTTTTTAATGTTATATTTGAGAGAGAGAGAGAGAGCACAAACGGGAGAGGGGCAGAGAAAGAGGGAGGCCCCGAATCCAAAGCAGGTTCCAGGCTCTGAGCTGTCAGCACAGAGCCCAACACGGGGCTCAAACCCACGAACCACGGCATCATGACCTGAGCCAAAGTCGGATGCTTCACTGACTAAGCCACCCAGGTGCCCCAAAGAAATTAATTTTGTAATGTAGGCTATGCCCCAAACTCCAGGGAGACGTGGGTTTTCCCTCCTGTGCCATTAGGAGTATTTTGGTGGAAAGTGAAGAATACATTATTCATTTTATTTGCTTACTGATCTCTCTTCCTCACCTGGAAGTAAGTGTCTCAAGTACAAGATCTTTTTCTTGTCTTCATATTCCTAGCACAGACTCAGGCACTTGGGAAGAGTATGTTGGAGAAGAAATTTTTTTCTCTACCCTTTAAAGTTCTTTTGACTACTCAAAGAATTACACTGACATAAGACAGATTAGCAGGAGACAATCTAATTTAATTACATACATATGGGGAACCCACAAAAGCATGAGAAATTCCAAAGACAGGGAAAATGAAGTATATATGTCATTCTGGAATAAGGAGAAGGGGTAAGGATCTGGGGCTTCAAAAGGAAGGCAGGCAATTCACAAGAAGATGAAAATGAGCAAATATTTGGTAAACAAATGTTTGCTGGGCTATACAGAAACAATGGGACACAGAGAAGAATTTTAACAGATTTTGCTAAATTCCTTTGTCTACCACACCTAGATTATGTTATACTGTAGTTATCTGTCATGATAGCTCTCTTTCTGGAACAAGTCCTCTATCTAAATTCTTTTAGGCAGTTAAGGGGAAGGTAAAAAAAAAAAAGAAAGAAAGAAAGAAAGAAAGAAAGAAAGAAAGAAAGAAAGAAAGAAAGAAAGAAAAGAAAAGAAAAAATTCCTGGGGCACTGGGCTGGCTCATTCAGAAAAGCATGTGACTCATGATCTAGAGGTCATGAGTTCCAGCCCCATGTTGGGCATAGAGATTATGTAAATAAACAAATACACTTTTTAAAAAAATTTTTTTAAAGAGGAAAAGAAAAGAAAAACTTCCCAAGTCTTGTGTTTCTTAAAAATAATCAGCCTAAAATAATCCACATGCCAAAAACACACATTTGGGGGTAGCAGTTTCCTCGCCCATAAGGACAACACATTGATTCAGAATAAATTAAAAGATGGATGAATGAATGCCATGTAACTTACACTGTTGTTGGGATTTGTATCTATGTTACATCACATAAAAGTCAAAAGAGGATGTGACCAAAAGATGACAGTAGGGGTGCCTGGCTGGCTCAGTCAGTAGACTGCGCAACTCTTGATCTTGGGATCATGAGTTTGAGCCCCATGTTGTATGTAGAGATTACTTAAAAATAAGATCTTACAAAAAAAAAAAAAGATGAGAGCAAATGTAGATAACAGGATAGTACCCATTTATGTGAGATAACTGAGGCCAAGAGAAGTTAGTTTGCTTGTCCAAGGTCACACAGCTAACAAATGACCAAGTCAAGGCCAGGAAGCAGGTCCCCTGGTACCTAATTTAGTTTTGAAACCTAAGGGTATGAAAAGGAAATGCAAAGTGGTAATAAAAAAGAAACAAACTCAGGGCTCCTGGGTGGCTCAGTAGGTTAAGCGTCCAACTCTTGGTTTGGGCTCAGGTCATGATCTGTGGTTTCGTGAGTGCGAGCCCCGAGTGGGGCTCTGTGCTGGCACGGGGGAGCCTGCTTGGGATTCTCTCTCTCCCTCTCTCTCTCTGCCCCTCCCCCACTTGTGCTATCTCTGTCTCTCTCAAAATAAACTTTAAAAAAAAGAAACTCATTTTACGATGTAGCTGTTGAATTTCCAGCTACATCAAGTATGAAACAAGCAAGTAAAAGATTGAGTGAAGCATATGGGCCTTCGGAGGAGCTATCTTTGACAACGGTGCATAGCGAAATTTGACCATGAAATTTGTGATACGTAGTGTCACTCAAACAACTTTGTGAAAGGAGAGAAACACAATAATGGCACTTCATAAAAGTGGGTGCTGCAGAGTGCAGTAAAGAAAATATGTAAAACAGATGAATACAACTACTAGGTCTGTAATAGTTGGTTTTTAATAGGTAATTTTTTTCTCCATAGTTCTAACCATGTGGAGTTAAAGATATCCAAGGGGCACGTGGCTCAGTGGGTTAGCTATCTCAGAGCCTGGAGCCTGCTTCAGGTTCTGTGTCTCCTCTCTCTCTCTCTCTCTGTCTGTCCCTCCCCTGCTCGCACTCTGTCTCAGTTGCTCTCTCAAAAATAAATAAACATTTAAAAAAATTATTAAAAAAAAAAGATATCCAAGTGACAGTTCCCATCTTGCCAGTTCAACGTATACATACCAAAATTAAGTAGTGCAACCAAAGAACACTGTAATCCAGTGAAGTCATGTTCTGTTTAAGCCTCATTTCTAAATCAGCATATTGGAACATCAGAAAAAGAACCAGGGGCACCTGGGTGGCTCAGTTGGTTAAGCGTCTGACTCTTTTTTATTATTATTTAATTTTTTTAATGTTTATTTTTTAGTTTTGAGAGAGAGCCATGAGTGGGGGAGGGGTCTGAGAGAGAGGGAGACACAGAACCTGAAGCAGGCTCCAGGCTCTGAGCTGTCAGCACAGAGCCCAACGTGGGGCCTGAACCCACGACCCAAGAGCTCATGACCTGAAGTTGAAGTCGGAGGCTTAACCGACAGAGCCACCCAGGTGCCCCTAAGCATACAACTCTTGATCTTGACTCAGGTCATGATCTCATGGTTCATGAGATCGAGCCCCACATTAGGCTCTGTGCTGACAGCAGATTGGCATTCTCTCTCTCCCCCTCTCTCTGCTCCTCACCCCCCAAAATAAATAAATAAACTTTAAAATAAAAGTTAAAAAGAAAAAGAAAACTCGTATGCCATGGTCGGCCAGGGTGTCAGCTTCAGAAGCCACATCAGACCTTTCACAGGGTGCTGACAGAAGTCAGTCTAACTTACCCCTCGGGCCTCTTGCCTTGAATCACGTTTTGCTTCCGAGTTCCCCCAAATCTGAGTAGGCTTCCTTGAAACTGATAGTGTAAATCTATCCGTTTCACACTCCTCCTTAAAAGCCTTTGCTGCACAGGGGTGTCTGTCTCAGTGGGATCCCTCTTGATCTCGGGGTCATGAGTTGAAGCCCCAATTGGGTGTAGACATTCCTTTAAATAAATAAAAAGTACAATTTTTTTCGCTGCACAGATCAATGTAATGTGGGGGCCCAGATTGGATCCTGGCACAGAAAAGGGACACTAATGAGAAAATTGATGAAATCCAATTACGGTCGTAGTTTACGTAATACCATTGTGCTGATGTTGATTTCTTCCTTTGCTCCTTTGATCATTGTACCATAATTATGTAAGATGTTCGCAGTAAGTGAAGCTCGGTGAAGGGTATATGAGACCTCTGTGTACTATTTCTGCAATACGTCTGTAAATCTACAATTATCTCAAAATAAAAAGTTGAAACACTCTCCTACTGACGCCTCATTGCCCTAGGGATTAAGTCCAAATTTTGCTTAGTGAGGCCTGCTCTACCTAACCCCCAGCCCCCAACACCTACCTCTCCAGCATCAAAATTGGGGAGGAGGGAGGGGGAATGGGGCTCCATTCCCACAATCACTCTGATTCTGCTCCAGAGAATTGCTTTTAGTTATGTGCAGAGACCACTCTCCCTAGCCCCTCGCCTGGGAACAAATTGAGCCTTGCTGCTCATCGGTCTAGAATGCTCGGCGAGTACTCAACCCCTCTCCTACCTTTTGCTTGGCTGAAATCTTGATCCTATATTTCAGCTCATAATTTGGAAGTTACTTTGCCCAGCACATGTTTCCTGACAGCCCCCCCCCCCCGGGCAACACTATACATGTTCCACCCCCTCCAACACACACACATGCACAGAGTTGGGGCAAGTGTCCCTTGAATGTGTTCCCACTGCACCCTATGTATAACTCTGGTTTGTCGCTTTCACACTGTGGTAAGGTCCTGTCTGCCCCGCCCCCATTTGTCAATTGCTAACTCTGGCTCTTCCCCTCCTATACACACTTAGCACTTTCCTATAGCAAGACAGCCATTCAAAGTAGCTCGACCTCACAGGCTTTACACTTTGAGGCTTATGTTTCCCATTTGAGTAACTATCCTCGGAATTTATATACTCTGATACAGCGAGAGGGAAGAGTTTTAGTTTTTCCCTTGGGACTATAGAGTTTCCGACTGTGAAATATATTTCTGCACCAACAGCAACTTGTTATGAACGGACACGTATATCCCTGTATTGCAGGAACCATTGCAAAACGATCACCACCATAAATCTAGTTAACATCCATCACCATAACAGAGTTACAAAATTTTCTTTCTTGTGATGAAAACCTTGAAGATTTACTCTTAGCAACTTTCAAATATACAACATGGTATTAACTATAGTCAGCATGCTGTAAGTTACATCCCCATGACTTTGGTACTAGAAGTTTGTACTTTTTAACCCCCTTCACCCTTTTTCCCACCCCCCACCTCCCCACCGCTGACAGCCACTAATACGTTCTTTGTATTTGCGAGCTCGCTTTTTTGTTGCTACGCGTTTCTGGTGTTTGGTTTTTTTGTTTTGCATTCCACGTATAAATGAGATGGTATGGTATTTGTATTTTCTTTTTTTAAGTTTATTTATTTATTTTGTGAGAGAGAGAGAGAGAGACAGAGACAGAGAAAGCAAGCATGCGAACAGGGGATGGGCAGAGAGAGAGAGAGGGAGAGAGAGAATCCCAAGCCGGTTCCATGTTGACAGTGCGGAGCCAGATGTGGGACTCGATTTCACGAACTGAGAGATCATGACCTGACCCGAAAGCAAGAGTCAGACACTTAGCCAACTGAGCCACCCAGGGGCCCTGGTATTTGTCTTTTCTGTTTGACTTATTTTGCTTAGTGTAATGGCCTCAAGGTCGATCCATGTTGTTACAAATGGCAAGATTTCCTTCTTTACTACGGTTAAATGATATTCTGTTGTATATATTATGCCACATTTTCTTTATCCATTCATCCGTTGAAGGATATTTGGGTTGCTTTTGTATCTTGGCTACTGTAAATAATGCTGCAATCAACATTGGTGGGGGGAGCTATATCTTTTCAAATTAGTCTTTTCATTTTCTTTGGATAAATACCTAGAAATGGAATTGCTAGATTACATGGTCATTCTATTTTTAATTTTTTTAAAGTTTATTTATTTTTGAGAAAGAGGGAGAACACAAGCAGGGTAGGGGCAGAGAGAGAGGGAGAAAGAGAACCCCAAGCAGGCTCCGCCCTGTCAGCACAGAGCCCCACGTGGGGCTCAAATTTATGAACCATGAGATCATGACCTGAGCTGAAATCAAGTTAGACGCTTAACCCACTGAGCCACGCAGGTGCCCCTATTTTTGATTTTTTGAGGGACCTCCATACTGTTTTCCGCAGTGGCTGCATCAATTTACATTCCCATTAGCAGTGTGCAAGCATTCTCTTTTCTCCATATCCTTGCCCACACTTAATATTTCTCATCCTTTTGGTAGTAGCCATTCTAACCGGTGTAAGATGATATCTCGCTGTGGTTTTGACTTGCATTTCCCTGATGATGAGTGATATTGAGCATCTTTTCACGTGTCTGTTGCCTATTTGTATGTCTTCTTTGGAAAATATTTATTCAAGTCCTCTGCCCATTTTTAATCAGATTATTTTGTTGTTGTTTTTTTGTTTTATGTGTTTTTGCTATTGAGCTGCATGAGTTCTTTATATATTTTGAATATTAGCTTATGAGATATATGATTTGCAGATATTTTCTCTCATTCAGTAGGTTTCCTTTTCATTCTGTTGATGGTTTCTTTTGTTTTTCAGAAGCATTTTAGTTTGATTTAGTCATGTTTGTTTATTTTTGCTTTTGTTGCCTTTGTTTCTGGTGTCAGATCCAAAAAAATCATTGCCAAGACCAATGCCAAGGAACTTGTTGCCTGTGTTTTCGTCTAGGAGTTTCATGGTTTCAGATCTTACATTCTTATCTTTTTTTTTTTTTTTAATTTTTTTTTTTCAACGTTTATTTATCCTTGGGACAGAGAGAGACAGAGCATGAACGGGCGAGGGGCAGAGAGAGGGAGACACAGAATCGGAAACAGGCTCCAGGCTCCGAGCCATCAGCCCAGAGCCCGACGCGGGGCTCGAACCCACGGACCGCGAGATCGTGACCTGGCTGAAGTCGGACGCTTAACCGACTGCGCCACCCAGGCGCCCCCTTATCTTTAATCCATTTGGAGTTAATTTTTTGCATATGATCTAAAATAGCATTCCACTTTTATTCTTTTGTATGTGGCCGTTCAGTTTTCCCAACATCATTTAATGAAAACACTATCTTTACTTCATTGTGTATCCTTGGCTCCCTTGTCATAAATTGATGGACCACATGTATGTGGGCTTATTTCTGGGCCCAACTTTGTTCCATTAATCTAAGTGTCAGGTTTCTTGCCAATCCCATACTGTTTTGATTACTGTAGCTTTGTAGTATAGTTTGATATCAAGGCACACAAGGCCTCCAGCTTTGTTCTTTCTCGGGATTGCTTTGGCTATTCTGGGACTTTTATGGTTAATACAAATATTAGAATTGTTTGTTCTATTGTCTATTGGTTCTTTTTTTTTACTGCCTTTTATTTATTTATTTTTTTTTGAGACAGAGAGAGACAGAGCATGAGCAGGGGAGGGGCAGAGAGAGGGAGATACAGAATCCAAAGCAGTCTCCAGGCTCTGAGCTGTCAGCACAGAGCCTGACACAGGGCTCGAACTCACGGATTGCAAGATCATGACCTGAGCTGAAGTCGGACACTTAACCGACTGAGCCACCCAGGCGCCCCTATTGTCTATTGGTTCTTAAAAACACCTGTATCCTCTAAAACAAAAGAGAGTAGTGAGAAGCGTGGTATTGTTGCAAATAAGCATTGCAAACAAGTGTGTCATTTTTGCAGATATTTTTAATGTCTGGCTTAATAGAAGACAGCCAGATGCCCCTACTTGTTTCTGCATTCAATTTGTTGTGACATCGCATGTCACATAGCCTCTGGACTGCTGCATATTCAAGAAAGAATAAGAGTGAAAAAGGCACGTGATATCTTGGTGTTACTATGCACATTTTTTCATCTTGTGAATGCACAAGAAGCGTCTCCAGATCCCCCCCAGCGTTCTCAAACCAAACTTTGATAACCTCTCAACTAGAGCATTACACTAGTGTTGACCATGGATATAATGAGCTATTTAGGAGCGAAAACTGATAGGATTTGGTGATTGATGGATCACACTGGGGGTGGACGGAGAGGGAAGTGTGAGTTGCACCGGTGGCCTTATGGTGGAGCCACTCACTGAGACACGGCATTGGAAGAGGACCAAGTTTAGGGGTGACAGAGAGAGATCAGGAGGGGTGTTTTTGGAACTGTTATACCTGAGGACACGCTGAGAGTTACAAACGGAGATATCAAGCATACAGCGCTATCTACAGCTCTGGGATGGAGATACAAATTTGGGAATTGGTGGCTTTTGGATGATAGAAGAAGTCACATCCTGGGAGAGTACAGAGCGAGAGCAGTAGAGAATGGATGGCCAGTCTTTGAAAAATGTCAACAATTTGTGGTTTAGTCGAGTGATAAACTACAGAGTTGCTAGAGAAGTAGCAGGCAGGGAGGTGGGGGGGAAATCAGAACTATGTGATGTTAAATATAAAAGGGCTTGGAAGCCAAAGGAAGAGAGTATTTCAAGGAGAAAGTGGTCAAGAGTGGCAACAACAAAAAAGCCAAGTAAAATAGCACAGAGCATCTTATCTTTTTTTAAAAAAGGATTTTATTTTTTTTCAATGTTTATTTTTGAGAGAGAGAGAGACAGAGCACGAGCGGGGGAGGGGCAGAGAGAGAGGAAGACACAAGAATCCAAAGCAGGCTCCAGGCTCTGAGCTGTCAGCACAGAGCCCGACGCTGGGCTCGAACTCACAAACCACAAGATCGTGACCTGAGTTGAAGTCGGACGCTTAACCCACTGAGTCACCCAAGCGCCCCTCAAAAAAAAAAAAAAAAGATTTTATTTTTAAGGAATCACTACACCCAACGCGAGGCTCGAACTTACAACCCTGAGATCAAGAGTCGCATGCTCTTCTGACTGGGTCACCCGGGCATGCTGACATCTTATCTTTTTGATTTGGTGACACAGATGTCGTTGGTGACATGAGAGAGAGCTATGTGAGGGGAAATTATTGGGATTAAAGCCAAATTAGAGCAGATTCAGAGTTGAATAACAGGTAGTGAATTGAAGGTAGTTGGTATAGACAACTCTATTATTTGATTAGCTTTTAATTGCATAACCAATACATAAATGTATTTCTCCTATAGGGGCATCTGGGTGGCTCAGTCAGTTAAGCATCTGATTTCAGCTCAGGTCATGATCTCACGGTTCGTGGGTTTGAACTCAGAGCCTGGAGCCTGCTTTGAAGGCTCCCTCTCTCTCTGCCCCTCGTCTGCTGGTGCTCTCTCTTTCTCTCAAAATAAACAAATAGACTTAAAAACAAAAGCAAGTTTGGAAGTTTGTGATTAGATTCTCAAAGAAAAGTATAGAGAACATAATGTGTGTTGTCGAAAAAGCCAATGATGGGGGCGCCTGCGTGACTCAGTTGGTTAAGCGTCCGACTTTGGCTCGGGTCATGATCTCACAGTTTGTGGGTTTAAGCCCCGCGTCGGGCTCTGTGCTGACAGCTCAGAGCCTGGAGGCTGCCTTAGATTCTGTGTCTCACTCTCTCTCTCTCTGCCCCTCCCCCACTCACACTGTGTCTCTCTCTCAAAGATAAACATTAAAAACAATTGAAACATCGCAGAGAGCACTGAAATCCTCCGACCGCTGTCACCACATCCTCCATCTTCCAGAAGTAACCATTATTATTTGCTTGGTGTGTCCTTCCTGGCCTTTTTGTATGTATTAACATGTTGGCGTTACACATATAGCCTAGTTTACACGTAAACATACACACATATACTCATGCATATTTTACGTGTACCTATTTTGCATATGTATAACATGTATAGAACGATGTACTTCAGTGTTTTAACAAATGCGTTACAGATATTACATACCACGAGTATATCATTATTTGGCATTCCTCTATTGGCAATCATTTAAGTTGTTTCCACCTTTCTCCCCAGTCACTAACAATTCTGCACACAAAACTGCCTTAGACACACTGGCCTGGGCATTGAAGGCAACAAGAGCGGTGTGTTCATTTAAATTTTATTTAAAAAAAAATTTTTTTTAACGTTTATTTATTTTTGAGACAGAGAGAGAGACAGAGCATGAACGGGGGAGGGGCAGAGAGAGAGGCAGACACAGAATCGGAAGCAGGCTCCAGGCTCCGAGCCATCAGCCCAGAGCCCGACGCGGGGCTCGAACTCCCGGAACGCGAGATCGTGACCTGAGTCGAAGTCGGACGCTCAACCGGCTGAGCCACCCAGGCGCCCCTCATTTAAATGTTAGTTGACACTGCTTGTGCTTTTGATATATTTTTTAAGATTTATTTATTTATGTATTTTAGGGGGGGAGTGGGAGGGACAGAGAGATAGGGGGACAGAGGATCTGAAGCCAGCTTCGTTCGAAGTGGGGCTCGAACTCACGGTTCGTGAGATCATGACCTGAGCTGAAGTCGGACGCTGAACCAACTGAGCCACCCAGGTGCACTGATATTTTAATAGCTACTACCAAACTGCCCTCTCAAATGACTGTACCAATTTGCCTTCCCACCAGCACTGGGCATCTCATGAGACCACTGTCCCACACGCTCAACTCTTTCAAGATGTTTGGCTGTGGAGGCGAGGAAAATTATCAAGTGGTAGCCAGAAGGAGATGAAATATTGAGACCGAGGGGAGGGGAGCGTTCTTTTTTTTTTTTTTTTTTTTTTTTAAGTAAGCTCTTCGCTCCAGGTGGGGCTTGAACTCACAACCCCGAGATCAAGAGTTGCATTCTCCACCGACTCAGCCAGCCAGGTGCCCCAGAGTCGTTTTTCTGTATGAGAAAGGCTTGAGCATGTTTTAACGTGCAGGAGAAAGTTCCAGTTGAGAAGGAGTGGTTGAATGAGCACAAGAAAAAAAAGAATTAATGACATAAAATTCCCAAGAAAGCAGGGGAGGACATTGTCTAAGGCAAAGATAGGAGGACTGGCCTTGGATGAGAAGAGCCATTATTCCTCCTCTGCATTGCTTCCCCGAACTTGATTGTACAGCAGAGTTCCCTGGAGAGCTGGTCCAAACACAGGCTGCTGCCCTCCCCCCACCAGAGTTTGTCATTCTGTAGGTCTGGAGGTGGAGTCTGCAAATTGGCATTTTTTAAAGCTTATTTATAAGCTTTTTATAAGCTTATTTTGAGAGAGCAGGGGAGAGGCAGAGAGAGAGGGAGAGAGAAACAGAATCCCAGGCAGGTTCCACCTTGTCAGCACAGAGCCTGATGCAGGGCTTAAACTCACAAACCACGAGATCATGACCTGATCCGAAATCAAGAGTCAGACACTTAACTGACTCTTGGGTGTCCCAAGATGGCCCAGATTTTCTCTTCTTAATCTATTTCATGTCAATTTAATTCTTAGACCAGCCAGAGAAAACAAACAAACAAAGAACAGAGAAAATTTTTCCTCCTCAATCGTACAAGTCCCAACCTTGGTGCCCAATGCATAGTGTGTATCAGCTCAGAGCCTGGAGCCTGCTTCGGATTCTGTGTCTCCTTCTCTCTCTGCCTCCCCCCTACTCGTGCCCTCTCTCTCTCTCTAAAAGACAAACATTTAAAAAAATTTTTAAAAAATGCATCCAGAATGTAACAATTTCTCACCACCTCCACTGCTCTGCCCTCCATCCAAGGCACTACCACAATAGCCTTCTCCTAGGTCTCCCTCCTTCCCCCCTGTCTCCAGACACTGTATCCTGGACAGAGCGGCCAATGAGATTCTGTAATGAGGTATGACGAGAACATTCCTCTCTGCTCAAGGCCCTCGAGCGGCTCCCGATTTCAACCCCAGTAAAAGGCGAAGGAGCAGAGTTTCCCGTGCCTCTTTGGCAAAAGGATGATTTTAACGTAATTATTTTTATTATTTATTTATTTGTTTTACATTTTATTTATTTTTGAGAGAGACAGACAGACAGAGCACAAGTTGGGGAGAGGCAGAGAGAGAGGGAGACACAGAATCCGAAGCAGGCTCCAGGCCCTGAGCTGTCAGCACAGAGCCCGACTCGGGGCTCGAACTCACAAACCGTGAGATCACGACCCGAGCCGAAGTCGGACGCTTAGCCCACGGAGCCACCCAGGCGCCCCTAATGTAATTTTTTTTAAAAAACTTCACAGGAGAAGCTCTAAAAACTCAAGTAGAAGTGGCCTTTTTGTAGGACACGTTAACATTTTGAAGGGAACCTACATTTTTTAAGGGCTCTCCCTCTTTGTACTGGGAAGGAGGACACTAAATCTCTAGAAACTCTTATCAATGGAGAAGGCGATGACTTCAACGTGCATAACAACCTTACTCTGTTTATTATGCATTGTATGCTAACATCCTGTAACTGACTCCCCAACCCCCAACCTTTTTTTTTTCTTGTTAGCGGAAGATGGTACCTAAAATGAAGGCTAGGACCTTTTGAGAGAATAATTCAGATTTCCTGGTCTTTCCCATGCCTATAGGAGGTATCCGTGTTACTAAACTTGTTTTTCTCCTGTTCATCTTTTATTATGGGGGGAGGGGGCATGTCCTCAGCCAAGAATTTAGAAGGCTAGAAGGAAAATTATGTTTCCTTCCCAACAAAGGTAAAGTCTTTTCCCGGGGCGTCTGGGTGGCTCAGCCAGTTGGGCGTCCGACTTCCCGGCTCGGGTCATGATCTCCCAGTTTGTGAGTTCAGGCCCCACATCGTGCATTTGAGTCCCACGTCGGGCTCTGTGCTGCCAGCTCAGAGCCTGGAGCTGATATGCCCCGATTCGAGAGACCCCCCCCCCCCGAAAACAAACCACCAGAGTCCAGAGTCAAAGCCAAGCGGCAAGGGTCGTTTATTGCAGGTTCGAACCCGGTCCTCTGCGCACTCGTTGCCGGTGACGCTAAGAGGCCCCGAGCGAGGATCTTACAGCTTCTTTTATAGACAGGCACAAACGAGTTAGGGATTTTTCGCGGTTACAGAGCTGTTATTGGTTGACATTTAAATTTGAACACTCAGCAGAACTTGATTGGTTCTCGCCTTTTTTTCAAACCACTCAGCAGAACTTGATTGGTTCCCGCCTTTAGGTCAGACCACAACCGGGCACGCCCTGGCTGGTTTCGGGAACGGCAGGCGGGGGGGTCTTTTCTTTGCAGTTGTGAGTACACCTGGTAATTTTTCTCTTAGTCTCTCATTCCCCCCTTTCTTTGGTGCCTTAAGAGCCAATCTTGGATCTTATGTGTCGGACTCAAATGTTTCGGTAATGATAGGTTGGTATTGGGTCCTAAGGACCATCAGTTGGACCGTGTTAACTCGGTCTTTGATAAAGGCAACTAGTTTATTAATAATATAAGGCCCGAAGGTGAGGAGGAGAAGGAGGAGTATAAGGGGCCCAGCTAGAGCAGAAAGCAGGGTGGCTAGCCATGGGGACTGATTGAACCAAGACTCAAACCAGCCTTGTTGTTGTTCTCGTTCACGCTTCCGTTTGGCCAGGCCTTCTCTAACTTTAGCCATGGACTCTCGGACTACTCCGGTGTGGTCAGCATAAAAACAACATTCTTCTCTTGAGGCTGCACATAAACCTCCCTGTTGGAGGAAGACTAGATCTAGCCCCCTTCGGTTCTATAGGACTACTTCAGAAAGGGAGGTCAGAGATTTTTCGAGGTGCGAGATTGAGTCCTCAAGTCTGGCTATATCCTCATCAATGGCTGCCCTTAGGCTATTGAACCCCCGGTGCTGGATGGCTAGTGATAAGATCCCTGTTCCTGCCCCTATGGTACCGAGGCCAAATAAGGTGGCCAAGGTTATGGCTGTAAAGGGTTCCCGTTTTGTTCTTATCGACTCTCTTGCTTCCGTCCCTTCTGTCCACAGATCATATACAACATTTTCTCGGTGGTAAATAACCTTTGGAAATACTAATACCATGATACAATATTCGGCTGACGAATTAAAAACATTTCTAACACATGGGGTGAGCCCTGTCTTAGAACAAATCCACCAACTGTCAGGAGCTGGAATTATCCATTTAGATTCGTCTATAGAGTAATTAGTCGGGGCACAGAGCTGGATATGGCTAGAGGGGACCTTTCCTATACAAGTCCCATTGCCAGTGACCGCTTGCAGTGTGAGGCCGGGGCCCTTTCGATTCCACTTGCAAGCTGCTGGCGACACTTCTCCTGATTATGAAAAAGGGGCAGCTAGACCTATGGCTTCGTAGAAGGGGGGTTTTATATCATAACATAGCCAGCAGGCCCTTGTTGCCTCAGGGTCTGATCGGTTTAAGGCCTCATACGCTGCTGTTAGCAATTTCCATAGGGAGTCTATGCCTTCTGGGTTCTGATTTTCTCGGACAGCTTGTGTTTTACTCCTGGGGTAAGGATGGGGCTCCTGTTGGAGGTAGTGGAGATCTGCCCGGGGATAAGCTTATCTGTTTGTTTTTTTTTTTTCAATACCTGATTTGGCCCCACTGGTTGTACAGGAGGGGAGACTTTTAATTTTATTTGAATGGCAGTCCCAAAGAGGGGACGTTGATATAAGTAGAGTCCCCAAGTGAGTCCTGAGACCCACTGCCTGTCTTTTTTCCCCTTCTCTGTAAATCTTACACGAATAAGGTTACAGTTTTCATCATACCTGGTGCGGGTACATGGTTGGACATAGGACATTTCAATAAATTGGGGTTTTACTTCCCACTTCCATTCCCCATCATTGGAGGTGATGCAACTCCAGGCTGCGCAATAGAGGTTTTCACACCCCCCACATGTGTGCCTCATCGCCCCCGTCCTAAATCCCGGACATGCATAAAATCCCTTTCTACTTATTGATACCCTCCTTTGCAGTTGCCTCCATTTACCTCCTTCCATTTCTTCTAATGGACTAACTTTTTCTAAATTAAAATAAAAATCTGGCCACCAGGTATTTAATGGGGCAGTTCCTAGGGTTTTGTTGTAGATTTCATGAGTCTCTAAGTTAGTAGTTTCCCATGTCAAACTATAGGGGGTGTTGGGGTTTGGATTTACAGACAGAATTTGCAGAACAATCAAGCAGGGCAAGTACCATAGTTACGGCTCAGTCCGTTGGCGGCGTAGGGTCAATTTTAAAGGATTGTCCTTAGTCCGATCAACAGTCCAGGTTGTCTTTGAAGGTCCGATGAGGTCTGAGAACGGGTCCACCGGTTTGACGTGGGTGTAATGGATCCATGTGGTGATTCCGTCTACTTTGATGGCCGTAGGCATTGTCAGGATGACCTGGAAGGGTCCTTTCCACCTGGGTTCCAGAGTCTCCTGCCGATGACGTTTGACGAGGACCCAATCCCTGGGTCGGAACTGATGAGGAATAGGCGGGGGTCCAGTCTCATAAAGTTCTTTTAATTTGGGCCATACATCTTCATGGACCCTCGTCGTCTCCGGGAACCATCTTTCTTGCTTCTAATTGGATCCTCTCTCGCTCCTCTGTGGTGAACAGGATGCGGAGGAGCCGCTGACAGTCGTCCCAGGTGGGCTGGTGGGTGAACATGACACTGTCTAAAAGAGCTATTAGGTCTTTAGGGTTATCAGAGAATCGAGCGTTCTGTGTTTTCCAGTTGTAAAGGTCACTGGTGGAAAAGGGCCAATACTGGAGTCGGGGGTTGCCTGTTTCATCTGGGGGTCCTATTTCCCACAGGGGTAGGGCCACAGTGGAGTCGGGGAGGCGAGGGTTTGGCTCACGCTGGGTGCGCCCGCGGGTTCGGCCGGCTGGCCCCTCGCGGTTGGTTTCGTTTTGAATGGGGCCCTGCGCGGCTGCTGCCTCCCGTCCTCCTGGTTCCGGCGCAGCTGCCACTTCCCGTCCTCCCGGTTCCCCTAGGGGGGCAACTAGCGGGGCGACTGGTGGGGCGGCTGCTGCGGGCAGGGCCTGGGGTACGAGGGGAGGGGGATGATAGGGTGGAGGGTCTAGGGATAGTAGGTCCTGACTATCGGGTAATATGGCATACAAGGGCGCGGCTGGCGTCCTTGATTTTGGGGGATCTGCAGGCCGCATGGCAAGGACCTTACACGTTCCCGAGGATAGGAAGGGGGCCAACCAAGGGGGTGGATTTTCCACTAAATTCCGCCATACAAGAGTGTAGGGAATCTGATCCGGGTGCCCCTCGCGACCCGGTAGAAAAATCTTTGACTTCACCTTAGCGATTATAGGGAGGCAAAAAGTTCCTTCGGTTGGCCATCCAACGCCGAAGGTTGGCCATTTGGAGCGGCAGAGGGTTATTAATTTTCCCCTCCGGATGTCTAGACTCAAATTCTGTCCTCTGGTTCTAACACCCCTGAAGTTAGCAACGAGGAGAGAAAGGGGAGTGCTTTGAGATTGGCCCATTTGTATCCTGGAGGTGGAGGAAAGGATTAAAAGGAGAAACAGTAAAGTTATGAGGATTTCTGGCTGGGCCAGGCCAGGTCACCTGCGAAAAAGAAGGGGTTTAACACTTAAAGGTTATAGAATAGAGAACACAACACTTAGATCGCTAGTGCGTTTCGGGTGTCTGTCACCCGGACAGAAGAATTCCGATGGGCCCAAAAAGGTGCCCCAGACGGGTGCCAGTGGACGTCTCCTACTGGACCCGACTGACTGCCCTATAGCGCGTCCGCCAGGGCTGTGTCAGTCCCCGATACAGATCCCACGCGGGAGAGCCAGAAACGAACAGACAAACAGAAACGGACAGAGCCGGCTCACTTACCGATCGGTCTCAGGGACGACCCGTTGACTTGGGGTCTGGTGGGCTTGGGGGGATCCCGGATGAGCCCCCAAATGATATGCCCCGATTCGAGAGACCCCCCGAAAACAAACCACCAGAGTCCAGAGTCAAAGCCAAGCGGCAAGGGTCATTTATTGCAGGTTCGAACACGGTCCTCTGGGCACTCGTTGCCGGTGACGCTAAGAGGCCCCGAGCGAGGATCTTACAGCTTCTTTTATAGACAGGCACAAACGAGTTAGGGATTTTTCGCGGTTACAGAGCTGTTATTGGTTGACATCTAAATTTGAACACTCAGCAGAACTTGATTGGTTCCCGCCTTTAGGTCAGACCACAACCGGGCACGCCCTGGCTGGTTTCGGGAACGGTGGGGGGGGGGGAGGTCTTTTCTTTGCAGTTGTGAGTACACCTGGTAATTTTTCTCTTAGTCTCTCAGAGCCTGCTTGGGAATCTGTGTCTCCCTCTCTCTCTGCCCCTTCCCCGCTCATGCTGTCTCTCGCTCTCTCAAAGATAAACATTAAAAAAAAAAAGGCTTTTCCATGGTCTAGAAAAATCTACATGATCCGGCCCCTCTGCTACTTCTCATCCTCTCCTACCACTCTTGTGTTTCCTCACCCAGTTTGAGCTATACAGGCCTCCTCGCTGTTCTTAGAACATGGCAGGTAGGCTTTGGTCTTTCTGGCCTACTTTCTCCCAGGATATCCACATGGTTTACTTCCTCCTGTATCTTTGTTTCAAATGTTACCTCAGTGAAGCCAATTCGGATCTGCTCTTTCAAGGTGGCACCCTTCCATTCCATACTCTGGACCCTCCCTCCTTACTATGTACACTGTTTCTTGCACAGCAGTTTTCAAGTTCAAACGTACTGTGTCATTTATTTATTTATTTATTTAGATTGTTTACTGTAACTAAATGTTAGCTCCAGTTAGGCGGGAACTCTTATCTTTTTGTTCGCTGGTGTATTCCCAGCACTGAAACAGGGCTGGCGCAGAGTAGGCACCGTATTTGAACAAGTACTTGCTAAGGGAATAAAATGAATGGACGGATGGTCTGCCTGACAAGATTATAAAAGCGCCTACCCATTTTTCTCCTACTTCAGCGGTTCTACATTTCAGTCCTTGAGTTGGAATTTATCTCGAACTAGAAAGTGTGGCATGAATCCAAATTCCCCTCCCCCCTTCAAATGGCTAATTGTCCTAACACAATTTATTGCAAAACCCACCATTCCCCCACCCCCTCATTTGAAATGTTTCTTAAGACATACCTTACCTCCTTTGAATCAAGTATTAAGTTTAGTTAAAACTCATTATCTCCTGGGACACCGGAGTGGCTCAGTCCTTTAAGCATCCAACTCTTGATTTCGGCTGGGGTCATGATCTCACAGTTTGTGGGTTCGAGCCCCACGTCAGGCTCTGTGCTGACCGCTTGCCCAGAGCCTGGAGCCTGCTTCAGATTCTGTGTCACCTTCTCTCTCTGCCCCTCCCCCGCTCACGCTGTGTCTCACTGTTTCTCAAAAATAAATAAATGTAAAAAGAAAAAAAAAAAAAAAAGAAAGGTCCAGTGGAATTTGACCTTCACTCATTCAGCCAGCGTATAGCGATATCAGAGCTATACATTGGTTGAAAAAGTTTTTATTTTTCACTTATTGTCGCGAAGCAGGCCATCTTCCGGAGAGTGGCTACTTTCAGTGGACTGGAACGTCTCCCAACCTTTAATCACATAAAATTCTTCCCTCCCTTCCTTTTTCTTGCTTGACACCAGATAACAGACATTTTTAGAACACGTGGCAGGATATCTTTCTGTAGTTGGGAAAACAGGCATAACTGGGTGCAGAGTGACCTTACATTTGCCCTGCGTGTAAAAATGCAAGCCTGCCAGAAGTCCCACTTTAGTCGTCTCAGAGCGATCCTTAGTTTGATGACCGAAGTTTCCTTCTTAAAAACGTTTTCTTGGGGCGCCTGGGTGGTGCAGTCGGTTAAGCGTCCGACTTCAGCTCAGGTCACGATCTCGCGGTCCGTGAGTTCGAGCCCCGCGTCGGGCTCTGGGCTGATGGCTCAGAGCCTGAAGCCTGTTTCCGATTCTGTGTCTCCCTCTCTCTCTGCCCCTCCCCCGTTCATGCTCTGTCTCTCTCTGTCTCAAAAATAAAACGTTAAAAAAAAAAAAAACGTTTTCTTGAATTAAGTTAGGGTTCTCTCTTAATCATTTCATTGCTTGAAGCTTTTAACACTGAATGGAGTGCTGCGCTGTTGTTGTTGTTTGTTTTAGTAAAGTGTGAACCCTTTGCAGGCAAACTGAGATTTGAGACAAGGCCACCAGTATTCATGAAGTACTTGCTATGCACCGGATACCGACTCAGTCTGTCAGCCAGTCATTGAGATGGCATCTGGAGGGACAAATTAGAGTAAAGAGAACCTATAACTCTATTTACTGATAATCCAAAGGAGGAAGTCGAAAGAAAGAAAGAAGCCAAGGGAAAAATCTAGAGGATCCACGAGGGGGAGGGATGGGTTTCAGAGATTCCCTTTGGGCAGCGTGAGACCTGCTGCTAGGACTGTCGTTGGCCAGATTCTCACTCTCGCCAGGCCCACCTCCCCTCTCCAGGATTACATCAGCAATCCTCTGCTTCCGGCTCCTCCCTCCCCCAATATAGTCTCCAGACTGCAGCCACAGTGATCTCTTTTTTTTTTTTTTTTTTTATTTTTATTTTTGGGACAGAGAGAGACAGAGCATGAACGGGGGAGGGGCAGAGAGAGAGGGAGACACAGAATCGGAAACAGGCTCCAGGCTCCGAGCCATCAGCCCAGAGCCCGACGCGGGGCTCGAACTCACGGACCGCGAGATCGTGACCTGGCTGAAGTCGGACGCTTAACCGACTGCGCCACCCAGGCGCCCCCACAGTGATCTCTTTAATATGAAATCTGATTACCTTGCTCCACCTCTTAAAAAAGGCTCCCCTCTTCATGGCCACCTGGATCTCGTCAGTAGGCCCTGCGCTCCCCGTGTCCAGCTTCTTCTTTTGTCCTCTCAGTCCTGGCTTGCACTACAGCCATACTGATGCCCTCCTGCCATTCCCTCAACGAGCGCCCCCCCTCCCCACTCCCCCCCCACCCCCCCCACCCCCGCCGCCACCCCGCTCTGGCTTCTTGTCCTCGGAAGTGTGTCCATCTCCACACTCCCTGGGCACTAATTGCAAAGACCAGACCGATCTGGTTCACAGAGATGCACATTTCCCTCTTGAGACCGAGGGGGACAGGGACATTTATTGTAGAGTTGGCCTTGTTCTGCCCTGGGCTGGGGGAGGCCTGGCTGAGAATCAGAGCCTCGGGGAAGGCGCTGTCGTGCTCGGTCTGGATTTGAGACAGAGAAAAGACAGTGCCTGCCAATCCAGGGGGGAGGGATTTCTCCTGGTTCCTCCTGGGGGTGCAGACTGCTTGCTGAGCCGGGCGTTTAAGTGGTTTTTGCCAACCTGGCCAATTCCCAACTATCACCACAGCAAGTAATTTACATAACTCATTCTGAAGGCAAACGGACAGAACTTTTGCTTTATTTGTCATCATTTGGCTAGGAAATAAAAGAACACACATTCTAACCCTACTGACTACTATTCCCTCCAGTCATGTCAGTAATTCAGAACTGGTTCCAAAGCTCCTTGGGGCTTTCACCCGTGACCTGAACATCATTGACTACCACCTGCCTGGCATATACCATCATGCACCTGTAAGCAGAGTAATTGTAACTGGGAAGAAGTCAAGTCACAATTGTCAACAGACCCTACCCCCACCAAGATGAACTAGTGACATTTCAGCCTATACGGTTATTTCTCTCCATTTCTCTCCGTATACAGTATGTATTTTGTACTTAATACTGTGTGATCTTGGGCCTTCTTTTCCCATTGTTCTCTTCTTTGGTGGTCTCATTCATTCGGATGGCTTGCATTATCATTTGTAAAGCGACAATTTAGCCCTGATCTTTACTCTGGACGTCAGCTTTCTCCACCCCCCCTCCCCCCCCTCCCCCCCGCCCAGCCCAAACTTGCTCGTCTGCAACCATTTTGGTAAGTGGCCACCCCCATTTAAGCCAGATACCTAGTCATCCGTAGTGACTTCAGTCACCTCAATTCCACCCCTTTCCATCTGATTCTTTAACAAATTCTATGCTACCTGCTACACACACCTGCCTCCCTCTCTCCACTGCCAGCACCCTAATTCAAGTCCCCGTGCTCTCTCTCAAGGTCTGTTCGCACGCCCCCAGTGGGGCCCCTTCTTCCGCACTCAAACCCCCTGCGATCTTAATGGGTTCGAAGATTCTGCCTACCTCTAACTCGGCTCTCTCTTTATGCCCCTTCAATTCCTGTCACCCTGGATCTCTTTCTGTCCCTTGCTGGTGCACGCTCTTTTCTTCCAGTTTGCACTTAACTGCTTGCTCTTCTTGAAAAGCTCTCCCATGGCTGGTTTCTTTTCTCCATTCAGATCTGATGTGACATCTAATATCAAATTTGGTCTCCCATATATTGTCCACCAAAGCACCTAGTTTGCTTCCTCCTTGGCCCCAACCACAATAGGTAACTGTTTTGTTAATTGTATTCAGATTTTTTTCGTTTTCGAATAAATTAGAACAATTTTAATTTCTGTAATCCCCCACCACGAGACTACCGCAGATAAAATACACAATGCCTGGTTAAACTTGAATTAAAGATACACCTCGAAGAAGTTTTTGGTATATGATTTTGGGATATACTCATACTGAAAAAAATTCTCTGAAATTCAAACTTAACTGGGCATCCTGTATTTTTATCTGCCAAATTTGGGAGCTTCACCTTTGAAGTAAGTGCCTTGCCCTTGTCTCGCTTGTTCTGGGTTGTATGCTGACAGCCAAGCCCAGAGCCTGCCATTTATTAGTAGGTGTTCAGTAATTGTTCTATATGAAGGAACGATCAGTCTGTCGTTTTGTACTTCTTTTTCCCCAAGTGACATTTATTTCTCAGAATTGTCCCCATTCACCGGCAATTCTTGTTGCAGATATTTGGGGAAGATCTATTTTATTATCTAAACTTCTTTGTTTCCCATTTATGTAAAATCAGCAGTTAGGAGTATCTACCTTCATCACGTTGTTCTGAGAATTAAACGAGTTAATGGTTGTAAAGTTTAGCACGGTGCCCGGCCCCCTAGAACACGCAATAAATTTCAGCTCGGTATCAAAGGCAGCCCGTGAACCATTTTAGCGGAAAGCAAAAACGCGGGTTCGTGGAGCACGGGTGGGGGCTGGGGAAACGGTTAGAAACGGGCGCCGGCCCAAACGCGGAGGGGCCCGGGGAAAGGGGAGGAGCGAAGAGCGAATGACAGAGAAGACAGCCAATGGGGAGGCTGGGAACCTCTCCCCCTCCCTTAGCGTTTCAAATTCTAAGCTCGGTTTCCATCCGGGTCCTTCAGCCTCGTTCCCGGGCAGTATAAAGTTTGCTGTCTCCTTTGTTCGCCCTCGTTGCGCAGTAGTGCTAGCGGCTTCCCTCTTCCGTCCTCGGAGCCAGCGGCCCTCCCTCGTGCTGGGCTGCTACGAAGCCCCTGCCGGCGAGCTCGTAGGAGCTTGGAACCGTCGTCACCCCTCCGGTACGTGTTCCCCTGCCCTTCGCCCGTTGCGCCTACGTTCCTGCCACGTTAGAACTTGGGATTATCTCCCCGGAGATGGGGGTGGCGGGCGCCATTTTAAGAACCGAGAGGTGCCGACCTATTTCGATAAGGCTGAGCGTGTCCGGGGAAAACGGCCGTGGGGGCTCCGTTCGGCCGGGTGCCTCTCGAGAAAGTTTGGCTGTCGCCTGCGGGGGTGGCGGCGGAGGCCGGGGTGGGAACGGGACGAGGGCCGGCCGCGCCACCGCGGTACCTGCATTGGGATGGCGCTGGCGCTACGGACGGGCACGTGCACTTTTACGCGGGTCCTTGTTCATTGGCGGCCTTGGAGAGGAAGCCCTTCGGATTTTCCCAGCCACTGCCGATAGCGAAAGTTACTCCCCTGGCCGGTGTAGGCTTTTCTGGGTTGAATCCAAGTGTCGCCATTTTGTGTTTTCCACGCGCTTTTTAATGACGGGTTTTAATTGGATTCTGCTGCAGTCATGGAGTGCTGAGTGATACGATGCGCGCTTCCACCTTCCGTTATTATGAAACGATGCCGAAACCTTTTTTATTTTTAAACCTTTTCGGCGGGGCAGGGGCTGGTGGAGAAGGGGAGGTATAACTTGGCTCAAACTTGAGATTTCTGCTTAGGTTTACTAGGGAATCCTAACGAGGAAAGACAAAGTTCTTGGAAGAGGTCCTCCGACTGGCCTGTGACCTTGAATGAGGCTACACGCTTAAAAAAAACCATCAGGGTAATTTGGATGTGATCGTTGAATCCTTAAAAGGCAACACATGTAGGATTAAAACTAGAACTGCTTTTTCAAACGTTGAGTAGTTGATTAAAATTGCCAAGGTGGTTTAAGAATGGAGGCATAAGTTAACTTGGGCCTTTTAACTGGTCTAATGCAAACTGCGCTATCACTAAACTACTTAAATTGGTTTCCTGCTGACGCTTGGAAGAAGAATGCTTTTGGTGCCTTCAGTTTTTAAGGAATGACGATTTTATAGTATAACAAGAAAGATGTGCCAATAAATACATGTGTCCCATAAGCTTGAACTTTTTCTAGGGAGGTAATACTGTTCTTTTTCAACAGACTCTCACCAGGGGGAAAAAATGGTTGAAGCAGATCGCCCAGGAAAGCTTTTCATTGGTGGCCTCAATACAGAAACAAATGAAAAAGCCCTTGAAGCCGTATTTGGCAAATATGGACGAATAGTGGAAGGTGAGTTCTCTGAAGGCTTACGCGGAGCTGTGAATAATTAAAAATGTAAGCTGTGATGAATTTGATTACATTGATCGTCTGACATGATACATTTTGTCCTCTAAGAAGTTCTGAGCTTGCATTTTATAGACTAGCTTTGGTTATTTCATTTGAACTAGAGTAACGCCCCCCCCCCCAAACTGTGTTTTTTAGTTCTGTTGATGAAAGATCGTGAGACCAACAAATCGAGAGGATTTGCTTTTGTCACCTTTGAAAGCCCAGCAGATGCTAAGGATGCAGCCAGAGACATGAACGGAAAGGTGAGATGGCACCATGATCCCGTTTCTAGTGCATAAACTGGCACAGTGTTCTTGAAATCTGGTCGAGGGTAGCTCTTGAGTTGTGTTTTGAGTGTATGCCTTTCTAGATGCATCTGATCTTAGCCGTTTGTGAATTCACAATTTGCAAAGTTAGGGATTATGCTCTGAAAGTGTCTCAGTTCAGGATGTTGCATGACTCTGTTCTCTACTTGAAAACTGGGCTTTTCGGTTATCAGTTTGTTAACAACTTGACTGGCCTTTTATGTTTTATTGACCAGTAGTGCAATGGACCTTATGTTTGGGTTCAACTCCTCCGTAGCATTCTCAAAAAGTTCCAATGGAAAAACGACCCCGTATTTTTATTGAGCAAAATTTACCTACAAACTTTATTTTGAAGGGTGCGTTGGCGTCATGTGGCATAGTGAAGGGATCTGCAGGTTTTCTTTAAATGTTGATGGAATTACATTTTGATGTTATTTAGTCCTTAGATGGAAAAGCCATCAAGGTAGAACAAGCCACTAAACCGTCATTTGAAAGTGGCAGACGTGGACCACCTCCACCCCCAAGAAGCAGAGGCCCCCCAAGAGGTCTTAGGGGCGGAAGAGGAGGAAGTGGAGGAACCAGGGGACCTCCCTCACGTGGAGGGCACATGGGTAATGACTTGGGTCTGCCTCAGGCTTGGTGTGGAATTTGGGAACTGCAGACCTCACGCCAGTGTGTGCGTTGGTTAAGTCCTTGTGTAAAGACTCCACCTGATACTGGGAACACTTGATGCATATATATCGAAGTCCATGAGACTTAAGACACCTAGAAGTCATTATAAGTTTGTGTTTAAAAAAACAGTGGGTAGGGTAACTAGCTGGCTCAAAGCCCCAGATCTCTGGGGTTGTGAGTTTGAGCCCCACATTGGGCATAGAGCTAATTTAAATATGAAAATGGGCACCAGAACTAGGTAGTTTGTGGGGGGGGAAAATTGCAGAAGACTTCACAGAAAAATTTTGATCTAGGCCTTCATTTTAAGTATATAAAAATGAAACCATTCGTGTTTTTTCTTTGAAGCAGTTTAAAGACTACCGTTTTTTGGTTGGTCTAGATAGACTCCCTTCTGCTTAGTAGTCTTGCAGAAGTGAAAACGAAAACAAGACTCCCCAACTGAATAGAAAATGGTCATTCTTGATAGAGCATAAAAGAACTTGTACAGCTTCCTTCTGATTATTACGACGATTAACAGGTTTTTCTTTTTTATTTTAATGTAGATGATGGTGGTTATTCCATGAATTTTAACATGAGTTCTTCCAGGGGACCACTTCCAGTAAAAAGAGGACCTCCACCAAGAAGTGGTGGCCCTCCTCCTAAAAGATCAGCCCCTTCAGGACCAGTTCGCAGTAGCAGTGGAATGGGAGGAAGAGGTAATGCTGGATTTATAGAACAATCCATTCTGCCACCATGACCTGCACGTGGTTGACAAGGGATTTAAAAAATGATGGTTAAAAATAAAAATCTTCAATATAAAAGATGCTTATGAAAGTGACTTGTGGACTAGGGGTGATGTAGGTACGTGAAGTTAACATGCACTGAAAAGACTTGCGTTGTGAACAAGGGGGTTTTAGGGAAGAAACTCTTTGAGTTCCATACCCTCTGTCCTATCTGAGTGAACTGCCCTGCTTTCATTATCTGGATGGAAATTCACATTCACCGAAGCTTCCCACTTTGGATGTATTTCTAAAAATGGTTATTTTGTCTTAAGCTCCTGTGTCACGTGGAAGAGACAGTTATGGAGGCCCACCTCGAAGGGAACCCCTGCCCTCTCGTAGAGATGTTTATTTGTCCCCAAGAGACGACGGATATTCTACTAAAGACAGGTAACAGACAAGTGTAGTAGTTTGTCTCCATAATTTCGGTTGAAGGGAGAACTTGCCAAAAGTGTGAACCGAGTTAATTTTTGTTTTTGTAGCTATTCAAGCAGAGATTACCCAAGTTCTCGTGATACAAGAGATTATGCACCACCCCCGAGAGATTATACTTACCGTGACTATGGTCATTCCAGTTCACGTGATGACTACCCATCAAGAGGCTATAGGTAAAGTGATACTGCAGCCTGCGACAGCTTGTAAATAAAATTGCTCTGCATATTGCTACCCTGTGGCTTACGAGTTTTTCTCTTCAGTGATAGAGATGGCTATGGTCGTGATCGTGACTATTCAGATCATCCGAGTGGAGGCTCCTACAGAGATTCATATGAGAGTTATGGTAAGATACTGGTTGAGGGTCTTCGAGTATCACCAGCTTGAGTTTTTAGGTTCATGAGCCACTTTATTAGGCTGTGTGGTGCTTGCTTTTTAAGGGATATTTGCTTGCTTTTAAGGGGTAACTTTATCAGCTGGGCTTTTCCTAGTTTTGTGAGGGGCTTTTGTTTTTTCTAAGTTTTTCTTTTTTTTTTTGAGGCTGTTTGCTTGCTTTGGAGGGGATTTTGCTTGCTTAAATTGGCAGCCTTATGTGTTTTCCCCCAACAGTGAAAATACAATTTAAAAATTTTATTAACAAGATCAAATGTTTACCATTGCAATATGAAGGAAAGTCTACAGTTCAAAATTGCAACTTATCACTGGAAAGTGTCTGAGTGTCTTCTCTAAAATAACAAGCTGTCTGGAATATCCTCTTGAAATACACACCGTCTTCAGTCTTTGCAAACAAACATTAAAACCCATCCATTTCCGTATCTCAGCAGATGAGCAAATCCCTGTTAATGGCCAGCAATGGCAGAGTTTAAAACCTTCCAGTTAAGAAAGTAAACGTTTAATACAAGAATTCTGTAAATTCAGATTTAAATGTTGTATATATACAATTTATAGTGTTGCCATATTACCTGACCATTGACCCTGCAGGTAACTCACGTAGTGCTCCACCTACACGAGGGCCCCCGCCATCTTATGGTGGAAGCAGTCGCTATGATGATTACAGCAGCTCACGTGACGGATATGGTGGAAGTCGAGACAGTTACTCAAGCAGCCGAAGTGATCTCTACTCAAGTGGTCGTGATCGGGTTGGCAGACAAGAAAGAGGGCTTCCCCCTTCTATGGAAAGGGGGTACCCTCCTCCACGTGATTCCTACAGCAGTTCAAGCCGCGGAGCACCAAGAGGTGGTGGCCGTGGAGGAAGCCGATCTGATAGAGGGGGAGGCAGAAGCAGATATTAAAAGCAAACAAAACTTTGGACCAAAATCCCCGTTCAAAGAAACAAACAAAACAGTGGAACCTTTTCTGTCATAACTACCCAAGGACTACTAAAAGGAAAAATTGTGTTACCTTTTTTAAATTTCCTGTTAAGTTCCCCTTCCATAATTTTTATGTTCTTGTGAGGGAAAAAAGTAAAATCTGTTAATCTTATTTGACTTTATGACATTGCTTTCAGTAAGCAAATGTTAAATGTGTTTAAGACTTGACTTGTGTACTAGTGTTGTAATTTTCCAAGTAAAAGTGTCCCTAAAGGTCACTTCCTATATCTTGATTTTTCCCAGTAAATGAGGCAAGCAATTCTAGGACCTTCCACAAACATCTAGCCATCTAAAATGGAGAGGTGGAATTCTTCTGCCTATACAAACAAGCTAGCTATTAGAGGGTGGTCGGGATATGCTACTCTTAGGATTTCAGAGTGTCTTCAAACTGAAATCTCCATGTTCTCAGTATGAAAAACCTGAGATCAGATGCTTTTATGTAAGGAAAGTGCTATTCACCCAGTAAATCCAAAAAAGCAAATGGATAATGCTGGCCATATTTTGCCTTTCTGACATTTCCTTGGGAATCTACAAGAACCTCCCCTTTCCCCTCCCCCAATAAGACCATTTAAGTGTGTGTTAAGCAACTACAGAATACTAAATAAAAAGTTTGGCCAAAACCAACCATGAAGCTGCAAACGGTGCTTGCTCTTACTGTTTCAAATTTTTGCAACTCTGTAGTGTCTCACTTTTAAGGAACAGCTTGATTGCAAAGGAGAAAATAGATAAGCAATGAAGTTATCTCCAACTTCTCAAAGGCTTATGACTTCTAAAAAGTGAATCTATCAGCATTCCACATCAGATTTAAAGCATCAAATGCCTGTGAAACAGCAAAGATGGTAAGCAAAGCAAACTAGTTTTTCCGTCTAAGTCGAGATTGAACACTTACCTTCCTCCTAGTACAGTGAGACATACTGTACCTCATGGCAATGGAAATGCTTTCTAGATTAAAAAAAAACTTTTGGAAAAGCAAAGTGTTCGATAGCATATTAGAAGTTCTCCAAATTCAACACATGGATTTTTTTTTTTTTTTTAAAGCATGTGTGACACTTAAAGGCCTTAATAATACAGCTGTTGTTTACCAATAGCGATCTGGGGCTTGGGAGGGGGTGCCTTTTTTTTTTTTTTTTAAGTATTTTTGATGAAGACCTTTAAACATGCTTCGTATGTTTTAACATTTTTCAAAATAGCCTTTTAGTCAATGTAGGAAATGGCTTAAGTTTGGGGTCCCACTCTTGCCCCTGTAAGCCATTGCAAACTTGACATTTAGTTGGATGCCTGACTTGTTTTTAGTTCTACGGAACTACACTGTATGGAGAAAATCTATTGCAAAGTGGTCTTTAAAAAGCAAAACCTGAGGCAGCATGACCCAGGTCCAGCCATGAAGTTGAAAAAGATGCTCTTGAATATAGTAAACTTGAAGACCTCCAACTAAAAATCCTTACAATGCACTTATTCCTTCAAATAAGTTTTGTCCGTTCAACTTATGGATTTAACATGGCAGTGCACCATTGGAACAGAATGAGAATCCATAAGCCATGCGACTTAACCATTTTAAGCCATTCCAGTCCATCCCAAGCCAGTGAATCTTCCACCACTTAAGAGAATTAGTAGAACATGAAATACGTTAAGCTGCAAGTCTGAACTTGCCTTTTCTTTCTGGAAAAGAGCAGTTGTAGGCAAGTTTTGAAGAATTTCCTTTAAGAGAGATAACTAGTTTACCTATTTAATTTTTACAGGTTGAGGATTTTGGTCCTTATGGTTGGAGTGCTGATTTATTCACACTACATAAACCTCACAGCAAGAGAAATCAAATGCTAAGGTAAGTTTCAAAAGCCATGGCCTTTATAGATACAAATTATGTAGCTTTGCCTGTTTGCATAGCTGTGACAGTTGTAAGTTCTCCCTACGGGGTAGGATAACCTAACGTGGGTGAGGAGGATAAAGTTAAGTGCTGTAATGTATTTTACACCTGGCGCGTTAAGTTATCCATTAGAATGGAGGGTGAGGTGAAACAGGTAGATTGCCATTAGTGGCTCAGTCAAGTGATCTTAGCTTTTTTTTTTTTTTTTTTTTTTTTAAGTTTGCAAGCAAGCGTGTGTGCAAACGGAGGGAGAATCCCAAGCAGCCTCCGCGCTCTCAGCGCAGAGCCAGACATGGGGGCTCGATCTCAAACCATGAGCTCATGACCTGAGCCAAAGTCCAGATGCTTAACTGAGCCAATCAGGTGCCCCTTAGCTCCCCTCCCTCCCCATGTTGTGCTGTACTTTTCATGTTATTTGCGACTGGAAGTTGGTACCTCTTCATGCCCTGTGTTAGTTACTTCTGAGTGTATTACAAAGCTTGCTAATCTAGTCTCCTTAAGCAGTTGTTGACTGGAGCTGTACAGTTAGTGTTTTGGTAGGTGCACAGACTTCACTTCCATGAGGTTCAAACTTGGTCCTGTGAATTTTGTAAGAGGACGCCCTTTTTATTCGTGCCGCCTCAGCCACCGTACAAATGGTCTAAAGGGAGAACAGATGCAGCTGCTTCTAAGTTCCACTTACAAGTAATGTTACCGGCATAACGGTGACATGGTTTTAATATTCCCAAAGTGATAAAGGAATTAGTATTTACGGTTGCATCTTGGAGCTTGCAGCTTAAAGGAAATGTTGCCAGCTACAAAGTATGTGTTTAGAGAATGGGTAAGAGGGGAGTAATTTCCAGTATAAAACAATATCTTGTGACCTGATCACATGCTTTTCATTTTACAGAGTTGTTGAAGCAGAAGAATGCTGATTGTCGATAAGGCACAACAGTTGCATAAGCAGTACTCCTCAGAATTGGTTTGGTGCAGGCAATAGAGTTTTTGCCTTCGAGGGTTCCTGTGGATCTGAGGAAGGAAGGCACCAGTGTTGATTAGCACTCTTAACTAGGGAGTGGTAGTTACTTCAAAAAAAAGTAATTGACCAGATAAAGGGGAGCATTTAAGGAAATGGGTAAGTGGAGGTAGGAAGTTCTTGTGGTTCTTCACGTGGATTTGACAAGTTTGGCTTTCATTCTGTTAAAGTCCTCGGGGACGACTCTGCAGTTTAGAACTGGCTGATGACTACTGTCAGAAAGTTGAAGTAGAAAAATGAAAGGCATAAGTGGTAACTCTTTATCCAGTAAACTGTTTGATTTTTTTCAGCAAGTGGAACATTTTGGTGCAGTTTATCCCGAAGTGGGGTTTAGTCAGAAAACCAAGGGAGTAGTGTCTGGAAACTTAGAGTAACTGGAAACAGCTAAAATGATTGAAAGCACACTTTAAAAACTGGAAACAAAATTGGGCCACTTGGCTTTTTTTTTTTTTTTTTTAAACTATTGTTTGGTAAGCCTGCTTTTACCCCCACCACCTGTCTTGGAAACAAACCAATTGTGTTGGAGACCAGAGCTGGTAGTATAAAAAAGCTAATGTTTCCAAAGGAAACAGATTTGAGTCGTTGGGTTAGAAAAACCAACTCAACTCCTAAGGTTTTTTTTCTTCATCGTAAAATCAGCGCTATCATCTTTGATCTTTGTCATTGTGGGAAATAACCCCAGAATTCTAACCCTCTTCGGACAGGCTTTTCTAATCCCAGACCATGGGGGTATTGACCAAATTTAAATAGCTGTTGACACTTACATAGCTGTCTTCCTCAATCCTATGATGTAAAGTACGTGGGATTATGCTTCTGATGACTTGGGCTCTGGAGATTTTATTTAGGTATCTGGAAAATAGTGTAGAACATAGAAATTAAACATAGTGATCATTAATATGAAGTCGAAATTAAGCATACCCAAATGACCATTCAGCTGTTGGCAAATAGTTTACTGACCCAGCAGACTTAATTCTCCCGTTGGGAAAAGAATCCATCTTGAGTCTTCTGGCTTTATACTGGTTGTAAAAGAAACAATGATAAAATGTTTTGTTGAACTGGTAGTTGAATACAGAACTTAGATATCCTAGATCACTTTTCTCTTTTTGGAATGTTTTGTATTTGAAACTTAATAAAACTTAACATGCATATGTTGTGGCCCCTGGGTTCTTTATTCTTTTGTAATAAGGAATTTAGGCTTTTCCATATGACCTTGTGTCCATCTTGAGCGGTTGCCTTGGAACATAGTCCCCAAGGTGGCCTCTTCTGTGACTAGGTTGCTTTTATTAGGGGAGTGAGCTTCGGGTGTAGGTATCAAGGTAAATGAGGTGAGCCCATTTAATCTCTACCCCTACATAGGCAGTGACACCAAAGAACTAGAAGCTAAAAGACTAGAAGGTATACTCTGGTTTTTACTGCTTAACTCTTGGGGGAGGCACAGGTCCATTGGCTCAGTTTGGTAGCGAATCCCAATGGGGATCTTCAGCGATGTTCTTAAACACAGTGCCATTTGATTAACGTGCTTCTGTATTGACCGCTTTCTCTGTTTTTGTCTTCTGTGTATTTCTGACTCCTGCACTGTTCACCTGTGTCCTTTGTTCAAAGGAAGGCCACCCATGGTTTGGAGTGTAGTACCTCAAACAGGCACTGCTCCCAGTGGGGTTTGGGGCATGAGTGAGTTTCATAGAGTATTTCGAGGTGTGGGAAGGCAGGATTGGCTGGCTACAAGGTCCTATATTCTAGGGTAAAGGGGGAGGTAAAGCTAAGTTGGATTGTTTGATATTTTAGGATTTCTGTGCACGCATTTAGACATCTGACATTTAGATTTGAGACATGGGCCAGACCACTGGGGCAGTCTCTGTTTTCTGGGTCCCCCTTAAATTCATCTGCACCTAAAATGTGGATTTGGGTTATATAGTCAGTTGAACAGAAATCATTGCGTGGGAAAGTAACGTTAGTTGAGCATTAGGATGGCAGAAAAAGCCCTAAGTATTGACCTGTAAATAAATTAGCTCCACACCACTTCCAGAGGAACTAGGCCTTCCCATCAATTGTTAAGTTGCACACATCTGTGCGCTTCCCTAAAAAACAGCGACCTCAATATTTACAGATTTTGAAGATGAGTTTTAAAATTTTAATTTGGATTGTTTTAAGTATGTGTAATTTAGCAAAAGTCCACACTATCAAGATGGAGAACGTTGCTATCACCCAGGCCAAGTTCCCTTGTGACTTGCTGCAGACAATTGCCATCATTCCTCAAAGATGGAGACTAGTTTTGTCTGTTCTAGAATAAACGCAATCATAAAAGTGGAACCTTGCGTAAAGCTTTTTTTTTCTTAACTTTTTTTTAAACAAAATGCTTTAAGATTCTGCAAGTGTATCAGTTCCCTTTTTATTGCCGAGTAGAAGAAGCATGGTACAGTTTGCCTGTTGATGGAGACCTGGGCCTTTTTCAGCTCTTGGCTAGTAATGAAGTTGCTGTGAATGTTCTAACATTTAAGTCTGTGTACACAATGAGGTGAAAACAAGTTGCTGTGAACATTCTAATATTTAACAAGGAGATGGAAAACACTTCAATGTGGAATTGCTGGATTGTAGGGTAGATACTTCCTTTCATAGGGAATTGCCAGATGTTCTCCCAAACTTGTTTTACTTGCCATCAACATTGCCCGTATCCGTATTTAGTGCCCCTTTTTTTAAGATTTTTTTTTAACATTTATTTTTGAGAGAGCACGAGTGGGGAAGGGGCAGAGAGAAAGGGAGACAAAGAATCCAAAGCAGGCTCCAGGCTCCAGAGCTGTCAGCACAGAGCTGGACACAGGGCTCAAACCCACGAACCGTGTGATCGTGACCTGAGCGGAAGTCGGACGCTGAACTGACTGAGCCACCCAGGCGCCCCTGTATTTGGTGCTTTTAAATGTAGCCATCCTGGTGGGTGCATTTCATCTTGTTTAAATTTGTATATCCCTGATGAAGGAGTACCGTTTGTATTTAAAAACCTATAATTTACAGTGAAATGCACACAGATCTTGTGTTCAGTCTTGAAAAAGACTGTTTAACCCATTCATCAAGATGCAGTATTTTCCAGGGGTGCCTGGGTGGCGCAGTGGGGCGCCTGGGTGGCGCAGTCGGTTAAGCGTCCGACTTCAGCCAGGTCACGATCTCGCGGTCCGTGAGTTCGAGCCCCGCGTCAGGCTCTGGGCTAATGGCTCGGAGCCTGGAGCCTGTTTCCGATTCTGTGTCTCCCTCTCTCTCTGCCCCTCCCCCGTTCATGCTCTGTCTCTCTCTGTCCCAAAAATAAAATAAACGTTGAAAAAAAAAATTAAAAAAAAAAAAAAGATGCAGTATTTTCCAGTCCAGGAAGTTTTTGCGTGTCCCTTACCAGTCAGTATCTCCTCCCATGCCCAGAGAAACAGCATTAATCTGGTTTCTATTGTACGATATATTTGCATATTTAGGACTGCATATAAGTTAAATCCTTCCGCAATGTACTTTTTGTGTCTAGTTGCTTTCAGCATGTTTTTGAGATTCCTCCATGTAGTTTGTATGAATTCCTTTTTGGTGCAGAGAACCCCATTGTATATGTAGTTTACCTGTTCTGTTGATGGACATCTGGAGTTCTAGCTTTGGACTGTTAGGGATAATGTTGCTGTGAGTAATGTGTAAGTCTTCAGCATATAGTTTCGTTTCTTTTGGATAAATTTTGGAGAGGGATTGATGAGTAATACAGTGGACTATATATGTTTAATTTTTAAACTGCTGAATAGTGTTCCCAGAGTACCATTTGATGCCCTCCTAGCAATTTATGAGCGTTCTCGTTGCTTTTCCAGCATTTGCCGCTGTTGGTCTATTTCCTCTTACCCATTTTAGTGGGTGGGCGAGGTGGTATAACATTGAGATTTTAATTTGCATTTCCCTGATGACTAATGCGGAGCGCGTTTTTAAAAAAATGAACTTTATTTTGGGATCATTTTAAATTTACAGAAAAGTTGCAAAGATAGGGTAGAGCTCCTATATATCCGGCAGTCAGGCTGCCCTAATTTCAATATCTTACATCGTTTTGGTGCATTTGTCAAAACGAAGAGATGAACGTTGGTGCATATGTTTTACAGTCTGGTAGTTTTAACTTTGTTAGGTGTATAATTCATTTTGAGTTGGGTTTCTTTTTCCTTTGGGGAGGCAAGAGTTGAAATTCTTAAAAAATAGGAATACCGTTTAATCTTTTATTAATTATTTTTTTAATATTTATTTATTTTTGAGAGAGAGAGAGCGAGGGGGAGGGGCAGAATGAGAGGGAGACACAGAATCCGAAGCAGGCTCCAGGCTCTGAGCTGTCAGCACAGAGCCCCACGCGGGGCTCGAACTCACATACCACGAGATCATGACCTGAACCGAAGTCCGATGCTTAACCGACTGAGCCACCCAGGCGCCCCAGGCGCCCCAGGAATACCATTTATTCTAATGTGTGTTGAAAAGACTACTTTTCCATTGGATTACTGCCTCTGTCTTTGTAGGAACAGTGTATGCACTGGCCCCATTACTATGTGTTTTTTAGTAACGTGTCTGATCTTAATTTTTGTCACTATGTATCGTAAGCTGACTAAAGATAAATTCTTTTTTGTGTGTGTGTAGGATGTTTTTCTTCCTTGAAGTTATTGTTGCTGGGTTTTTGTTTTTGTTTTTTACTTCAAACCATCTTATGTTAGAGGGTTTCTGTTATTTTTATTTTGCAAGAGCGAGCAAGGGAGGGGCAGAGAGAGGGAGAGAGAATCCCAAGCAGGCTCCACGCTCAGCCCAACGTGGGGCTCAGTCTCAGGACCCTGAGATCATGACCTGAGCTGAAATCAAGAGTTGGAAGCTCAACTGACCGAGCCACCCAGGTGCCCCTGTTCGAGGCTTTCTTAAACAAATGGAGGTTTTTGGTTTTGTGCTCCTGACTATAAGGGGTAGGGGATGAAGTTGTAAGCTCCGGGGGATTTTCAACGCTTTGCTGAGCTTCACTGTGGGGCTGTTCGTTGGGGAACCCCTGAGGCCAGCGCCTTTAGGGCTTTGCTCTTGGGCTAGTCAGATACCTCAAGGAAATCTTGGCCAAGTTCCTACCTTGAGGGCGCAGGGGGTATTTACTGGTTTAATACATAAGGTTGGGGTTTCGCCGTACGGGTGTGTGGTGATTGGCCCCGTGCTTGCACACGAGCTCTGCCCCCCACGGCAGCGGCTTCAGTGCCGCCTTGATGTAACCCATCTCCGGGTGGCTTGGAAGCGCTGTTCTTTGTCTTTCCATGGTGATGGGGAGGAGAATGATCTTTCCAGAGTAATGTTGGGGGAGAAGAAAGGCACAGTTAGAAATTTCTTCTCTGGCCTCTCTGTGGTGCCTGCCTCTGTTCTATTTTAGGCCACGCTCTCCTGACCTCCATCCCTGCTGGAGACTTACCTTCTCCAGTCTCTAGGTGTTTCTCACTTTTATCTAGACTATCTAGAATTGGACTTGGAACTCCAGCATTACCGTTTGTGTGGCCTCAGGCAATTTATTGAACCTCTCTGTACTTGTTCTCTCACCTGTAAAGTGGAGCTCATAGTATCCGTCTCCTAGCGCGAGGATTAAATGAGTTAATAGTGCCGGGCACATAGAAAATGCCGCCTAAGTGGTAGACTTCATCATCATCTGTCAATTTTCCTGTTGTGTGTCCTCATCCGGGCTGGATTTGGGGGAGGGAGCCCAGCACCTTATGGTAGAATCTTGTCAAGGACTGGAAGTCCCTATTATAAACCAAGGTTCTTCCTTTTTTTTCTGAGTCCTAGTCGTCTGTTTGTTTGGGGGACACTATGGTGATTAATCCATACAGGGCCCTTCTCATTTTATTTTCACATTTTATTCCCATTCCTACTCCCATTCACCATCTGCCCCTCCCCAGTGGGAAGCATCTAATGCATTTAATGGATATCGATGTTTTATATGCATGTATTTTTAATTGACTTAAACGCTACGGTATTTAAATATCCCTTCGTAACTTCTCATCACCGTCTTTTGGACATGTACCCAGCATCCATCGTGTCCGCTGCTTCTAAGTATAGTATTTAATGGTGTGCATCCCCCATAGTTTGTCTATCCACTTGCCAGTTTGGTGTGCAAGCTATTCCTTCTTGGATTGTAGTGTAACTGGCTGCCTAGAGCAGGCTGAGATTTGACCCTAGTTACAGAAGCTCTTTGATTCCCAGACTGACTTGAGCTGAGAGTTACCGGACTTGGGCTTGTAATTGCTTCTTCGGAAGCTTTCACGTGAACTCCAAAGACCCCACCCAACGCTACGGTCTTTCTGGTCATCTTACCGGTATAAGGGTTAAGCAGCAAGCATGTGGGCACTCGGAGCACGTGGTTCGGTTGGCACTTCTTATTAGTTCATCGTGATGCTCCTGCCTGCGTGGGTTACTAGCATCCCATTTCCCTGTGGCAGAATCTGCAATAAAGCCCAAAGGCATGAACAGACCAGTCCCCCAAATCCTGTTTTTGCCAGGTCCATTTCCAGTTGCCACTCCAGGGTCTATCGCTAGGTTAATGCAGTATATGTTTAGGTCCAATCAGAAGCCACACAGTAGTTTGAACAGGGAAGGTTTATAGAAAGTTTAACATGGAGAGGAAAATAAGGGATTACTAAGAAAACAGCTCTTAAGAAAAGAATACCGATATAATAGAACATGCAACAACATACAGTATACGTGATAACCGCTGCTCCTAAGGCTGAGACGGAGTGAGTACTGCAGGAACCTCTCCTCCCCCCCCCCCCACTCCTGCCAAGAGCAGTGATCAAGAGCCCTGCCAGCACCCCAGGGCCAATCTCTACACCATGTTGGAGAGGCATGGCTGTGGCCTATGGAATGGGGGTCCCTCTCCCTGCCCCCAACCTACAGAACTTACTAGAACGGTTTTCCAGGGTACTGGAGAAGGTGGTTCTCCGGTCTCACCAGAGGTACCTGGCTCTAAAACTGCCTGGGAGGCTTTCTGCGGAAGCCACTGCGACTTGAATACTGCAGGACCCGGACCCTGGACAGGCTCTGAGCACAGTTAAGCGCCTGAGGCTGGAGAAACCCACCCTTACTGCAGGAGCCAGACCTGAGGAGTTGCCCAAGCTGGAGAAGCACATCCTTCCTGTAAGAGCCTTCCAAGGAAGCATACCTGAACCGGGAAGCAAAAACCCTTTTTCTTCCTACAAGTGTCTCTTTAATGGCCTTTACCGACAAAACCTAATGTATTGTGATACATTAAGAAATACATCTTTTGGGGGTGCCTGGGTGGCTCAGTTGGTTGTGTCAGGACTTAGTTCATGATCTCGCGGTTCATGAGTTTGATCCCTGCTTCGGACCCTCTCCCTCTTTCTTTGCCCCTTCCCCACTTGCACCTTCTCTCTTTCAAAAGAAATAAATTTTAAAACAAACAAAAAAGGCCTGTTTTGGTCTTTCAACTCTGCAGTGGTAAAGGTAGAGGTTCATCTTTTGTTCTATTTAGATTTTGTCCCCAGTTCCTGAAATAGCTCCATAGTGATAAAGGAGAAGAGAATGCCTTTTGTTTATTCCTAAAAAGCCCCTTTCAACCACACCCAAGTTTGTTAAGTTTACTTTTTTTTTTCTTTTTAAAGTTTATTTAGGGAGAGAGATTGAGCAGGGGAGGGGCACAGAAAGAGAATCCCAAGCAGGTTCCACACCATCAGCATGGAGCCCGACACAGGGCTTGAACCCATGAACCATGAGATCATGACCTGAGCTAAAACCAAGCCAGGCCTTTAACCAAACTGAGCCACATAGGCATTCCGTTAAATTTGCTTTTGGAAAGTCCCTAAGAGGGGTGGGGCTGGTTGTCAGAGGAACTGACCACGTGATTGTGGAGGTTTGGAACTTTCGGCTCCACCCCCTTGACCTTGGGAAGAGGATGATTCAATTACCAGTGGCCAATGATTTTATCAGTCCTACCTACCTAAGGAAACCATCAATTTGGAGAGCTCCTGGCTGGTGAACCCACGCAGTTGCCAGGGAGGGGGCGTGCCCTGCCAGAGGGCATGGTGTTTTTCAGTCCCTTCTTCGTCCCTGGCCCTATGCGTCTCTCCAGTTTGGCTGTTCCTGAGTCGTATCCTTTATAACACATGAGTAAATAGTAAAGCTCTTCCTGAGTTCTGTGAGCCGTTCTAGCAACTTACCAATCTATAGACACACTTGTGATTGGCATCTAAAGGACGGCAGCCTTGTGGGACTGAACCCTTCACTTGTAGAATCTGATGCTAACTCCAGATAGAATTGAACTGTAGGCCACCCAGCCGTTGTCAGACAATGGGTCAATGTGGGGGAAAAACCCACATTTGGTGGCCAGAGTTATTGAGAGTAGTAAGTAACAGGAAACAAGTTTTTCTTGTACATAATGTTACGCCAGCTGACAAAAGGAAAATATTTAAAGGGTTCAGATTCATTTTCACAGAGCAGGCAAAAAGTGAATGTGGAGCTGAGGCAATAAATCAATAATTGGTATGAAGGGTAATGCTCGCCTCATAAAATGAACTCAAAAATGCTTCCTCTGTTTTCTGAAAGCGTGTTTAGGATTGGTATTGTCTTTTTCTTAAATGTCTGATTGAAGTCATGAATGAAATCTTCTGGGCATGGAATTCTCTCTGTGGGAAGAGTGTTTTTTTATTGCAAATTTATTTAAAAACTTTTTTATACTTTTTTTTTTATCTTTATTTGTTTTTGAGAGACAGCGTGTGAGCAGGGGAGGAGCAGAGAGAGAGAGGGAGACACAGGATGGGAAGCAGGCTCCCAGCTCCGAGCTGTTAGCACAGAGCCCGATGCGGGGCTCGAACCCACAGACTGTGAGATCGTGACCTGAGTTGAAGTCGGACGCTTAACTGACTAAGCCACCCAGGCGCCCCAAATTTTAAATTATTTTTAAAAATTACGTTTATTTGAGTGTAGTTGACTCAAAGTGTTACATTAGTTTCAGGTGCATAACTTAGTGGTTGGACAAGTTTATATATTATGCTATGTTTACCACAGGTGTAGGTATTGCTGTTACAGTATCATTGACTATATTCCTTATGCTGTGCCCTTTATTCCCATGAGTCATTCGTTCCATAACTGGAAGCCTGTACCTCCCACTGCCCTTCACCCATTTTGCCCAGCTTCTCACCCCCTCTGCTCGGGCAGCCATCAGTTTGTTCTCTGTATATATAGGTCTGATTGTGCTTTTTGTTTATTAATTTTTGTTGTTTTAGATTTAATTTCTTGAGTAGATACAGGTCTTTTCAGGTTTTCTACTTCTTTTTGTGTCTCTGGTAGGCAGAATCCCAAAGTGGCTCCCCAGATTTCTCTCCCTAATCCTCGGGGCTGTGGATAGGATATGTCATAGTCATGATAGTATTATGTAGAAGATAAAAGGGAGGGGCACCTGGCTGGCTCAGTTGGAAGAGTATGCGACTCTCCATCTTGGGGTTATGAGTTCAAGTCCCACGTTAGGGATAGAGATTACTAAAAACAAAAACGAAAACAAAAAACAAATTAGAAAAAAGGTAAAGGATTTTGCAGATATAATTAAGGTTACTAATCACTTGACTTTGAGTTAATCAGAAGGGAGATTATCTGGGTAGGCCCATTGTAATTATGGGAGCTCTTTAAGAACAAGGATGGTCTCGGGTAGCAAAAGAGGAAGTCAGAGATTGTTTTCAAAATTCTTGTTTACATTTCTTTATTTTTGATGGAGCACAAGCAGGGGAGGGGTAGAGAGAGAAGGAGACACAGAATCGGAAGCAGGCTCCAGACTCTGAGCTGTCAACACGGAGCCTGATGTGGGCTCAAACTCCCAAACCGTGAGATCATGACCTGAGCCGAAGTCAGATCCTTAACTGACTGAGCCACCCAGGTTGCCCCAAGAGGAAGTCAGAGATTAGAGCATGAGAAGGATTTCTTGTGTTCTTGCTTGCTCACAAATGGGAAGAGGGCTGCGTGTCAAGGAATGAAGGTAGCCTCTAGAAACTGAGAGCAGCTCCAGGCTGTCAGCCAACAAAGGGAAGGAACTAAATTCTGCCATCAGCCTAAGTGAGCTTGAAAGCAGATTCTTCCCCCAGAAGCTCCAGAGAACACCCCAGCCTACACCTTGATTTTAGTCTTACGTGTTACCTTCCCCGCCCCCCCTCGCCCCGGGAGGGCCTGATTGGGCTTCTGACCCACTACTTATCCTAGGTGTTCATTTGACTCCCTCCTTCCCCTCCCTCAAGTCTGTGTTCACATCTCACCCATGCCCTCCATGAGGCCTACCTTGACTGTCCTATTTAATACTCCATCTGTCCATCCCGTCTCACCCTACTCCCAGCATGCCTGAACTCTTACCCTGCTCTCGTCCCTCCCCCCAGTAATGCTTATTCCTTTCATACATACCATATAATTTACCTGTTTACTATATCCATTGTTTCTTTTCTGTCTTCCCCTGT
Source organism: Lynx canadensis (assembly GCF_007474595.2). Lineage (NCBI taxonomy): Eukaryota > Metazoa > Chordata > Mammalia > Carnivora > Felidae > Lynx > Lynx canadensis. The sequence goes on along the minus strand of NC_044321.2, from coordinate 110,109,974 downwards.
TAGAATATAATCTCCATGAGATCAGAGAACTTCACCTGTTTGGTTTATTGATGTCTCCCCCAAAGCCTAAAAAGTGCCTGGCACAGTAGGAGGTCAACAAATGTGTGTCGGATGAATGAATATACTTTACTCCTCAGACCAATTCTTCCAGAAATGTATCTGCCTACCACACTTTATTTCACATATATCCGCGAATGTACTGCTTCACGGCCACCCCAAAGAAAGACCCCAAAGTTTGTGAATAATTACATTCAGCTCCTAAGTGCAGAATCTCTGGGAACCGATCTCATATTCTCTAATATATGGATTAAACGTGTTAAATTTATCTCCAAACATTCTTCCTTTTTAAAGATTTTATGTTTTATTATTTTTTAAGTTTTATTTATTTTGAGAGAGGGACAGAGAGAGTGAGCATGAGTGGGGGAGGGGCAGAGAGCAGAGAGAGAGAATCCCAAGCAGACTCCATGCTGTCAGCACAGAGCCCGATGCGGGGCTCGAACTCACAAACCATGAGATCATGGCCTGAACCAAAGTCAAGAGTTGGATGCTTAACTGACTGAGCCACCCTGGTGCCCCTTAAAGATTTTATTTTTAAATAATCTGTACACCCAACGTGGGGCTCAAACTCACAACCCCAAGATCCAGAGTCGCATGCTCCACGGACTGAGCCAGTCAGGCACCCCTATCTCCAAATATTCTATGTAAAGTACTGGGAGGAAACAAGAATGTTACAGAGCAGGGGGCAAAATTCGAATGTAATCTACAACACTTGCTTTGGTAACTGGTCACAAGACCATACTGGTATGTATAATGTTCTTTCTAAAAGATCCGTTTTGGGGCACCTCGGTGGCTCAGTCCGTCGAGCATCCAACTTCGGCTCAGGTCATGATCTCGCCGTTCATGAGTTCGAGCCCCTCATGGGGCTCTGTGCTGACAGCTCAGAGCCTGCAGCCTGCTTTGGACTCTGTGTCTCCCTCTGTCTCTGCCCCTCCCCTGCTCACTCTGTCTCTGTCTCTGTCTCTGTCTCTGTCTCTCTCAAAAATAAACATTAAACATTTTTTTTAAAAGATCCACTTTATATTCCCTTTTACCTCTGTTAAGGGTGCTATTTACTTGGTGGTATGACCTAAACCTTTATTTCTGAGGGGTAAGCCCCCTTTGTGGTTCTAGCTGTATGTTGTACTAATCTTCCTTTTACTTTTTAAAAACATTAATAACATTGAAATATAGCACACAGAAGAGTAAACTAAGCAACTTCCACTTGTGATGACGATGGAGTAATTGGTCCGAAACCTACTTTCCCACCGTAAACAATTGTACAACTGGGCAAACGATAATGACACAACCAGGAAGATCCCTTTCCTTGCTCATTTGGCTTGTTGGCCGATTTTATTTCCTTGTGGGTTATAGAACTGACGTCCATGTTACTTGCAGGCTGTAAACTGAGGCAAGTTTCCAGCTTCTAGAGGCTACCCATTTTGTTTTTTGGTTTATATCCCCCTTCATCTTCAGAGTCAGTAAAGGGAGGTTGAGTCCTCATCGTCTTGTGTCCCTCTGACCTTTTCGGCCCCCCACTTCTACTTTTAAGGACTCATGTGGTTAGATTGGGCCTATGTGGATGATCTAGAATTCTCTCCCAATTTTATGTAAACTGATTAGGAACTTCAATTCCATCTGCAGCCTTAGCTCTTTTCCATGTAACATAACATATTCACAGGGGCTGAGGATCAAGGCATGGGCATCTTTGTGGGGAGCCATTGTTCTGCCTACCACATTGAGTACGTTCTCTAACTGTAATGGAACCAAATTAGCAGTCAGTAACAGAGGGGTGCCTGGGTGGCTTCGTCAGTTGAGCGTCTGACTCTTGGTTTCGACGCAGGTCATGATCTCACGGTTTGTGGGTTCAAGCCCCGCATCCGACTCCACGCTGGCAGTGCAGAGTCTGCTTGGGGTTCTCGACTCTCTTCCTCTCTCTCTGCCCCTCCCCTACTTGCACGTGTTCTCTCTCTCTCTCTCTCAAAATAAATAAACTTAAAAAAAAATCAGCAACAGAAATGCAGCAGGGAAATCAATGAACATTTGGAAATAAAACTTTAGCCCTGTTATACAATCCGTGGATCAAAGAGACAGTCTCAAAGGAAATTTTTTTTTAATTTAAAAAAAATTTTTTTTTCAACGTTTATTTATTTTTGGGACAGAGAGAGACAGAGCATGAACGGGGGAGGGGCAGAGAGAGAGGGAGACACAGAATCGGAAACAGGCTCCAGGCTCCGAGCCATCAGCCCAGAGCCCGACGCGGGGCTCGAAGTCACGGACCGCGAGATCGTGACCTGGCTGAAGTCAGACACTTAACCGACTGCGCCACCCAGGCGCCCCAAAGGAAATTTTTAAAATACATAGAATTAAATGAAAATGAAAATCCAACATATCAAAATATGTGGGACTCATGTAAAGCGGTGCTGGAGGGGAAATGTTTTTTATATAGTAGCCTCATTGAGATACAATTTATCCTTTACAGTTCCGTGGTTTTGAGTATATTCAGGGTTGTGCAACCATCACCACTAATTTATTTTCATCACCCCAAAAAGAAACCCTGTAACTGTTTGCAGTTACTTCCCATTCCTTCTGTTCCTCCCTGCCCCTAGAAATAAATAATCTGCTTTCTGTTTCTATGGGTTTGCGTATTCTTGCATGTAAATGAAATCTTACGATATGTGGCTTTTTGTGACTGGGTTCTTTCACTTAACATGTTTTCAAAGTTCATCCCTGTTGTAGCATGTGTTAGTGCTTCGTTCCTTTTGACTTTAGAGAAAGAGAGAGTGAGTGGGGGAGAGGGGCACAAAGTGGGGGAGAGAGAGGGTCTCAAGCACTCAGTGTGGAGCCGGAAGTGGGACTCCATCCCATAACCCCGGGATCATGACCTGAGCCAAAATCAAGAGTCGGACCCTCAGCCAGCTGAGCCACCCAGACGCCCCAGTGCTTCGTTCCTTTTATGAATCAAGTAATAATTATATTGTTTGGATATAACACATTTCGTTCATCCATTCAACAACTGGTGGACGTTTGAGTAGTTTGCGCCTTTTTTGGTTATCGTGAATAATGCGGTTGTGAATATTCCTGTGCCGCTTTTTGTGTGAACGTGTTTTCGGTTCTCCTGGGTATAGACACCCAGATCATACAGTATCTGATCATATAGTAACTAGTTTTGTACCATTTTGAGTTAATACAAAATTCTTTTCCACAGTGGCTACAACCACCCAAAATCCCACGACAGGGAACTTTTTAACACCAAATGCTGTTTACATTAGAAAAGAGGAAAGTTGGGGCGCCTGGGTGGCGCAGTCGGTTAAGCGTCGGACTTCAGCCAGGTCACGATCTCGCGGTCCGTGAGTTCGAGCCCCGCGTCGGGCTCTGGGCTGACGGCTCGGAGCCTGGAGCCTGTTTCCGATTCTGTGTCTCCCTCTCTCTCTGCCCCTCCCCCGTTCATGCTCTGTCTCTCTCTGTCCCAAAAATAAATAAACGTTGGAAAAAAAAAATTTTAATAAAAAAAAAAAAAAAAAGAAAAGAGGAAAGTTCCCAAATCCATAACCTAAGTTTCCTTCTTTAAGCAACCAGAAAACAGAAAGCAAAATGAAACCAAAGAAAGAAGAAGGAAGGAGCTAATAAAAATCTGAACAGAAATCACTGACACTGAAAAAGGGAAAACAGTAGAGAAATAAGTGATGTTAGGCGTGATTCTTCTAAAAAATCAATCACCTCGATAAACCTCTAACAAGTTTGATCACAAGAGAAGACACAACTACCAATATCGGGAGCCAAACAGGGAAATCAGTACGGAATCTCCAGACCCTGAAAGGATACAAAAGGGAGTGTCAGGAACAACCGGCCGCTCCTACGTTTGAGAACTTAGAAGGTACGTGCTAATTGCTCCAATCCACAGGGTACCTGTGATGGTTCATTTTATGTGTCAACTGGACGGGGCTAAGGGATGCCCAGGTAAAGACACACTTGTGGGGGTGTCTGTGAGGCCCGCTGGAGCTGCTTGGCTCGTGCACGCAGAGGGCTGATAGTGCACGTGAGTTCACATTCACCCTTGCACACCCCTCTTCCTCCCCACCTGCATCAGGCAAGGCAGAGTTGACACTCAGAGCTCCCCTATTGGATCATGCCGAAGCGACAACCTTCCGCAAGATGCTGCCAGAAATTACCCACGGGTTTAGCTTCTTCCCCTTTCTTGTTCTGCTTCCTCCATTCTCGTATCAGGTTCTCCTGGGAGCACTTCTTTAAATTAATTGCATGTATGGGAATTCTCATCTCAGCATCTGCTGCTGGGAAACCCACCCTGGGACAAGGCGGGTCACGTATTCCCCCAGTTTTCAGGTTGAGGGACATCTACTGAGGTAACACTCCAGGCTTCTGTGCCCCTCACTTACTCCCCACGGGAGGAGGACCGACATGCTGAATTGTGAGTTGAGGACTAGAAATTTGGTGTATGTTGATAGATCAGATGTTCCGCGAACCCGTAGATAGTGGTGCCAGCTGAAGCCTTCTTTGTGGGCAGGTAAGGCAAGTCCGTACTTGGCACACGGGTCAGTCTCTGTCGGAAGGAACCACTGACCTTTCCAACGGGATGGGGTCAAATATAATCATCTTGGGACCAAGCCACTCGTTGCTATCCTCAAGGGATGGTGCCATTTTGGGGACTTAGTGTTGGTCTCTGTTGCTGGAAGGTCAGATATTTGGCCGCGGCCATGTGTAGATCAGCCCTGTAAGAGGAAGACGGTGCTGTTGGGCCCGTGCGTAGCCTCTATCTCTGCCGCTGTGGCCGATACCAAGCGGCCAGGTCATCATGTCTCCCTGGCCATTTAGTGCTTCTTCTGCTCTCTGGTGGCTGTTAGCGTGAAAAGACAAAACCCGTCACATTGTGCCCATTCCCCTAAGTCCACCCGTATGCCTCTTCCTCAGACCTCCCTGACCCCAATCTTCCCATCTTTCCCTTTGAAGCCCCCGACCAACCAAGCTAACCATTCCCTGTGGCCATGAGCCAATACGTGTTGTAACCCCAGGACGCTTCTTCCGCACAAGGTGGATGACCAAGTATACCCCATACCAAGGATACCACCGAAAGCTCTGCTCGTGTCTTTCATAGAAATCCTCGAGTGTGGCCATGGGGAGGGGGGTGGGGTGCACATCTTCAGCCTGTGCCCAAACTGAGCCTACCCAACCATGAGCCAAGTTTGAGCTCTTTCCTTTTTACGTCAGACGGTCCATATGCCTATCTATAGGTGTGAGTCGAGGGAGAGGTACCAGCACAACAGTGGCAGGTGACATAGGTGTCTGGACCACCTGTTCCTGCAGCTTGCTTGTGTCCCCTGGGCCTGCTTGAGCCTCATCCTGCTACATGTATCACTTTATCTTCCAATGGATTGCTGTTGGGTCTGTCCAAACTGGGTAGATCTCACAGAACCCAGCTCGTGATGGGCAGTTCTGGGAACATGATGTCACTTGATGTCCCGAGGTCGGTGCTCAGATCTCTACCAGGGCCCTTGGCATGTCAGGAGCTCCTTTTCAAATGATACATACTTCTCTGCTTCTGGATGGCCTGGCCTTGCTCCAGAACCCTGAGGATCTGCATTGCCCTGCTCCTTTTTGGGCTTGCCAGTATTTATCTATCTATCTATTTATTTATTTATTTATTTATTTATTTATTTTTAAGTGTTTTAAATGTTTTATTTATTTTTGAGACAGAGAGAGACCGAGCATGAGCAGGGGAGGGGCAGAGAGAGAGAGGGAGACACAGAATCCGAAGCAGGCTCCAGGCTCCGAGCTGTCCGCCCAGAGCCCGACACGGGGCTCGAACTCACGAACCGCGAGATCATGACCTGAGCTGAAGTGGGACGCTTAACCGACTCAGCCACCCAGGTGCCCCTGTCAGCATTTTTTTAAGCCACAGATACCTTTTGGGGCACCGGGCTGGCTCAGTCGGAAGAGCATGCA